>NC_047666.1:7242935-7558749 GCF_011762505.2 Arvicanthis niloticus | reverse complement strand
CATTTGAGTTTCTTCAGTTGAGAATTCTTGGTTTAGTTCTGTACCCCATTTCTAATAGGGTTATTTGGTTGTCTGGAATCTAATTTCTTGAGTTCTTTGTATATATTGGATATAAGCCCTCTATCAGATGGAGGATTGGTAAAGATCTTTTCCCAATCTGGTGGTTGCTGTTTTGTCCTATTGACAGTGTCCTTTGCCTTACATAAACTTTGCAATTTTATGAGGTCCTATTTGTCAATTCTTGATCATAGAACATAAGCCATGGGTGTTCTGTACAGGAACTTTTCCCATGTGCCTAGGATTTCCAGGGTCTTCTCCACCTTTTATTCTATTAGTTTCAGTGTTTCTTGTTTTATGTGAATGTCCTTTATTCACTTGGACTTGAGGTTTGTACAAGTAAATAAGAATGGATCAATTTTTATTCTTCTACACCGTGAACGCCAGTTGAACCAGCACCATTTGTTGAAAATGCAGTCCTTTTTTCCACTGGACCATTTTAGTTCCTTTGACAAAGATCAAGTGATCATAGATGTGTGGGTTCATTTCTGGGTTTTCAATACTGTTCCATTGATCCTCCTGCCTGTCTCTGTACCAATACCATACACCTTTTATCACTATTCCTCTGTAGTACAGATTGAGGTCAGGGATGATGATTCACCCAGAAGTTCTTTTATTGTTGAGAGTAGTTCTTGATATCTTGGGTTTTTGTTTTTCCAAAATAATTTGCAAATTGCTCTTTCTATCTAAATGAAGAATTGATTTAGAATTTTGATGGGGATTACATTGAATCTGTAGATTCCTTTAGGCAAGCTGGCCAGTTTTACTATATTAATTTTGTCAATCTATGAGCATGGGATATCTTTCCATTTTCTGAGATCTTCTTCTATTTCTTTTTTCAGAAACTTGAAGTTCTTGTGATACAGAACTTTTACTTTCTTGGTTAGATTCACACCAAAGTATTTTATATTATTTGTGACTATAGTGAAGGGTATCGTTTCCCTAATTGCTTTCTCAGCCTCTTTAACTTTCTAGTAGAGGAAGACTACTGATTTGTTTGAGTTGATTTTATATCCAAACACTTTGCTGAAGTTGTTTATCAGGTATAGGAGTTCTCTGGTGGAAGTTTTGTGGTCACTTAAGTATACTATCATATCATCTGCAAATAGTGAAATTTTGACTTCTTCCTTTCCTATTTTTATTCTTTTGACTTCTTTTGTTGTCTAATTGCTCTTGCTAAGACTTCCAGTACTATATTGAATAAGTAGAGATAGAGTGGGCAGCCTTATCTAGTCACTGATTTTAGTGGGATTGCTTCAAGTTTCTGTCCATTTACTTTGATGTTGACTACTGGCTTGCTGTATATTGCTTTTACTATGTGTAGGTATGGGCCTTGAATTCCTGATCTTTCCAAGACTTTTACCATGAAGGGATGTTGAATTTTGTCAAATGCTTTCTTCAGCATCTAGTGAGATGCTCATATGGGTTTTTTTCTTTGAGTTTGTTTATATAGTAGATTGCATTACTGGATTTCCAAATATTGAACCATCCCTGCATTCCTGGGATAAAGCCTACTTGATCATGATGGATGATTGTTTTCATGTGTTCTTGGATTCGTTTTGTGAGAATTTTATTGAGTATTTCATCTATATTCATAAAGGAGACTGGTTTGAAATTCTCTTTCTTTGTTGGGTTTTTGTGAGGTTTAGGTATGGTCATGGTTGTGGCTTCATAGAACAAATTGGGTAGTGTTCCTTCTGTTTCTATTTTGTGGAATAGTTTGAAGAAAATTGGCATTAGGTCTTCCTTGAAGGTCTGATAGAATTCTGCACTAAAACCATCTGGTCCTTGGTTTGGGCAAGGGGGATAGGGAGACTTTTAATGACTGTTGCTATTTCTTTAGATGTTATGAAACTGTTTAGATGTTTGATCTGCTCCTGATTTAACTTTCGTACCTGGTATCTGTCTAGAAAGTTGTTCATTTCATCCAGATTTTTCAGTTTTGTTGAGTATAGTCTTTTGTAGTAGTATCTGATGATTTTTTGAATTTCTTCAGTTTCTGTTGTTATGTTTCCCTTTTTAGTTCTGATTTTATTAATTTGGATACTGCCTTTTTGTCCTCTGGTTAATCTGGCTAAGGTTTTATCTATCTTGTTGATTTTCTCAAAGAATCAGCTACTGGTTTTGTTGATAATTTGTGTAGTTCTTTTTGTTTCTACTTGGTTGATTTCAGCTCTGAGTTTCATTATTTTCTGCCCTCTATTCCTCTCAGGTGTATTTGCTTCTTTTTGTCCTAGAATTTTTAGGTGTGCTGTCAATTTGTTAGTGTATGCTCTCTCTCCAGTTTCTTTTTGTAGGCACTTAGAGCTATGTGTTTTCCTCTTAGCACTGCTTTCATGGAGTCTCGAAAGTTTTGATATAATGTGTCCTCATTTTCATTAAATTCTAAAAAGTCTTGAATGTTTTTTTCTTTATTTCTTCCTTGACCAAGTCATCATTGAGTAGAGCATTGTTCAGTTTCCACATGTATGTGGGCATTCCCTTGTTTTTGTCATTATTGAAGACCAGCCTTAGTCCATGGTGATCTCATAAGATACAAAGGATTATTTCAATATTTTTGTATTTGTTGAGGCCTCTTTTGTGTCCAATTATATGGTATACTTTGGAGAAGGCACCATGAGGTGCTGAGAAAAAAGGTATATTCTTTTGTTTTAGGATCATACATTCTATAAATATCTGTTAAATTCATTTAGTTCACAACTTCTGTTAATTTCATTTTGTCTCTGTTCAGTTTTTGTTTCCATGGTCTACCCATTGTTGACAGTGGAGTGTTGAAATCCCCCACTATTATTGTGTGAGGTGCAATGTGTGCTTTGAGCTTTAGTAAAGTTTTTCTTATGAATGTGGTTGCCCTTGCATTTGGAGCATAGATATACAGAATTGAGAGTTTATCTTGGTAGATTTTTCCTTTGATAAGTATGACCTGTCTTTCATTATCTTTTTTGATTACTTTTGGTAGAAAGTCAATTTTATTTGATATTAGAATGGCTATTCCATTCCAAACTTGTTTCTTGGTACCATTTGCTTGGAAAATTGTTTTCCAGCCTTTTATTCTGAGGTACTATTTATCTTTGTCACTGAGGTGCATTTCCTGTATGCAGCAAAATTCTGGATCCTTTCTATGTATGCAGTCTGATAGTCATTGTCTTCTTATTGGTAAATTGAGTCTATTGGTATTAAGAGATATTAAGGAAAAAATGATTGTTGTTTCCTGTTATTTTTGTTATTAGAGGTGGAATTATCTCTGTGTGGCTATCTTCTTTTGATGTTGTTGGAAGATTACTTTATTGCTTTTTCTAAGTTATAATTTCCCTCCTTGTGTTAGAGTTTTCCATCAATTATCCTTTAAAGAGTTGGATTTGTGGGAAGATAATGTATAAATTTGGTTTTGTTATGGAATATCTTGGTTTCTCCCTCTATGGTAATTGAGAGTTTTGTTGGGTATAGTAGTCTGGGCTGGCATTTGTGTTCTCTTAGGGTCTGTATGATATCTGTCCAGGATCTTCTGGCTTTTGTAGCCTCTGGTGAGAAGTTTGGTGTAATTCTTATAGGTCTGCCTTTATATGTTACTTTGCCTTTTTCCCTTACTGCTTTATGTTGGGGACATTTTTAGCAGAAAGCTGCTATCAGCTTTGCAGCCATCTTGAGCCATATACCCTGACATGAGACTTGGATTACAATAGCCTACAACAACTGAGCACACTCTGATAATCTTGGTTTAGATACCTTGTGTGCTTGAGATTAAAGGTGTGTGAGATTCAAGGTGTGTGACTTAAGAGTGTGACCTAGAGATCAGATTTAGAGACAAGACCTAAGGTCATGATTAAAGGTGTGACCAAAAGGCATGGCTTAGAAGTGAGACATATAAAGGTGAGAGGCAGACAGAAGAGAGATGAGAGATTCAGACACTTAGAGGAAATATACTCTTTAGGGAGACTCTTTAGAGAGTACAGCTAGACTTGGTACTTGGACCAGGAAGAGAGACTGAAGAATAAACGGGATTGAATCACGCTCTGTCTGGTCTCCATTCTTTGAGTCTGTCCTCACTCTCTCTCTTGCTGAACCCCGACTCTCGGACTGGAGTGGCAGCTTGGGCCGAGATACAGTGGCCGCCAACCGCAGGGCAGCCTGGGCCTCAACATTTTGCTCGGACTTGAGGACTTGATAATGTGACTACCAATGGCTCAGATGTTATTCAGAGTTATTCAATAGCTATTTAAAGTTAGGTTTTAGATTTACTCCACTGGAAGAAACATATGTCTATTACTGACTTGTAGCCAACAAGCAAGGTTTCAGAGGTCACACAGCCCAGGAACCAACTTATCTTATTTTGCTAAATAAAACCAGTGTCAAACTACCCTCAAAATTTGTTTCTCTCTATACATAGAATAATACATCTCTCAGACCCCATTAGAGACTTGTAGGTAGTAGATAGAGGCTAAAACAAAGATTCACAAAAGGTCAAGTGCAGTGATTAAATGTCAGTTGTGTGCACTGCCATAGCAAGGGCATCTATAACAAATCATGTTTCAAAGCCTCAGGGCCCATTACAGAAGAGGGGCAGAAAGATTGCAAGAGCCAGAGGTTGTATATTGTTCATTCATGCTGTGTCTTTTGAGAACTGTCTGTTTATTTCATTACCTACTTATGCAATGGACTGCTAGGTTCCTTGTTGATTAATTAAGTTATACTTTTAGTTTTGTATATGTTTAGGTAATAATTCCATGTTGAATGTATAGTTACCACGTGTTCTGAGGACTCAGGAACTTGTTAGTTTGAATCTCTCAACATCTTCATTTTACAAAGTCTCAAGAGAATCTCCCATTGCTACATAACATAGAATCACATACTGTACATCAAGCCTCAGCAAGTAACCTGTCCTCAATAATCCACCTTGAAAGTAAAATCGAGAAGAAGAAAATTTTATTCAATGTGGCTATACTGAAAAATTGGGGACAGGGTGCGGGCATGATACATCCAGATAACTATC
Source organism: Arvicanthis niloticus (assembly GCF_011762505.2). Classification (NCBI taxonomy): domain Eukaryota; kingdom Metazoa; phylum Chordata; class Mammalia; order Rodentia; family Muridae; genus Arvicanthis; species Arvicanthis niloticus. The sequence goes on along the minus strand of NC_047666.1, from coordinate 7,553,702 downwards.
AGATATGTGCAGTCCTGAAATGAGATTGAAAATTAAACACAGGGCCAAAGATATGCACACTGAAGCAGCCCTGTTCAAGGTGCGGGCCTTCCTACTATGGGAGTAAGTGAGTACACTTTTATCTATCATCCTACAAGACCCTGAGTGACATCCCATGCTTGTCCTTCTACCTGCATGAACTCTTATGGAAAGTATCATTTCCTAGGGATTCATTGTGCCCATAGATGAAAGTTAGAGAAAACAAGTGTCTCTTAACTTGGCTTCACTTTGTCATGTACAATACATCATGTTACACTCAGACAAAGAACATACCAGGCAGTTTTGTCTCCTCAAGCACTGAGGTTTTTGTTCAGCGCTATATCACTGTGGGAGGTTTTTCTACACCATTCATACAGTAATATACACCTGCATCCTCAGCCTCCACTCTACTGATTCTCAGAGTGAAATCTGTTCCTGACCCACTGCCACTGAACCTGTCAGGGACTCCTGAAGCAAGGTTGGATATCAGATATATGAGGAGCTGAGGAGACTGGCCTGGCCTCTGCAGAAACCAATACAAGTAAGTTTTGCCATCACTATGCAGGAGACTCTTACTAGACTTGCAGGAGATTGAAACTGACTCTCCAAGAGTGACAGGATTGGAGAGTGCAGCCTGGGTCATCACAATATCCCCAGTGGCTCCTGAAATAGAAGAAATGAAATGTTATGCACAAACATGATGATATTATGTTACTTTATCAACTTCTTAATTACTGAGGTCATGACTTTCATTCATATTCTAAAAATATTCAACATAAAATACTTAAGTAGAGAAAACATGGAGACTCTCTCAATATCACCTAAGCCTTCTGCTTTGGAAATTCTTCTGAGCTGCCACAAAAAGCACAGGTTTCCATCCCCTCACCCTCTAAGCCTCACAAGCCCATTCATGGAGAAAAGGCTAGAAATCTCATACATGGATAGAGTATACATCTGCATCATCAGGTCCCTAGAAATGCCCCATCCCTCCACATTCTCCTTGATCATTGGTTTTTTCCTCACCAGGGATCCAGAGCACAAGCAGTCCTAGGAGCTGAGCCAGGCACCTCATTCTAAGAACTTGATAGAAAAATGTCTTGAGTAGTCAAGACAACAAGAGAGGCTAGCTTTTGTCTTGGACCTGTAGGGGAGATCCTCCCTAGGGAGCAATATGCAAATCCCCTGCTTGGTACAGCTGTGTGAAAAGCCAGCTGAAGGAAAACCTACTTTAGCAATGAAGTGTTACAATGGATCTTCTCTGTAAAAACATAGATTATAGTCTCTGCTGCCTACAACAGAGAGCAGTTGGACTCCACTGTGAAAGGCTAGATCAGCATAAATGGAGACACACAATCTGAAAGAATTGGACATGCTAAGATACCCCCACATAACAAAGGCTATCATTTTCAACACTGTATTTGCTAATACTTTTCAGCATAGCATCTTCCTGTGTAATTCTACCTGATTTTTTGTTTTAATTTTGTCAGAGGTGGGAACCCAGTGAAGAAAACTGAAACGTATTCCACATATCTACATGAGGAATGACTCTGTAATGGCCATTTACCACAAGAATGTTGGTACACTGAAAACTGAAAAAGAACAACTAAGTTATAAAAATACATATGTAATTCCCAATGGTCAGTTATTACTTAGATAAATGTTCTTAGTCAAAATTCTACCACTTAGGTACAGTACACAAACAGGTAGACACAGCAAGCCATGAGTTAATTCAGAGTGGGAAGATATAAATGCCATTTCTTCCATATTAGAACTCAAAAAAAAATGGGTCAAAGTTTCTGCAACTCAATCCCTGAGACTTCAGCTGAAGAATATGTCTTCAAATCTATTAAACAGTTCTTCCTGAATGGCTACTCCACGTTGTTTTGTGGGTCCATTTGTTTGGAATACCTTTTTCCAGCCCTTTACTCTGAAGTAATGTTCATATTTTCTGCTGAGATGTGTTGCTTGTATACAACAGAATGATTGATCTGTTTATACATACATTCTGTTAGTCCATGTCTTTTTATTGAGGATTGACATCATTGATGTTGACAGATGTTAATGGTCCATGACTGTTAGTTCCTCTTATTTTGATGTTGGTGCTGGTTGTTAGTATTCTGTCTAAACTCCACCTCTCCAGTTACCTGGAAACAGCCAGGTATGTTCCTCCCCACAGTTACCTGGCAACCACCAGGTAGGCCGATCCACTATAAAGGGGTTGCTTGGCCCCTCCTCTCTCTCTTATTCTCTTACTCTCTTACCCTCTTGCCTCTCTGTCCTCTCCCCCACCTTCCTCTCTCTCCACGTGGTCATGGCTGGCCTCTACTTCTCTCTCTCTTATCTCTCCCACCTTCCTCTCCCCACCTTTGCCATATCCCCCTATCCCCTGAATAAACCTCCTCCCCCCCCCCCCAAACCGCGTGGTCTGGAGTTGTCTGTTCTGAACTGCGGACTTATGCGGAGACCCCCTGAGATTCAGGGCTGGTTAAAAGACTACAGGATTGAGGTACATCTGAGAGATATGTTTGAGGTGGAGCCTTCGTTGCGAGCGGATTGTCACCCATTGTCGCCGCTGCACTAGTTGGCCTCTTCTTTGTGTTGCTTTTGCTTTTAGCTTATTTGTGTTGTGGGGATCCAGCTCGCAGCACAGCTAGTAGTGCAGGTCAAGAGGTTTCAGGAGAGGTCCACTCCAGGGTATCAGAAACAGAGCGTGTTAGCCGGCATCAGACCAAGGAGCCTGGGGAAAAAAACAAGGCCAAGAAGCCTGGAAAGGAGAAGCAGGCAAAAAAGCCTGGGCAACAGAGACAGGCCAAGGAGCCTTGTCTAAAAAGAGTACTCAAAAGGAACAGGGGCCACTGCAGGGCCTATTAAGGTTAAGGACCCTTTACCAGCTGGTGAAGAGAGAGTGGAGGTCAAAAGGATCTCCCTATACCCCATTAAGGAGCTTGCCACCATAGACCTTAGCAGCTCCGAACAAGAAAGCCTAGAGGAGGAGGCAGCCGCCTATGCAAAAAATAACCATCCTGAGATAAAACTAAGAAAGACCTTGAGTCCCTCGGCCCCGCCTTTGCCTCTGGTCTATGCCCCTGGCAGCATCTCTAATTCATTTCTCAGCCCAGGAGATCGGAGACAGCTACAGCTGGCATTTCCGGTCTTTGAAGCGGCAAAAGGAGCACGTGTTCATGCCCCAGTAGAGTATAGGCAGGTCAAAGAATTAGCTGAGGCAGTACACACATATGGAATTTGGGCTAATTTTACTATATCCCAAGTGGAGAGATTAAGTACAGCTGCTATGACGCCAGGAGACTGGCAAAACACGGTGAAGGCGGTACTTAACAATATGGGCCAATACCTAGAGTGGAAGGCCTTGTGGCACTAGGCACTGCAAGCACAAGCCAGGATTAATGCAAACACTGAGGGACAACAATTATGGACTTTTGACATGCTGGCTGGAGTTGGCGTACACACGAACGACCAGACCACACATCCCTGGCAGGTCTACGCACAGATAGCATCAGCTGCAATAAAGGCATGGAAGTCTCTCCCTAGGAAGGAAGGCAGTAATCTTTATTTGTCAAAAATAACTCAAGGGACCAGTGAGTCCTTCTCTGACTTTGTGGCCTGCATGACTGAGGCAGCTGGCAGAATCTTTGGGGAACCAGAGCAAGCAATGCCATTAATTGAACAGATGATCTTTGAAAATGCCACAGCTGAATGCCATGCAGCCATTGCTCCTCGGAGAGCCAAGGGGCTACAAGACTGGTTAAGAGTCTGTTGCGGCTCGGGAGGTCCCCTTACTAATGCCGGACTTGCAACAGCTAACTTAGAAATGGCTGCAGTCCTCCTTAAAGGGCAGAATTGTGGAAAATTCCCTGCAAAACATATGGCCCGATGCTTTGCCTGTGGGAAGGTGGGACATATGAAGAAAGAATGCCCAAATAATCTAATACCATCAAAACAGTGCACCAAGTGTGGAAAGGGCTATCATCTGGCTCGGGATTGCCACTCTGTTAGAGATATAAGAGGTCAGATCCTCCCTCCAAATCCCTCATCCATTAAGGAAGAAAATTTTTTAAAAAACAGATCTACGAGACCAAGATCCCAGGGCCCCAAAAGATATGGGACACTGCTGAACACTTAGGGGACTCTTTTCGCTGCAGAGCCACAAGGGGTTCCGCAGGAGTGGAACTCTGTTCCACCTCCCAAGTCCTACTAATGTCACACATGGGGGTGCAGCCGATCCTGTTTGATTAGAGAGGCCCTCTGCCAGGGGGAAGTGTCAGCCTTATTTTAGGACACTCCTCTCTTACTTTAAAAGGACTCATGGTACACCCCGGCGTAATAGATCAGGATTATACCAGAGAACTTCAAGTTCTCTGTTCTAGCCCACAAGGCATATTCTCCATATCCCCTGGGGACAGGATTGCTCAATTGGTTGTCCTTCCAAGCTTGCATGATTGTTTTCCATCCACGGAGAAGCTTAGAGGTGCTCACGGGCTTGGTTCCTCAGGAACTGACTTCGCTCATCTGGTGGTTGACCTTAAAACTAGACACACCTTACAGTTAACAAAAGAGGGGAAGAACTTTAATGGAATTCTGGACTCCTGAGCGGATAAAAGTATTATTTCTTCTAATTGGTGGCCTAAGGCATGGCCTGTTACACGATCATCCCACTCCCTACAAGGATTGGGATATGAGGCCAGTCCCACAGTCAGTTCTCGATCCTTGACTTGGCAGGCACCAGAGGGTCAAACAGCAACTTTTATTCCTTATGTGATTCCTCTCCCTGTCAATCTCTGGAGAAGAGACATCTTACAAGACCTAGGGCTAGTTCTGACCAGTGAGTTCTTCCCACAAGCTATAAACATAATAGAGAATGGGATTTAAAGAAGGGAAGGGTCTTGGCAGGAACGAACAAGGAAGGTTAGATCCTGTCTCACAAGAATCAAACACAGGAAGTCAAGGCCTGGGTTTTCCCTAGTTGCCATTGAAGCTTCTATGCCCATACCCTGGCTCACAGAGGAGGCCGTGTGGGTTTCTCAGTGGTCCCTATCCTCTGAAAAATTGGAAGCTGCTACAAAACTAATTAAAGAACAAGTGCAGCTCGGTCATCTACAACCTTCTACCTCTCCCTGGAATATACCCATATTTGTCATTAAAAAGAAATCCGGAAAGTGGAGACTTTTACATGATTTAAGAGCCGTCAATGCACAGATGAGACTATTTGGCTCTGCAACGAGGCTTGTCTTTGCTCTCTGCCTTGCCTAAGCAGTGGAAAATCATAATTATAGATATTAAAGATTGTTTTTTCTCAATTCCTTTGTGTTCACAAGATAGACCAAAATTTGCATTTACACTACCTACTATTAATCATTTTGAACCTGATAAAAGATATCAGTGGAAAGTTCTGCCTCAGGACATGGCCAACAGCCCCACTATATGTCAGCTGTATGTACAAATGGCCCTCGAGCCAATTAAGAAACAATTTCCCTCTCTGCTGCTGGCCCATTACACAGATGACATTATTATGTGTCATAAGGATTTAATTACTTTACAGACCTCATACCCCTTATTATTAATCACCTTGGAACAGTGGGGTCTGCATGTTGCTACTGAGAAAGTTCAATTTTCAGAAATTGGCTCCTTTTTAGGGACGGTTATCTATCCAGAAAAGATAATTCCTCAGAAATTGGAGATTTGTAGAGACCATTTACATACTTTGAATGATTTTCAGAAATTATTAGGTGATATAAATTGGTTAAGACCATTTTAAAAAAATTCCCTTGGCTGAGCTAAAACCTTCATTTGATATTTTGGAAGGGGATGTTCATATTTCCTCACCGAGGGCCTTAACACCGGCTGTGAGCCATGCTCTACAAGTAGTAGAAAATGCTTTACAAGATGCCCAACTAAAACGCATAGATGAAACCAAAACCTTTGACTTATGTGTTTTTAAAACTAGACACTTACCAACTGCTGTATTATCGCAGGAGGGGCCTTTGTTATGAATTCATCCCAATGCTTCTCCCGAAAAGATTACTGAAAGGTATCCAGATTCAGTCACTCAGCTTGCCCTTCATGGACTAAAAGCAGTCATTACCCATTTTGGAAGGGAGCCTAAGGTTTTGATAGTGCCTTATACTGTCCATCAAGTCCAAATATTAATGGCGACCTCTGATGTTTGGGCAGTGCTGGTTACTTCCTTCAATGGTCAAATAGATAATCATTATCCTAAGCATCCCATCTTACAATTTGCCTTAACTCAAGCTATCATATTTCCACATATTGTGTCTCAGGAGCCACTCCCAGATGGAATGGTAGTTTATATGGACGGGTCTAAAACAGGAGTGGGTGCCTATGTGGTTAATGATAAGGTTACATCCAAACAATACCATGAAACCTCACCTCAAATTGTAGAATGCCTAGTGGTGTCAGAGGTTCTGGAAATCTTTCCAGGTCCCTTAAATATTGTTTCAGACTCCTTCTATGTGGTTAATGCAGTGAAAGCATTAGAAGTTGCTGCGTTAATTAAGACATCTAGCAAACTTGTAGAAGTTTTTCAAAAGATTCAGCTTACCCTGGCTAAGCGAAGATTCCCTGTCTTTATAGCTCATATTAGGGCTCACTCAGGCTTAACAGGACCTATGTCCCGTGGAAATGACCTGGCAGATCGAGCCACAAAGTTGATTGCAATTGCCCTTTCACCAAAATTGGATTTGGCTAAAGCCTTTCATAAAAGGTTTCATGTGACAACTGAGATGCTATGAGGTCGATTTAACATCACTAGAAAAGAGGCTAGAGATATTGTGACTCAATGCCAAAACTGCTTTCAATTCCTACCTGTTCCCCATACCGGAATTAACCCTCAGGGAATTAGGCCATCACAGATCTGGCAAATGGATGTTACTCACATCCCATCCTTTGGCAAATTACAATTTTTGCATGTCTCCCTTGATACCTGTTCTGGAGTTATGTTCGCCTCTCCATTGCCCAGAGAAAAGGTGGCCCATGTTAGTCAACATTGTCTCGAGGCTTGGAGTGCCTGGAGAAAGCCTAAAATCCTTAAAACTGACAATGGACCAGCCTACACTTCTCAAAAATTTCAACAATTTTGTCGCCAAATGGAGGTGACACACTTGACGAGTCTTCCTTACAACCCTCAGGGACAGGGCATCATTGAGCGTGCTCATCGTACCCTTAAAACATATTTGATAAAACAAAAAGGAGAAGTTGAGGAAGCTCTGCCCATGGTGCCACGGGTTATTGTCTCTCTGGCACTTTTTACTCTTAATTTTTTGAATTTGGACAGTCAGGGCAACACAGCGGCTGATCACCATTGCCTGGAACCAACTAGGCCAAAGGAAATGGTAAAATGGAAAGATGTTTTGACTGGTCAATGGAAAGGCCCGGATCCTATTTTAATAAGATCCAGGGGAGCGGTTTGTGTTTTTCCACAGGAAGAAGACAACCCATTTTGGCTGCCAGAACAACTGACACGGCGACTCGCGGTTCCTGAAAATGACCCCCCAAAGGATTCATCTGCAGACACTCTCAGTTCTCATTTGGACTCTCCTAAATTGGGTTCCTAGTATATATATAGTGAATTTAGATGGCTATCCTATCTGCTTTTTCAAAACCTATGCCCTTGCCTTCTTTAAAGGCACCACTTCTGCTAAACAGAATTTCTCCTATACCCTTAACTATAATGCCTCACTCCAGTTTGTGTGTATCCTCCATTTCTTTTCATCTTATCCAACAACTCCTTTAATACTTGTACCAATGTAACTTGCTTTATGTCCCAGTGCTGGTCTGCCCTTGTCTATAAGCAGGCCCTAATAGCCAGTATACCACTATGGATCCCTATCCCCATTCAGACGTCTGGGACCTTGACTTTATTTTGACAGAAGAGAGAGTTTGATATAACTGCAGCCATTATCACTACTATTACCATCTCTGCAGCTGCAGCTGTGACAGCCGGCATAGCCATGGCTAATCAAGTTACAGCAGCTACTGTTGTTAATCAAATTTCAGAAAAGACTTCTGGGGCTTTGACCACTCTACAGAAAGTGGATGCACACTTGGCATCAGACATTCTGTTGGTCAATCAGAGAGTTGATTTGCTCCAAGCCCATGTAGAACAACTCACAGATGTGGTTCAAATGAGCTACATGTCAGCAACCCCACATCTATGTATTACACCTCTGAGATTTATGAACGATACATCTATTCAAAGCCATAATCTTTCTGCTTATTTACAAGGGAATTGGACTGGGGAGCTGGACCAGATGCAGCACAATTGCAGATCCGGATCTTGAGCCTTGATGGAACATGAGTGGACCCTGTCACTTCTGGTGATTTTACTTCTTGGCTTACCTCTGCCTTATCTTTCTTTCTTAAAGGGTGGGGATAGGCCTGTTTGGTACAGCCCTATGTTGTGGATTAGTGTTCATGTTATGGTTGGTCTGCAAGCTCAGAGCATAACAAAAACGTGACAAGGTCGCTATCGCCCAAGCACTCATAGCCTGGAGCAAGGATCTTCCCCTGAAATTTGGCTATCTATGCTAAGAAAGTAACTGATGACTGAGACCCTCAGTCGATGCACCCCAAGGGTTCAGCCCATTGCACTGGGTCAATGAGAGGTCTAATTCTAGACAGCCTTTGCCTGAATAACTGTGGTACCTGAATATTTAGAGGTGTTTGCGAGTGGGTACTTGACAGGGAATGTTCCACAAGTGTGGATAGATTTCCCGAAAGTATGCCTGATTGCACAAAGGTTTGATGCCAAAACCTTCTCTCCGAGCACAGACGGCCGCCAGGCGCTCCAGAGTGGTGGCTCCCTTTCTCCGACAAAAGGCATCGAGATGGGTATGGGAAGTATTACTCATTGCACGATGACAAGAGAAGAAACCCATTACAATATCTCATTTTGCACAGGGGATCAGGCCTCTGCTTTCCCTCACTGAGTTGGTGCCGCGCTTGATAGGCAAAAGGCTGTTCCATCTTAATAAAATTGATAGGGCGAGATGTTAGGAGCCGCAGTGAGCGTGACAGCATTTGCCATTACAAGATGGCGTGGGCATCCTGTGCTCCCACTAGTAAACAACTAACTGCGCAGGTACAAAAGGCAAAAGCGCGCCAAAGTCACTGCCCATCCCGGGGCGTATTATGGGTAATGAGTGAACAGCCAATCAGAAGTGAACACGCCACTCTTGGGTACATATAGCAGTGCCTTTTCCGGGCTTGGGGTCTTTCCGCTTCTGCTGATACAATAAAGCCTCGCTGTGGTAACCACCTGAACACTGCCTCACATGTCTCTTTCGCAAGCAAAGGGGACTCGGAAGGGGCACGGAACAAACTATCTTCCTGCTATAACCCCACCTAGGTGGCAGCATCTTTATTTGTACTCAGGAATGCCTTCCAGTCTTGGGCCTCTCCCACCCATAGGTGGGCCTATTGTTTGAGGCTAGATTCACATTCACCTGGAAGTGTCCTGGAGTGGTGAAAATCTTACATTCAGTTCCTCATTCTGGAACCTACATTCTTGTTCAGGTATAGGATAAAGGAAAAGCCTGTATATATAATTTTTCACTCTATACTGCTCACCTTTTAAAAACAAGAATATAATTAATTTTGTAGGTAAATAGATAAAAGTACAAAATATCATCCTGAGTGCAGGAACCGAAATTCAAAGGTGAATGCATGGTATATACTCAGTTATAAGTGGATTTTTACCATAAAGGACAGTATAACCATGCTACACTCTAAGAATCTGAAAAAGAAGGCAGGCCAAAGTGAGGATGCTTGAATCTCAATTAGAAGGGAGAAGAAAATAGTCATAGGAGGTGGATGGACAGAGGGAATTGGATGGAAGAGTGTTATAAAGAGGGGAATGGCAGGTTCAGAATCAGGTGTGGGGAGAGACAGGAGAGAAGGTCAGAGAGCCAGAAGAATGAATGGTTTCTGCAACTGGTGGGGATATAGTAGTGGGGACATGTTGGGACATGCCAGAAACCTGTGATGGGGAGGATCCCAGGAGTCAATGGGGATAACTTTAGCTGAGACTCATAGCAGTGGAGATGTGGAACCTGATAGTTCTATAGCCAGACACAACTCCAATGGAGGGATAAGTACACCAACCCACCCCCAAAACTTTAAACCCAAAATATGTCCCGTGTATAAAAAATAAAAGGGCAAAGACAGACCAAAGATTGAGAAAATGGCCAACCAATAACCAGCCCAAGTTGAGACCCCATTCATGGACAAGCACCAATCCCTAACACTATTAATGATACTCTGTTATGCTTGCAATCAAGAATCTAGGTCCTCTGGAAGACTGCCTCAGCCCATAGAGATTCGATGAGATCCTAGGGAAGGGGGTCAGAAGAATAAAGGGACAAGAGACACAAGGACAGAGAGCAAGTCTGGAATTCTGCTCAAGCTCTGAAACTTTAATTTTGAGGGCAGGTTATAAAATCACAACAAAACGTAAAGTTTAGGCGAGGGTCACTGCTTAGGGCTATCCCACTATTGAATCATCATTGTCTAAGACCATCACACTGTCATATCCTTATTGCCCAAGACCATCCTACTGTTAGAACCAGCTCCCCAAAAAATGCCAGACGTTCTTTAATTTCTTGAGACCTGACACCCATAAACATCCTTTCTTAATCTTGTACCGACTAGGCTTTCCAGAACAGCAGGGAATTTTCTGGGTTTGACTCCCAGCATAAGACTACACCCAGTAGCTAACTGAATCAAGTGCAGAGATACACAGTCAAACATTGGACAGAACTTAGGGACTCTTATTGAATAACTGGGAGAACAAGTGAGATATCCAAATTGGATAGGAGCTCCAAAAGGAAGACCAGCAGAGTCAACAAGCTGGACTCTTGGGGGCTCTCAGAGACTGAACAACCAACCAAAGAGCATAGACTAGACCTAGGCCTGCTACACATATGTAGCAGATGTGCAGCTTGGCCTTCCTGTAGGACCCCAACAATTAAAGCAGGAGCTATTCCTAAAACTATTGCCTGTTTTTGGAATTCATTTCTCTAACTGTGCTGCCTTACCTGGCTTCAGTGCAACAGAATGTACCTAGCCCTGCAGAGACTTGAGGACTTGATGACTTGATAATGTGACCACTAATGTCTCAGATGTTATGAGTTATTCAATAGCTATTTGAGGTAAGGTTTTAGATTTACTCCACTGAAAGAAACATATGTCTATTACTAAGTTGTAGCCAACAAGCAAGTTTTCAGAGGTCACAGAGCATGGGAACCAACTTACATTATTTGCTAAATAAAATCAGTGTCAAACTACCCTCAAAATTTATTTCTCTCTATACACAGAATAATACATCTCTCAGACTTCATTAGAGAATTGTAGGTAGTAGATGGAAGCCAAAACAAAGGCTCACCAAAGGTCAAGTGTAGTGAATAAATGTCAGTTGTGTGCTCCACCATAGAAAGGACATCTATAGCACAAAGCCTCAGGACCCATTACAGAAGAGGGGCAGAAAGATTGCAAGAGCCAGAGATTGTTTATTGTTCATTCATGCTGTATCCTTTCAAAACTGTCTGTTTATTTCATTACCCACTTATGCAATGGACTGGTAGGTTCCCTGTTGATTACTTCAGTTATCCTCTAAGTTCTGTGTATGTTTAGGAAATAGTTCCATGTTGAATGTATAGATACCATGTGTTCTGAGGGCTCAGCTACTCATTATTTTGAATCTCTCAACATCTCCATTTACAAATTCTCAACAGAATCTCCCATTGCTACATAACATAGAATCACATAATGTACATCAAGCCTGGGTTAGTAACCTGTCCTCAATAATCCACCTTGAAAGTAAAATTCAGAAGAAGGAAATTTTATTCAATGTTGGCTATACTGAAATATTGGGGGCAGGGTCAGGGCATGATACATCCAGATAACTATCAGATTTATGACGTCCTGAAATGAGATGGAAGATTAAACACAGGGCCAAAGATATGCACACTGAAGCAGCCCTGTTCAAGGTGTGGTCCTGCCCATTATGGGAGTGACTACACTTGTATCTATCATTCTACAAGACCCTGAGTAACATCCCCTGCTTCTCCTTCTACCAGCATGAACTCCTATGGAAAGTTTCATTTCCTAGGGATTCATTGTTCTCATAGATGAAAATTAGAGAAAACAAGTGTCTCTTAAGAATGGCTTTACTTTGTCATGTACAATACACCATGTTACACTCAGACAAAGAACATACCAGGAAGCTTTGTCTCCTCAAGCACTGAGGTTTTTGTTTAGGGCTGTATCACTGTGGGAGGATATTCTAGACTATGCATACAGTAATATACACCTGCATCCTCAGCCTCCACTCTGCTGATTCTCAGAGTGAAATCTGTTCCTGACCCACTGCCACTGAACCTGTCAGGGACTCCAGAGGCAAGATTGGACATCCAATATATGAGGAGCTGAGGAGACTGGCCTGGCCTCTGCAGAAACCAAAACAAGTAAGTGTTGCCATCACTATGCAGGAGACTCTTATTAGACTTGCAGGAGATTGAAACTGACTCTCCAAGAGTGACAGGATTGGAGAGTGTGGCCTGGGTCATCACAATATCCCCAGTGGCTCCTGAAATAGAAGAAATGAAATGTTATGCACAAACATGATGATATTATGTTACTTTATCAACTTCTTAATTACTGAGGTCATGACTTTCACTCATATTCTAAAAATATTCAACATAAAATACTTAAGTAGAGAAAACATGGAGACTCTCTCAAAATCACCTAATCCTTCTGCTTTGAAACTTCTTCTGAGCTGCCACAAAAAGCATAGGTTTCCATCCCCTCACCCTCTAAGCCTCACAAGCCCATTCATGGAGAAAAGGCTAGAAATCTCATACATGGACAGAGTATACATCTGCATCATCAGGTCCCCAGAAATGACCCATCCCTCCACATTCTCTTTGATCTTTGTTTTTTTTTTTTCCTCACCAGGGATCCAGAGCACAAGCAGCCCCAGGAGCTGAGCCAGGCACCTCATTCTAAGAACTTGATAGAAAAAAGTCTTGAGTAGTCAAGACAACAAGAGAGGCTAGCTTTTGTCTTGGACCTGTAGGGAAGATCCTCCCTAGGGAGCAATATGCAAATCCCCTGCTTGGTACAGCTGTGTGAAAAGTAGCAAGCTGGAGGAAAACCTACTTTAGCAATGAAGTGTTACAATGGGTCTTCTCTGTAAAAAATAAATAAATAAATAAATAATAAAAATTGATTATAGTCTCTGCTGCCTACAGCAGAGAGCAGTTGGACTCCACTGTGAAAGGCTAGATCAGCATAAATGGAGACACACAATCTGAAAGAATTGGACATGCTAAGATACCCCCACAGAACAAAGGCTATCAGTTTCAACACTTTGCATTTGGTAATACTTTTCAGCATAGCATCTTCCTGTCTAATTCTACCTGATTTTTTGTTTTAATTTTGTCAGAGGTGGGAACCCAATGAAGGAAACTGAAACGTATTCCACATATCTACATGAGGAATGACTCTGTAATGGCCATTTACCACAAGAATGTTGGTACACTGAAGACTGAAAAAGAGCAACTAAGTTATAAAAATACATATGTAATTCCCAATGGTCAGTTATCACTTAGTTAAATGTTCTTAGTCAAAATTCTACGACTTAGGTACAGTACACAAACAGATAGACACAGCAAGCCATGAGCTAATTCAGAGTGGGAAGACTTAAATGCCGTTTCTTCCATATTAAAACTCAAGAAATTGGGTCAAAGTTTCTGCAACTCAGGCCCTGAGGCTTCAGCTAAAGACTATATCTTCAAATTTATTAAAGAGTTCCTCATGAATGGCTACTCCAGGTTGTTTGTGGGTCTATTTGTTTGGAATACCTTTTTCCAGCCCTTTACTCTGAAGTAATGTTCATCTTTTCGGCTGAGATGTGTTGCTTGTATGCACAGAATGACTGATCCTGTTTATACATCCATTCAGTTAGTCCATGTCTTTTTGTTGACGATTGACATCATTGATGTTGACAGATATTAATGGCCCATGATTGTTAGTTCCTGTTATTATGATGTTGGTGGTAGTACTGTGTGTTTGTGTGTCTGTGTGTGTCTGTGTGTGTCTGTGTGTATGCATGCATGTATCTTCTGGTTTTACTGGAGTGGAATTAGATTTCTGTGTTGTCTTCAGTCTAGTTACCATCCTTGTGTTGAAGCTTTCCTTCTAGTATTCTCTATAGAGTTGTAGATGTAGAAAGATATTGTTTAAATTCCCCAGGTTTTCCATATCCAGGATTGTATCAGTTTGTGTTTTCTTTATTGCTTTTATTTCCATTTTCCATAAACAGTCTTGTTCATTTTTTCACCTGTTTAATTGTGTTTTTCTGTATTTCTATAAGGAATTTATTTATTTTCTCTATAATGGTATCTATTATCTTCATAAGATTAGACATAAGGCCATTTTCTTGAAATTCAGGAATGTTAGGATATTCAGAACTTGTTGTAAAATACCGAGGTTCTGGTAGTATCATATTGCTCTGGCTTTAGTTGATTGTATTTTTACACTGGCCTTTAGCCTTCTGGTTATCCCTAGTTTTTGTCTTTTTAGTCCTTTAGGGGAGAAAACATCCAAAGATGCAGATAGAGCTGGTGGTCCCTGATGGTTGAGGCCTCTGTTTATCCTGGGCAGCAGAAGGTCTCCAGGGATGTAGATAGAGTTGTGGCTCAGAAAATGTAATAGAATGGGCAGCACATTGCTTGAAACTGCTGGTTATGTCCAGATGTGCAGGTAGAAAATTGGGGTTGGGGTTTCACTTGATGGTAGCTGACAGTTGTAGGCATCTACATTGTAGTTAGGTGTGTGGACAGGAAGATGTAGTAAAGAAGGGACAGGGCAGATCTCATGGCTGTTGGGCTTACAGGGAACTCAGCAGGCAAGAGCTTGGAGTTTGAGGAACTAACCTGGTTGTCTCTGGCCAGCCAAAAGCCTTCGGGAATTCAGGCAGAGCTTTGGCCAAGGGAAATGAAGTTCAGATAGGACAGGATGGAGCTCACAACTGCTAGGTTTCCTCAGAGTGGCTGCCAAGTGGGGAATTGGGGTAAGGTTCTCACCTGTTAATCCTTGATAGAAGAGAAAGTAAGGAATAGCCCTGAATGTACTAGCAGAGGAGAGAACTTCCTGAACTGAACACCAATACCTCAGGCACTAAGATCAACAATTAATAAATGGACCCACCTGAAACTAGAAAGATTCTATAACAACAAAGGACATCAACAAGAAAAATCAGCACCCTACAATTTAGGAAAGATTCCACCAACTTGACATCTGGCAGCAGGATGACATCCAAAATTAATTAAAAAAAAAAAAACCAAAAACAAAAAACCCAAGATACTAGATATGAGCAAACTAAATAACCCAATTTTAAAAGTGGGGTACAGATCTAAACAGAGAATTTTCGACAGAAGTGTCTCTAGTGGTTGGAAAGCTGTGGAAACCAGCAGGTGGTATACACTGTAAGAAGGCAGGCCTCAATAACAGGAGAAAGCCTGAGATTCCAAGGTCCTTATTGACATGATGAATGGTAGATGGTCTGGATGTGCACCCCCCACTTAAGCCAGGGGGAACTTGATTTAAATAGGGAGGGAAAAGAAAGGAGGGTCACTTAATTAGCTATACCTGCTGGCCTTTAGGTAACTCATTAATATGGGAATCTCTCTAGGGCTGAGGCCTGGAGTCATGCCCTCTACCTGTGCTGGTGACACCTTTTTGGGAGGGGCTGTATTGTCCTTACAAGACTGAACTACACTAATCAAATGGAAGTCTTCACCACATGTCAGGAGCCTGGATTCTGGGAGCATGGTGGAATAGATACCCATCCCTCACAGGCAATGGACACCTGTTGGGTCTCTGTGCTATTTCCAGCCAGTGCTTCTGGAAGACCCCCAAAAGGGGACCCTCACCCAAGTACGGACCTGCACGAACCCAGGGACACACGAGAAATCATCTTGATGCAATTGCAGAGGAGGTTTAATGACGAGGGCCCTTGAGCCAGAACATATCTCACTAAGGAGATAGAGGTTCCGACCCAGAACCCAGGAAACTTGGGATATTTATGGGTAGGGGTCGGGGAGAGCGGGAAAATTTGGCGCAGTTACATATGATTGGTTGCACTTTCGCGCAGCTACACATGATTGGATATTTCAAACATCAGCAACTTGCAGAACTGGCAGAACTTGCAGAACCTTGGACCTCCCAGAAAGGGCGGAAGAGAGAAGTAAACACCAGATAGCCCATTACTCACTTGGGCTTGTTTGGACTTGTCTGGGCACGCCCTTGCATGCCTTTATTTTTGGTCACCCTGCCCTTGCTGGGACTTAATATTTTATTATGACTAAATTTAACAAATTGTTGGTAGTCTTTGCTGACCATGAATTTTTTGTTGTTGTTTCAACGCTGCTTTCAAATTTTATTTTCACACTTCTACCAAAACCCAAAGCCATCCTATCATGGTCCCACAGGAAGCATTTAAGAAATGTTCAGCATCCTCATTCATCAGAGAATTGTAAATCAAAATGACTCTGAGATTTCAATTTACCCCGTCAGAATGGCTAAGATCAAAAACACAAGCAACAGCTCATGCTGGTGAGGATGTGGGGCAAGGGAAACATTCCTCAATTGTTTGTGGAAAAATAAGCTTCTACAACCACTCTGGAAATCAATCTGGCAATTTCTCTGAAAATTGGAAATAATTCTACCTCAAGACCTGGTTCTACCACTCTTGAAAATATACCCAAAAAAGATGCTCCACCATCTCACAGGGACCCTTGGTTAACTATGTTTATAGCAGCTTTATTCGTAGTAGCCAGAAACTGGAAGTGACTAAATATTTCTCAACTGAAGAATCGACAAAAATATGTGGTTCATTTATATAATGAAATACTAACCAGACATTATAAAAAGGAAATCATTAATTTTCAGGCAAAATGATGGAACTAAAAATATCATTCTACTGAGGTAACTTAGAATCAAAAGGACATGTATGGTTTGTACTCATTAATAAGTGGATATTGGTTATAATGTACAGGATAACCTTATGCTACAATCCACAGACTCAAAGAAGTCAAATAACAAAGAGAGCCCAAGGGAAGACAAATGAATATATTTCAGAAAGGAAAATAAAATAGATATTGGAGGTTGATAGAGGGAAGGAACTGAGTTTGAAGGGAACTAGGAGAAGAACAGGGTGGGGGAACCAAGTGTAGGGAGAGAGCAGGAACAGAAGTCTGTGGTGGGCAGCATAGAAAAGGGCATTTCTAGGACTTCCCAGGGACCTGGAACAAGTGGTGACTCTGAGACTTCTACTAGTGGTGTATATGGAGCATAAAGTGACCACTTCCTTTAGCCACTCAGGACTCCCATTGGAGAGATAAGGACACCCACTCACCCAAACACCTGCGACCCAAAATGTGTCCTGCCTATAAGATGTGCAGGAACAAAAATAGAACAGACACTAAGTGAATAGCCAAGCAAAGACTGGCCCAAATTGAGATCCATCCCATTGGCAAGAACCAGGCTAGACACTATTAATGACCCTCTGCTATGCTTGTAGACAGGATCCTAGCATTACTGTCTTCTGAGAGGCTCCACCCAGAATCTGATGGAAACAGATACAGAAACCCACAGCCAGACATGAGAAGGAGTTCAGGGAGTCTTGTGGAAGAGTTGGTGTAAGGATTGAAGAATCCGAAAATGATTCGGACTCCATAGTAAGATCAACAGTATCAACTAACCTGGGCCATTGGGGGATCAAAGAGACCGAAGTACCAACCAAGAAGGAAGCATGGGCTAGACCTAAGCCTCTGCACACATGAAACAGATGTACAGCCTTGTCTTCATATCTTTTTCCCCAATGCTGGAGCAGGAACTGTCCCTGAATATTTTGCTTGCCTGTGGATCCAGTTCTTCTAAATGGGCTGCCTGGTCTTGAAGAGCTCCAAACTCCAGAGACCCTTCCTCAAGTCTTAGGACATTTCAGCCACCCAAAAATCACAAAAAACCATACCTGGATGCAATCAGCAGAGGTTTATTAGGGGAGGAGCCGGTGGTCAAAAACAACAAGCTCTTTAGCTCCAAGAGCAGGGTTTTTGGCCCCTTGTGGTGGGTTAAAGGGTCTTTTATAGCATGGGGTGGGGGGAGGAAGGTATTTTCGCGCACTTATACATGAATGGTTGCATTTTCGCGCACTTACACATGATTGGTTGTTTTACAAATTTTGAACATAGGACTGGGAAGACCAAGAGAGGGGCAAGCAAGAACAGTGGAACATTTCAGAGAATCTAGCCCAAATGATCTAGAGTCATGTGAGATCACTCTGCACACTCATTCTTCTCAAAAATGTGGTTTTTACCATGCTATTGTGTCCTATCCTGCCATTTCAGATGACTATCTTTACTTTTTCCGGCTATAGGGCTATGGCCCCACCTAGGTGGTAGCATCTTTATCTGTAGTCAGGAATGCCTTCCTGCCTTGGGCGAGGCTTGGGGAATGTAATCCAGCAAGTGTCCTTCACCTGGAATGTGAAGGCCTGAAATCTTATTTTCAGTTCCGAGTTCTGTAAGGCGAAAAATCTACACATATTTCATAAAATGGCTTTATAATTTTTCACTCTACAGTCTGGCCTCAGTAACAGATGGTATGCCTAGTCATATAGAGACTTGATGTGTTGAATTGGGTTGATACCCAGAGGGATTCTCCCTTTTCTCAGTGTGTGCAATTAGGAGAAGACCTGAGTGAGAGTGGGACTTGTAAAACGAGGGGTTAATATTGAAATGTAAAGTCAATAAATAAATAAATGGATAAAAAAATTAAATTGAAACTAGCTTCAAGATGATTAAAGAAAATTATTGACACTACTTAACCAGAAAGTCAAGGTGATACCAGTTATGGCTGGGTCAAGTGACTCAAAGGTATCAGGAAGTCAATCTTTCCACCTCTTGGTTCAGATTTCTTTTAAGATGGCTTTAATGTCAGGTTACATTTCCCTATGGTAATGATAAAAAAGAGGCCAGAAGCTCTGGATGATGTACCAAGGGTTGAGAGAAGCTATGAACATGGTCCTATTATTCACAGTGCACTAGTATGAATTTCAGTAGGGCCGGAAATGGGGTATTTGCTTATATGGTCCTAGGCTAGGTATGTTGGTTAATACCTATAATATCTGCACTGAGGCTAAAGCAAGAGGATTAGATATTCAAGGATATCTATCCTTATCTACATAGGGAGTTGGAAGGCAACCTACAATATAGGAGATGCTGTCTAACACCAAAAATTGGTGGCAAAAACAATTGGTATCTAAACACTTATCTCAGCACTTGGGAGGAAGAAGCAGTTGGAGCTCTGTGAGTTCTAGGATGGTCTGGTCTATATAATAATTTTCCAGCCAGTCAGAGCTACACAGAGTTACTTTGTCTCAAAAACAAAATACTATAAATTACTATCACATACTTCCTATCATGCATAGATATAAATGTTTATACAGGAATTCAACAGTTCAAAGAACTTTATACTATTACTCTATATTTATAACGTCTTCTATATGCCAGACCAGCTTTAACTGACCATATACTTAGAAAGAATTTGAAGTTAAAGTCTTCCTGCTCCACTGTGCACCACTATGACCAATTTTTGCAGTGCTGGACATGAACTTCAGGGACTCAAGCATGCCAGAAAAGCACACTAAGAAGTTAACCTCCATCCAATTTTCCTCTTTTGTTTTGAAAGAGATTCTACTAAGTAACCCATGCTGGACTTCAAACTCTTGCTACCTCAACTTCCTAAGTAATACAGATGGAGAGCTTCAGGCCCAGCACTGAGTAATCCAAGTTTACTTCATAGTTTCACAATGAAGTAGTGACATAGTATTTGAGTGTTGTGACATCAGAAGAAAAATCACATGTTACAGTGCAGCCAGGTTTGCTATGTCACTATAATGCTTTAATGATATCACAGTGCAGTTTGGTGGTATAACACTGTTCTGTTATGTCACAATTCAACATTGTGATAGCATAATTCAGCATTGCAGTGCCATCACTACATGGTAATATATATGTAATGTGGCAATGTGTTGACTCAATCGAGCATTATGATACCAAAATTCAACACTATAATAGCACAATGAATCACTATGTCAGTCCAGTTGAGCATCTAATATAATGATTCATGTTTGTGATATCACAATGTGGCATCATAATATCTTTGTGATATTATAATTTAGTATTATGAGAACACAACAGAATATTTTGATAATGAAACAAATCAATGTTTTAATGCATATTGGCAAATGGTGGAATCCTGAACTGTTATAGTGAAAATTTGGGTGTCTATACAGCATTGTGATATCATAAGAGCCCTGTAGTGTCACATCACATAAGAGAATAGTGATCCTTTAAACATCTCATCTCAATGAATCTTTGTGACATCACAAAGAGACGTGCGATATGACATTTGAGTATTGCTATAACGAAATGATATAATATGATCACCGGATTCAATGATGTGATGACAACTGTATAATGTGATACCATCTCCACATTGTGATGGCTTTGTTTAATTTTATATGTGTGGGTATTTTACGGCATGTATGTCTGTGCACCATGTGTGTGGCTGATACAAGTAAAAAAGTATGGACAAAACAGTATTCTGTGGGCCACACTGTCACACACTACAGCTTCCATAATAATTTTTTTTCCTTTGGGTGGTAGATTGCAATGGCAAAGGCCAGGTACAAAGATTTGGGGAGAGGAGTGGGATTTGGATGAATAATGTGAAATTCATAAAAATCAATAAAATGTTTTTTTTTTTAAATCTGTGTGCTACTATATTTGCACTCCCAAGCACATGTATCTCAAACTGGTCTTCAACGCACTATGTAAAGAATGACTTTGAACTCCTGATTTCTTGGTTCTACCTCTTCAGTACTGGGAATACAAACTTATCACAATCACTTCTAATTTGTGCAATGCTAGGAATGGAATCCAGAGCTTCATACATGATAGGCATGATAGACTCTACCAGCTGAGCTACATTAGAAGCCTCAAGTATTCTTTAATTGGATAAAGAGAACACTAGCTACTGTACTAATATAAACTATACTTTTCTAAAATGAGATTAAAAAAAAATAAGGTACAAGTATAAATTACTTGAAAAATAGTTCCAGCTGAGTATAGTATCACATGCAGGAAGCTAGCATTCTGGAGTTGAAGTGAGAAGATTGAGAGTTCAAACACATCATCAGGAAGAAAAACAGGAAAGAAAGTTAAGTCCAAGATGTTAAGATCAGTAAGTAAAGCAGAAAAACGTCACAATTCTAAGTGCATTGCTTAATTTGTATTGCTAATTAAGGATTTATAAGTAAATAAAATTTGTTTAAAAGTATTTTGTACTGTCCATCAGCAAGCAAGAGGCAGTAATATTGGGGCAGCATTACTGGGCGATTATTTATGGGATGGTAAACCGTGCCAGGAAACTTGGTGGATAGAGCTGGTTGAGAACTCAGAAACTCACACCTGGAATGGTAGTTGCCTTCCTGCTCCCTGCCAAACTCCTGGCCTGGAATATAAGCCATACTTCCCACATAAGAAAATATGACCTGGTGTCACATAGTCACAGAAAAGAGTTCTCCATATGAATGAGGTTCCTAGAAGCCCTGAGGGTTTAGCCAATAAGCTACCTTTCTAAGACATTTCTCCCTGCAAAAGACATTTAATCTCATGTCCACCCTAAGAAGCTGGTATGGTATATACCTATTTGCCACAATAAACAGTCAATAAACAGTTTAGAACCATAGACTATCTCTTTCATTGAGAATCACTGTGGAGAGCATGGAGGGCATCTTTGACTAATGAGCCACAGCCTAAGCTTCCCACAGAAGGCCTCTCTGTGTGTTCAGTCACCAATACAGACAGGCTAAGGACCAAGCTACGTGACGGGGGCCACTGCTGATGGCAGCTAGCAACTGGAGAAAAGGGAAAAAGGGACAGAAACACACACACACACACACACACACACACACACGCACACAGAGGGAGAGAGAAAGAAAGAGAGGAAGATGCAAGACAAGTTCCACCAAGCAACTTCCAACCACTTTACACACACACACACACACACACACACACACACACACATATATATATATGTACATATGTATGTACACATATTGAATGAATGTAGTAAACTCGAATGAGCTAGCTTCAACCACCATTTTGTGTATATATATATATATTGTTGGGAGCCGCAGTGCCAAGATGGCACGGACATCCTGTCCTCCCACTTGTAAACAACTGACTGCGCAGGTGCAAAAGGCAAAAGGTGCCAAAGTCACTGCCCATCCCGGGGTGTAATATGGGGTGATGAGTGAACAGCCAATCAGAAGTGAACACGCCACTCTAGGGTATATATAGCAGTGCCATTCCCGGGCTTGGGGTCTTTTCCGCTTTTGCTGTTACAAGAAGTAAAGCCTCGTCTGTAGTGATACCCGATTACTGCCTCCGTGTCCTTATTCGCGGGTGAAGGGGACACAGAAGAGGTGCGCGTAACAACTGGAGCTGAAACCCTGGAATTTCAATGCGCCGCGGAAGACCACCCAAGTTTTGGGGCGGGTTAAAAAACTACAGGATACGAGGTCACCTTTGGAAGGTATGCTTGGGGTAGAAACCTTCGTTGCGGGTGGATATTCACCCATTGCCACCGCAGCAATAGCTAGCCTCCTATTTGCGTTGCTTTCAGCTATTAGGGCAAGTCAAGAGGTTTCAAGAGAGGTCAGCTCCAGGCTATCAGAACCAGAGTGTGTTAGTGTTAGCTGGCATCAGGCCAAGGAGCCTGGAGGTCAGGCCAAGGAGCCTGGAGGTCAGGCCAAAGAGCCTGGAGAGATAGAATACTCAAAAGGAACAAGGGCTACTGCAGAGTCCATTAAGCTTGAGGACCCTCCACCGGATGGTGGAGAGAGAACGGAGGTCAAAAGGACCCCCCTGTACTTCATTAAGGAGCCTGACTCCATAGAACTGGGCAGCTCCGAGGAGGAGACCATAGAGGAGGAAGTAGCCGCTTGTGCAAAGGATAGCCATTCTGAGATAAGACTAAGAAGGATCTTAAGTCACTCAGCCCAGCCCCACCGACCTCAGCAGGAGCCAGCAGCTTGCTCGGGCTCGAGGGTCCCCTGCTGTGCTTCTTGGCTCGGGCTGTGGGAACAGAGACACTGCGACAGGGCCTGGGTCAGACCGGTTGCAGAGGCGTCTGCGCTCTGCTATGTGTGGCGGCTTGCAGCCCGGCAGAGCAAGGGAGCGTGCCGCGAAAGGCAGACAGAGGAGGGAGACAGTCTGCCCTGAGAAGCTGCCTTCCAGCGGTGGGCACACAGGGAGTGTCCTGCGGGCTCAGAGCCAGCAATGCCAGTGATGGAACAGATGATCTTTGAGGATGTCATGGCTGGGTGCCGTGCAGCCATTGTCCCTCGTAAGAACAAGAGGATACAAGATTGGCTGAGGGCCTGCTGTGGCCCGGGGTGGGAAGCTGTTTGTGCTTATTCCACAGGTGAAAACAATTCAATTTGGGTCCCTACGCGGCTGGTGTAGATTGTGAAGAATGAAGCCAGATTGCAAGATTACGGTTCTGAGTTGGTGATAAGTATACCACTGTGGGCCATAGTCAGATCTTAAACTGTTCTCTTGCCAGTATATTCAAATGCTGAAGTACTGCCTAGTTCAAAGCTATTGAGAGTTACTTGGTTGCCCTGGCCTCAGGCGCATCCGCCAAAAGCCTGGGTCATAAATGCTACAAGTTTTCCATTAGACTTTACACTTTGTTTTGTGGCAGCAAACTTTATAACATAAAGGTAATCCACTTGGTGTTGATTTGAGAGAAAATAGATTGCTTACATCGTTAAAGATTGGTTTTTTGATTTGCCTATGTTTATAGAGAAAAGATACAACACATGTCTTTGAAGGTTTACAGTTTAAATTTAAGGTTCAAAGCTAAAGCCAAAATGCACAATTCGGCTTAGCCAAGCCTCAGAGAACAGGCCTGAGAGAGGTTACATTTACATTTGAATTAAGACTGAGCTGCAGAAGCTCAGGTGTTAAAAGCTCCTTTTGTTCTGGGTCTTCAGACCAGGCCCTAGAAATGTGCTTAAGGGAATTTGTCTTTTGTTCTCATTGTTTCTTGTGAGAGGAGGGGTAAACCTAAGACCAAAGATTTTACAACAGTCTGTGGGCTAAAGGTTATGATTATGCTGCAGAAATTAAATTTATGCCTGCTTCCCTCCATAAGTATAGCTGTGTCTGCTGATAGAGTATGGTTCAGGTTGTTTTAATTCCTCTGTATTTGGAATTGTTGAGGATGAGATGCTTTGGATTCCTCTAATATATATGTAACAATTGTTAGAGAATAAAATTGGCTTTTATCCGATATTCTCATGGGACAAAAAAAGATTGGTTATTAAATTAATCCAAAATAAAGTTC
This sequence comes from Arvicanthis niloticus, assembly GCF_011762505.2. Taxonomy (NCBI): domain Eukaryota; kingdom Metazoa; phylum Chordata; class Mammalia; order Rodentia; family Muridae; genus Arvicanthis; species Arvicanthis niloticus. The sequence goes on along the minus strand of NC_047666.1, from coordinate 7,529,165 downwards.
AAATTTAAGTTTTATACAGCCTAACTTGTCTTCTCCAGCTACCATTTCAATAAATGTTTACATAAAAAATATTTTTATACCATTCCTTTACATTTCTGGTAGAGGTTTGAGGTTTACAGGTAATAAATTTATTCATAATGTTTAAGAACCCATGGAGCGATATTTGTTAAAAAATAATTGCTTCAAAAAATGGTTAATGTTTTACATTTTATATGTATATATATATATAAATTTTGTTGTTGCTTTAATACAAAAGGGTAAGAGGTTAAATCCTTTGGTGTATATTATATTTTATTAGTGGATTTCTCTAAAGAAATTTTTTCTGCAAGCTATTGCTTCAATATAGCGAGCTTTTAAAATTTTTAAAATACTTGTTACTCCAAAAAAGGATTCAAAGACAGTGTCTTTCAATATTTGAGTCAAGTTGGCTTTAAAAATAGCTCAGCCATTAAAGTCTGGACTTAATTTAAAATATAAAGGCTAAACTCCCAGTGGCCACATGGTGACTCACAACCATTTGTGGTGGGGATCTAACGCCATCTTCTGGCCTGTGAGTGTACACACAAAGGAAAATAGTTTACTTTTAATCTTGATTTACACTTAGTGATTTTAAAAGTTGTTAAGAGATATTATTTGACTAAAACCTCATTTTAAGCTTAACATAGGAAGATTTTAAACCTTTGTTTAATGTTTTCAAAGGGATGCAAGTCCTAAATTAAATCATATGTATATTTTCTTGAGTTTATCTTGCTTCAACACAATTAAATTATGTGTTGTAGCCACTGTTTTAAATGTTAAAAAGGGGTATATCTGCCTTTCTCTTCTTAAATATGGTTCATAAGGTGCAAAATGTTTTGGTTACAAGATTTAATATCTCTAGCCATTTAAATAACATTAAAATTAATAAGGTGTTTAAAAATGCATCTGCACAACCGGTGTTGGTGTGTGTAGACCCTTCATTTTTCTTTATGTTATCCAACTTTCAGAATAATTCTGATACCTTGGATTGTAAAAATGTTACACGCTTTTAGCACAATGCTGGAATGGATCACTAGACCTAGTCTTGGTTGTGCATGTGCCTACCTTTGTGCCCATCTCAGTACATCGTTATGGAGACTTAAAATAGACTTTGGTCAATCAGAGAGTTGATTGGCTCCAAGCCCATGTGAAGCACCTTTGAGATTTGTGAATGATACATTTATTTAAAGCCATAATCTTTCTGCTTATTTAAAAGAAAAGTGGACTGGGGAGCTGGACCAGGTGCAACAACAATTGCAGATCCGGATCTTGAGCCTTGATGGAGTGCAGATGGACCCTGTTTCCCCTGGCGATTTTACCTCTTGAATTTCTTCTGCCTTTTCTTTCTTTCTTTCTTAAATGGGTGGGAATAGGCCTGCTTGGTACAGCCCTATGTTGTGGATTAGTATTCATTGATGGTTGGTTTGTAAGCTCAGAGCCCAGCAAAAAACGTGACAAGGTAGCTTAAAGCCTAAGCACTCGCAGCCTTAGAGCAAGCATCTCCCCCTGAAATTTGGCTATCTAGGCCAAGAAAGTAGCTGATGACTGAGACCCTCAGTGGATGCACCCCAAGGGTTCACCCCATTGCACTGGGTCGATGAGAGGTCTAAGTCCAGCCAGCCCTTGCCTGAATAACTGGTACCTGAATATTTAGAGGTGTTTGCGAGTGGGTACTCGACAAGGAATGTTCCACGAGTGTGGATAGATTTCCCGAAAGTATGCCTGATTGCACAAAGGTTTGATGCCAAGAAACCTCCCCTGGTGGCGCTCCAGGGTGGAGGCTCCCTTTCCCCGTCAAAAGGCATCGAGATGGGTATGGGAAGTAAACCCATTACAATATTTCATTTTGCACAGGGGATCAGGCCTCTGCTTTCCCTCACTGAGTTGGTGCCGCGCTTGATAGGCAATAGGCTGTTCCATCTTAAATATATAGATAGGGGGAGATGTTGGGAGCCGCAGTGCCAAGATGGCATGGACATCCTGTCCTCCCACTTGTAAACAACTGACTGCGCAGGTGCAAAAGGCAAAAGGCGCCAAAGTCACTGCCCATCCCGGGGCGTAATATGGGGTGATGAGTGAACAGCCAATCAGAAGTGAACACGCCACTCTAGGGTATATGTAACAGTGCCATTCCCGGGCTTGGGGTCTTTTCCGCTTTTGCTGTTACAAGAAGTAAAGCCTCGTCTGTAGTGATACCCGATTAGTGCCTCTGTGTCCTTATTCACGGGCGAAGGGAACACAGAAGAGGTGCGCGTTATATATATATATATATATATATATATATATATATATATATATATATACACACACACACACACACACACACATGCAAATACACATTTGGTGGCTGGGGGCCACTGATGATGGCAGCTAGCAACATCTGAAATGTAAATAAATAAAATATCCAATTTAAAAAGAAAGAAAATGTCTTCAACAAATGGTGCTAGTCTAACTGGACATCTACATGTAGAAGAAAAGTGAGCATGAACATGTGGCGTTTGTAGGCTGAGAGCTCTCTCAGAAGGGTGGTTTCTAACTTTGGGAAGTCAAGATCAGACACATCAAAGTTAGAGACTAAGAAGACTGGAGGCTCCTGGTGGGTCACTTGCTTGAGTATACTTAAAATGTTATCTCCAATCTTCTTTAATGTGTTCTCTTTACTGAATCTCCTAGGGTTAATCACTTTTTCTACCTCAAGAGCAATAACGTATGGGTTAGAACAAAATAGAAACTCCTATTCATTTGCACAATGGCTTTGGTAATTTTTATGTCACTAAATTTAGGGGGTCCAGAAGAGACAATAATGAAGAAGTCATACTCCTCTATGTTGATTTTCTTCAAATACTCATTTGGATGAAAGGCAACAAATGCAATACTTGGCAGGTCCCATAGTGTCACACTGGGACACTTTGCATATGGGTATGGTGTTCTCTCAGTGGTTGTACATACCACCCCAGTGGGAGCAGCCAAACCTTCTTCATCAGCCTCTACTCTCTGTAGAGCATTGATTAGACTGGACTTTCCAGCCCCAGTCTCCCCTATCAGTGCAATGTTCACTGAGGCTTTCTCGATGTCACTCAAAGCGTTCCTGATTGCAGAAACTGTTTCCTGAAGTTTTCTTTCCTCTGGGGATGATTCAATGAAGGCAATCAAATCCTGAAACAGGATTTTGGTTTTCATCTTGAAATTCTGAAGGTTTGTGCCAAAGCTGGAGGTCAAATCAGGATCATTTTTTGGAGAGGGTGCAAAAGAGGAAGTCTGACCCATCCCTGGAAAATGTTGATGGTACCTAAGGGAGGAAAGAACCAGGAAGGTCAACAAATTAGTTCAGCAAAAACAACCATTGGATAGCAGAGCCTAGCACTTGTCCCCACATTATGGATAGGGACTTTCTTCCCTTCAATCAAATGTACAGAATAAATAGCACTTACTCCTGGGTTTAGCTTTAAATTTGGTTTGGCTCACACTCCTTAACCTTTGACTATTTTCTTCTTTACAGTGTTTTTAGTTCTTCAAGATCAAATTCAAACCTGTATTAGCAGCATTAAGGAGGTTGTGCAATGGTCTGAGCTTAGCCTGAGCTATGATACCAAGAGGTTGTCTGGAAAAGAGATTAACCAAGTTCAATGCTCTGTCTGTCTCTCCAAATAAGGTCTTATTATGACATGCACATTGACTTTCAGGTTTTCAGTTTTACTTCAGTAATTGAAAAGAATGGTAGCAAATTCAATTGGAGAGCTCAGTTTATGATCAAAAGGAGTAGACTTAAGGATGGGTGAGACTCTTTATCTACCTTTCTTGGGTTTCCTGTGATTTTGATATCTATGAAAGGTCTTTCACTGTTTGATGCTGAAAACCCTTTGCTTTGGTAATTACAACATTGTGGTTCTTGTAGATATAGGTTCTGATGGGGAAGCTGCTACTATTATTTTGTCAAATTGGCATGACATGCCCATCAATTTGCCTTTTAAATGCTTATGTTTGTATCCATGAATTAGTATGGCTGTCAGCTTTGGCCATAGAAGCTGCTCTATAGAATGAGTAGGAGTAACTTTAGATTAACTCATAACTGTCAAAGAATTGAGCAAAAGTTGGGGTATTTGTCAAACAGAAAATGATTAAAAGCAATTTGGGAGGGAAGCCTGTTGTAAGAGAGAGTAATGATAGCAATTAGGAGAAAAGAAAGTTTATCCTTACTGATACTAAAAATATCAGAACTTTTGGATGAGGGGTATTTTAAATCACAGCCATGTCCTTCTCTTTTGGTGTTCCAGACACACAGAGGACTTTGTCAATTGTTACAGATTCCACCATAGACAGGAAGAGGGATGTGCTGAAACAAAAGATCTTGAAGGAATCCAGAATGCCAAGGGCTACCATACCATTCAGGGGACTGACCCAAAATGACCTAGAGATGTTGGAACAGACTTTGAATGATTATAGATCTTCCTTTGGCCTGGATGATGCATCACTGGGAAACATCGCTGAGGATTTGAACGTGACACTGGAGGAACTCAAGGCAAACATTAAGTCTCCACATTTGTTCTCAGATGAGCCTGGTACATCCTTAACAGATAAATTATTGAACTACGTTAGACATCTTTACTTTTCAAAGGTTTTCCACTTGCAAAAGTATTTCATAGACACGGTTGCGAGCGATGTTAAAATTATCCTCAGTAAAGAAGAGCTGTTGACAGAGAAGGTGAGCTCATTCTACTCTAAAGACTCTCTATGTTGGGGGAGGCCATGGGAAAAGTTAGTGTTGCCACAGTTGTTCCAGAAAGCACCTGTCTAATTCACTTCATTGAGATGTTTCAAAGTGACTCTGATGAATGTTGTCATATCCATTTTCTGCACCTGTTGACATGCTGGGGTCTCTCTGGTTGAGACTGTTACATGATGCACTCCTGAGGCTTTTTGTTGTAAATCATCTCATTACTGTGGTGTTTATTTGCTTTGTATTTAAGAAGTATTTCAGCTAGATTGAATGCTACTTGTCAGTTTGCTTTTGATTGTTATGCTTTGAGGACCCCGTGTGGGAAAATCTGATGAAGTTTTTCATACCCATTTCCCTTTGAGAGCTTCAAGGTTTCCATCTTATATGAAGCTCTTTGGCCCACTTATGGTTGGTTTATGTGTAGGGTGAAGTGTGAGAGTCAAGAATAAGTCTTGCTTAATGTCCAGTTTGCCCAATTCCATTCTTCAGATCATGTGCCCTTTGTGCACTGTGAGTATTGGAAGCCTTGCTGAGATATTGGTTGGCTGTAGAAACATTCTGTTGGCTGCATGGTTATGGATATTCTGGCTCTGCTCTACCTATCAGTTTGTTGGTCTATAGGCCTGTCCTCACAACACTATTGGTCTGTTTTTGTCACTCTGCTTTCTGCTATCCCTTGAAATCAGATATTACAGTGACTCCTAGCCTGATGGTTTTGATAAATATTATTTTGGCTACTTGCAGTCTTCTGTATTCCCATGTGAGTTTTGGATTCCACAGTCCAGTTCTATTCTAAATGGCATTGATGTTTTAGCTGAGATTGCATTAAATTTGTAGATCACTTTGTGAAGTACAGACACTTTGACAACATTAAGGTTCATAAACTATAAACACGAGAATCTTAGCATCTTTTCTTGTCATCTTTGAAATTTCTTTCATCTCTGCTTTGGAGGATCTCGCTACAATGGTTACTTATTGAAATGGATTGCTTCCTTCCTTGCTTGATTTCTACCTTCCTTTCTTCCTACCTTCTTACTCTACCTGCTTCTCTGCTATGTGTGTGTTGTGTCTATTGTAAAACATTTAGGATTTTTTTTTCTAAATCTTACATTTGTGAATTTCTGATGCAAATCTTATGTTTTCATTTTAATTTCACTCATCAGTATTTTCTTGGATCTCATTGAGGTTTATTATATTTCATTACATTTTTAGTGCAAGTACAAAACAGTGAGTTTCACTATGGAATTTCTATACATGTGTGCCATTATACACTGTCATTTATTCTTATCGATTCTCATTCTTTCATTTACCTACTGCCCTCTGCCATGCTCCCCCATATCTAGCTCCCCCATATCTAGTTTTCATTTATCCTCAAGAGTCCCTACTTCAGGATCCTGTCACACATACTCTATTGTACTTTGAGAGATAAGTTTTATTTTAACAGGAAGTGTGATATGCAGGAGGAGCTAACATGGGAGAGGTAAGGAGAGGAAGAGGAGGAATAAAGAGAGGAGGAGGACAGGGAGAGGAGGAGCTAGGTGATGAGAGAGAGAGAGAGAGAGAGAGAGAGAGAGAGAGAGAGAGAGAGAAACATGAAAGCAGATGTTCTTATGTCTCCTCCAGTCAAAGATAGTTGATATATCTAGGTTAGGTATTGAGTTATACTTCTGATTGTATGGGCTTCTTGTTATTGAGCATTACCAAACTTATAAAGCCTTTGATTAACATTTTAAAAATTGTATAATAGCAAAAAGGAGAAGGGGGATGGGATAGGGGTTTTCTAGCGAGGGAAAATGGGGAAAGGGGGTGGCATCTAAAATATAAATAAAATGTTCAATAAAAAAATAAATAAATATATTTAAAAACAAACCAAAAAGTCTTCAGGGATTTACTTATCTTACCTATCTTATCTGATCTGATCTCACAAGAATCACAAATTTAATTTGATTTTAATTCTGAACTTTGTTTTTCCAGTGTGATGGGGTGTTCAGAGCTTGCTGTGATGGAAAAAACTGGGTTCTGATGATGCCATGTAACTTTGGATTCTGTTGCTTACATTCTTGCGCTTGCCTTTCACCATCTGGTTAACTCTAGTGCTACCTATACTCACTGTCTCTGTCTGGAGTCTGCCTTTTCAGTTATCTTGCTTGTGTCTGAACTCCTCAGGGTCCAGATCCCTCTGTGATCTTTTAAAGCTGATCTGCAGTTGCTCTGAGTGCAGTGTCTCTTCTAGGATGTCTCAGGATAAGGTGTTCACTGCTCTGAGTTCAGTGGCTCCACTAGGATGTTTCAGGATGTAGTGTCTGTCGCTCTGGATTCAGTTGTTCCTCTAGGATGTCTTGGGCTAAGGTGTCTGTTCCTCTGAGTTCAGTGGCCCCTCAAGGATGTCTCAGGATATGATGTCTGCCGCACTGGGTTCAGTGGTCCCTCTAGGATGTCTCAGGATACACAAGAGCAGACCAGGTGGGTGTCAGCTTACAGCACCAAGCCCAGGCAAGGGACAGAATGGGAGTGGAATTTCCCAAGGGCAAGGTTTGGGTATCTGCTTGCTCCAGGTTATTGTAATGTTAATTAATGTAGAAACAAAATAGTTTCGTTCTTAATAAATAATTATTATAAGATTAAATATAACAACTACAGCAATTCCTAAGCCTGAACTCTCAGGATTGGGCAAATGTGCAAATCATAAAATTCACCATTAAAACATGATGATATACGGTTTAAAGACGGGTGATTCACATGGACTGACTCATTCTATCTATAATCTATTTAACCATCTTGAAACTACAAGGTGCTGCCAACTGAAGAACAGGCTGTTATGTTCTTTCTTCTTTGCTTGCTTGCTCCTGTGAGATAAAATGATTTCTGGGATTTTAAGAAAATGGCTATAGAGTTAATGATAATAAAATCTTTCTACCAATGTTTAATCTGGAACACTGGGCTAACTAGAAAAGTATGCCCAGGACAAAATGATATGATCTGTATTTCTTGAGACCATGAATTTTTTGAATCTGTATACATTTTCTGTTAGTCAGTTAGAGTTACAGTTAGAAGACACCAGTCTTGGTGTCTTCCTCATCCCTCCCCTAGTCTGTTCCTTACACCCACTCTGAAATCCTTTCATAGGGCCAGCCCCCAGAAATTATGTCAGAATCACCAAGATCAACATAAAGTCTTAAAAAACATTGAAAAGAAAATAATAATAAATCTCTAAGTGAATATACTGGATTTCTGGTTACAATGTCACAAAGAAAATAAAATCCAAATATTTATTTTAAAAGACATTTAAAATAATGCTCCCAAGTCTACTTGGAAACATAAAAAAAGGCATATGGATAGAAATCCAAGCATTTAAAAATCTGAATGTTCTGAATGTGAATTTAAGAAACACACATAATTCATTTAAAGAAAATAATAAAAATGATGCAGAAAGAATTTGTGAAAAATTGTTAAAATCATCAAAACTCAGCTGTATTAATGAGATCACATTCTCCTGATGCAGAGACAACACCAGGGCTATTTAAAAAGGACTAGAAATTGGTGGCATTTAAGATCTAGACAATCCACTCATGCAGCCAGATGAGGCTAGCCAGAGCTCTCAGTTGAAAACAATTACTCATATTCCCCAGCCCCTCCCTCCCTCTCTCCCTCTCTGTCTCTCTCTCTCCATCTCTCTCTCTCTTTATTCCTCTCTCTCTTAATCTCTCTCACCCTCTCTTTATCAAACACACACACACACACACACACACACACACACACACACACACACAAAGGGTTACTGCTGCTCTCCAGTCAAGCAGTACATTGACAGCTGAGCTGCCCCAAGCAAGGAAGTTTTTGTTAGAGTCTGTATCACTGTGTTAGGATAATATACACTTTGCAAGCAGTAATAAACTCCCAAATCCTCAGGCTCCACTCTGCTGATTTTAAGTGTAAAATCTGTCTCTGATCCACTGCCACTGAACCTGTCAGGGACCCCAGCATCCAATTTGGACACGTGATAGATTAGGTGCTTTGGAGACTGGCCTGGCCTCTGTAATAACCAATTCAAATAGGTGTTTCCATCACTATATAAGAGGCTCTGACTTGACTTGCAGGAGATGGAGGCTGGTTGTCCAATGGTAACCGACAAAGACAGTGGAGTCTGGGTCATCACAACATCACCACTGGTTTCTGAAATTATAATACAATAGTGTAAAGTCATGGGCAAAGTTCCCGAACAATCTTTGTAAAATCTTTTATGTTGTTCTTTTCAGGTGAGATACTGAAAGTTTTTGAGATTTCAAAATATTATAAATCAAATGCTTTTTCACAAAATAAGTGATTTGAAGGTTCTAAACATCAGAATCTATACCACTCCATCCAATATATGTCAGATTATTGATTTTAGCACAGCTACTGTTCCATCAGGAATTTCTCATTAAGATGTAACAAAACCTCATATCCTGCAGAATGTGACCTGTCCCATCACAAGAGAACAGCACATGTAGGGAGCCAGAGATTGCCCTCCAACCCCATTCTCCTCCTTTGCCTTCTGCACTCCTTACCCTCAATCCAGAGCATTAGTAGAAACAGGAACTGGACAGGACTCATCATTTTTAAGATGAACATAGAAGAGTGATCAGTGAAGGCAAGAGGACAGTTGTGTTTTTATCTCAGGCCAGCAGGGCAAGGACCTCTCTAGGGAGCAATATGCAAATACTCCTGTCTGTATAACAGTGTACATAGAATGGACAGTTATGTGGGCTTCTTTCTTTAAATGTGGGCTTCTTGAATGTGAAACATAACACAAAAAGTAAAAGTAATAAAACAAAATGTGATGTCTGAAGGGAGAATAGCAGGATGTTAAAGAACTGTCAATGCAGTTCAAATCACTTATAAATATGGATCAACAAATGAGTCTTCCTGTATAGTTTAAAATTTACTTGAATTTTGTCTATATACACATGACTAAATTGCAGAGAAAGGGGAGAGGGTAACTGAGACACACAGCTACTTATTGTCAGGGATGACATGAGCTCCCAGAACTTTTTGTGCTATACTAAAAGCATTACCATACTTACTATACATTCAAAAATACATATGTCTAATTATTACCATATGTCCCATACATAAGCATATACATCACTCTCCTAACTGTGAAATGATTTTGAAACACTTTTCCTTTCTCTTACATATTCAACAAACTTTGAACTTCTGTTGGTTCAGAGTTATGTAATTTTACTTATATGTTTTTAACTTCTCAAATTTCATTTGAATGAAATCATACAGTACATATTCTTCAATAAATTACCTTAATATTCACACTGTAACTGTTTCTTTAAAGGTTTATTCATGTTCTTTGAATAAATAAATAATATATCACTGTTGCTGCACCTTCTGGTAATGATAACATTTATTCTTGCAGATGGACAAATTTCTGTTTTTGCCTTGAGTAGTTATGAATAAAGATACTATGAAAGTTTTTTATCAGATTACACATGAACATATATTTTTATCTTCAGCAGATACACGGGCATGTACTTGACAGCATCCATATAAAGTATAAAAATAAGTTCACTGACTGTGTATGGCTTTATGCAGCAATGACAATGTTTTTTAAGTATAACTTTCTCCCAGACATTGTGACATATATTTCCTTATCCTCATGAGATACTTGATTATTGCATCATTATTTTAATAATTTGTTTTATTTAATAGTAAAAGGGAGAAATTATGGCCTAAAGTATTAATGTAGATGCATTGCTTGTACTTGATTTTTAGCTTTCCTTGTATATTTCACTGTTCATTGTAATTTTTTCTCTAGGTCATTGACTACATAATATGAACATCATTTTGTGCTAGTACCATCCAGATTTTTGAAGAAATGTTGCCACTGTTATTAAATTTAAAAAAAGTTAAGTGTAGTTGCCTGAGGAATGGTATTGGATACATGTGGCAACTGACTAAGTCAGGTTGCCTATGTTAGTAATTATTTTCATAATTATATTCTGATAAATATTTAAAGACCTAAATGACACCTCAAGGACATGAAAAATAGATCCTCAATCAGCTGTACAGAAATACAGTGAACAAATTTCAATCCCTTCAACAAACGTCACCACAAGTTTGTAACTATATAAAAGCTATTACATATAGGCACAAGTAAACCAGCCCTTATGTAAACCAGAGAAAAATTATCACAGAGCTGAATGTAAACATGAAACTAGCGCACTCTTAAAGTAGAATATGGGGGAATTCTATTTATAACCAAATTTTGAGATAAGTTAGTACGCCACCAAATTAAAGAGCCAAGAAAGGTGTATAAAACAGATCAATGATGTTGCTAACACAGTCTGTAGAAAACACTGCAAAGAGACTAGGACATTTTCAAAACACTTATTAAAGAACTATCGACTTCAAAATCAAGGAACACTACAACAATGAAGACAATCATTTTCATCACTAGAAGTCCAATGTGCATCTATTGTGACACAGAAATTCCTAAAGACAATCTTTTTACTTATTTTGGCATAAAGCATTTATTTTTAAAAATTATACTATAATTGTATCGCTTTGGAAAATGGAGTGATGACTTCAGCATGTACCTCATCAAAGAAACTATACATAGAGTATGTATATTCTACATACTCTATACATACTACCAAATACTATATTTTTTGATGCTGGGTATGTAAGTAAAGTGATTAATGAATTGCTATATATCTGTAGGAATGTTGCTATTACAGAACACTGACAAACAAAACAATCAAATATGTGTGGGAAAACCTAAACTTCTATTCACTGTTGACGGAAATGCAAATGGTGACTGCCTGTAACTCCAACTTTAAAGGCATCAACATATTAAACACATGTTGAAGAATGAATTATATATTATAAATTATAAAAACTATTTTTATAGAATATTTATATAGAGATTCTTTTTAAGTTCTTTTAGAGACATGGAAAATGTTCTCTAAAACAAGCCAGGCAAGTTTCAGGAACTGGCTGTAAAGAATGAAACTCATTCAGGTGGTGAAACACAATGACCGGGCTGTGGCTCTGTGGCTGGAGCAAGTGAGAAATAGTTAATAAATAGTTGGTAACTGACAGGGTAGGGCACAGTGACGTGGTAAAACCACATTTTTGAGAAGAATGAGTGTACTGAGTAATTTTCATGACTATAAACTGTTCAGGGTGGGTTCCTCTGGAATGTTTCACTATTCTTATGTTATGTATCCTTGGCAACCCCTCACCCCCTACTCACTCCCCTGGTTTGTGGTTTTCCTCTTTAGAAGACCCCTTAGCCTGCCACTCGTGGTCAAACTCTGCTCTTGAGAGAGCTTGTGGTTTGACCGCCGGCCAAACTTCCCTAATAAAGCCTTTGATGATTCCATCCAAGTACAGTGTCTTGTGAGAGTTCTTGGGTGGCCGCGATTTCCCAAGACTTGAGTGAGAGTCTCCCTAGTTTGGGGGTCTTCAGTGTAATCTTTAAAAAAGAAAACCAACAAAACAAAACAACATATGATATTTAGAGTTCATTCTGTAGTCTAAGAATCTAAACTGGGATGTGGGGCAGAGTTGAAGTTGATGTGGGGAAAGAGAAACAAACAGAAACTCCTGTCCATCAGCCAGCAAGAGGCAGTGATATTGAAGCAGCATTACAGGGCAATTATTTGTGGGGTGGTAAACCATGCCAGGAAATGTGGTGGGTAAAGCTGGATGAGAACCCAGAAACTCGCATCTGAGATGGTAGGCATATTCCTGCTCCCTGGCAAATTCTTGGCCTGGAACAGGAACTACAGTTCCCACATAAGGAAATGTGACCTGCGGTTGCATAGGCACCGAAGAGAGTTCTCATGCTAATGAGGTATCTAGAGACCCTGAGGATTTAGCCAATAAGCTACCCTTCCCAGACATTTCTCCTTGCAAAAGGTATTTAATCTCAGGCCCGCCCTGAGAAGTTGGTAAGGTATGCATCCTTTTCCACCAAAAACTTGCAATAAACAATTTAGAACCATGGACTGTCTCTTTCATCAAGAAACTGGGGAGGATGGAGGGGGTCTTTGACTACCAAACCACAGCCAAAGCCGCTCACAGAAGGTCTCTCTCTCTCTGTGCTTCCAGACAGAACCACAACCAATCACCACAGATAATCACCACTGACCCAAGTCAGCACTCCCGCATCCCCAGGCCCCAGGCTAAATGCCATCCTCAGCCCACAGGTCCCTGAATGCTCTCAACTCCTCTCATCTCAGCAGCACCTGAATGTTGAGGAGTTTGGGAGTACAGGATTCATTAAACATATCTGGGAGCCATTTTTGGTCTTCTGGACGTCCAGGCATTGTGACATGGTAGCTGACACTTCATCGCAGCTTTCACTGTATTAACCATTAGCATCTTGGCAAGCTGTGGTCAGGGACTTAATTTTTCAACCCTCAGGAAACATGGGGTCTAGAATTCAATAGACAGTTCCCATAATATTTCTGGCATTATACTACTCTATTTGAATGAGCTCTATGAAAAAAAGACTCTTTTAGTATATATAATCTCTAGTTTTGCCAACTATTAAATCTTCAAAGCTTTTAAGACAAAGTTTTACTAAATAATTATTGTAGCTTGACAACCAAGACAAATTAAGAAGAGGCATAGAGTCAGTGAATGGGGCCCCTTGCTGATGGCTACTAGCAACTGGAGAAAAGGGGAAGGAAGGAGAAAATCACACACATGCACACACACACACACACACACACACACACTCACACACACACAGGGAGAGAGAAAGATAGAAAGAGAGTATAAGAAGCAAGACAAGTTCCAACAAGCAAGCTCCAATCACTTTATATATATACATGTATACATACATACATATATACATATATACATACATACATACATACATACATACATACATACGTACATATGTACATATATTCATACACACACATTCACACATTGAGTGGATGTAGTAAACTCAAATGACCTGGCTGCAACCATTTTAAATACATTTGGTGAATGGAGCAAACTCCAAAAAGCTGGATCCAACAACTATATTTTTTCTACAATAGCTTATGTATCCCAGCAAAGTGTTTCAAGCAATATACAAATTACAATGTGATTACATTTTATTTTTCTTGTAATGAGTGATAGCAGAAAAACAGAATGCCCCCTCAATATTTTTACAAGAAAAAACATTACACAGTACAGGTAAAAAAAAATCTAAATTATTCCCAAGAACCCATATACATTCATACTTAAACACCTTGTTAAAGATTAACAAGATCTGTTCAAGCAAGGTAATTTTCTCAGCCATATTTTCTTTTCAGAGGCAGCAATTTGCACATAGAAAAAAAGAATCAATTATTTTAGTATTTATCTTAAAAGGTAATTTTATAAAAATCTTAAAAGAATCACAAATTTAAGCATTTATATAAAAAGCAATCAGTCATTTCTACTTTAAATGCTCAGGCAGCACTCTACTCATTATCATTTTTTTATTAAGTTATATCAGAAAGCTGAGGGCAAAAATGGATACAAAAAAAATCAATCATCACCTAAATAGTCAGTCCAGCCTCAGCTAGAGTCATCTCAGACCATGCGAGTTATACTACCATTGCTGTTTTCTAACCTCAAAAACTCCCAGCTCAACTATTAAGAATATGTTTTTCTGAACTTCAGATTGTTCCTTAAGATTTTCTATTTCAATGTCACTAACAAAAGCAGCTTAACATAACCTCACTAACAATTTTTCAAATTCTATCTAAGGGTGGTGGTCATTGCTGACACTCTACATTTCAAGGTTATTTCCAAAGATGAAGACTGAACCATTAAGCTGCTCTAGCAACAATGCTAGAGAAAATCAAACATTATTATTTTGTGTGCCAAGAATACTGCCCAGTGAGGGGCTGGAAGCCCTCTCTGAGTTTTCACACAACACTTCAGTTAGGAAGGATGTAAAGACTGAGAATATCACAAGCAGAGCTGTGCTCCATAACAGCATGAAGTCCTCAGGACACTTAGTCCTCAGAGATCTGCCTCTCTGAAGGACAAGCATCATGGTCATGCTAACTCTTGGGCCACAATCTGTGACTTTTAAAGCTGTTTGTTGTTTCTCTCAAACTTGCCTCCACAGTAAACGGAAATGGCCCATGTTTTTGTTTGTTTGTTTTGCATTTGTTTGTTTGTTGGTTTGCATTTGTCCGATTTTTATGTCTGCTCCTTAATACCTGCTACTAAAATTCCCATTCTTGAGTGTGTCTATTTATGTAAACCTAAACTTGAACTTGTCCTAAATGCATCAAAGGAAACTTGGTAACAACAGTTCACATGTGAGAGGCAAAGTAAACCAATCTGAGCTCAAATGTCAGCTTTACCACAGAATGACAGAATTTCTGACAGAATGACAGAATGACAATTTTTTCACATTTTTTTTCCAGAAAAGAGTAAAGATGTAACGTTTTTAAGTTCATCTGTCTTTTTGTGGAAAACAATTAAAATTTGAAATAAGCCTTATGTGTTATTTGGAGCTCTCACCTCCATGGTCAGTTGTAACTTTTCCTGTTGCTTTCAGTGGATTAGATTCCACTTCCCTTTTCCTTAAGTCTCCCAAGCCTTGGGAATACAGTTTGCTCAGCTGTCCAGGAGGTGGTGCCACATTTGTTTGGGGCACTGCACTTTTTCTGCTGAACATTTTATATGTAGCTTACAGTGACCATTCTTACTAGAGCCATGCCATGGTTATATTCATGTGCTATATAGTTGTTTAGATTCCAGAAGACTGGGACTTGTTAGCTGCTGATGAAGATGAAAAACTAACAGGTGTAGAATTTGAAGTGCTAGCTAGAACACAAGGTTTAAATGACTGAACCAGTTCCATGTGCCAGAACCAGTACAGTTCCCTAAAATAACCCATTAGGATCACCAGTAGCCACAGTCACAGATACCAACAGTTTGTTAGAAACTTTGATAAAAGTCTGTGACCTGAATGGCTGATTTTATTGTCTGTTCTAATATTTGTCTTAGGTAAATAGTAAGAAACATGGTTTAACATCACTCCACACCATCAAGTCTCTCTAGCCACTTGGAGGGGAAATGTCAGGGTGTGTAGGGCAGAGGTTAACATGAAGTTTTTCCTCTATTGTTTTCCACCTTATTTGAGAGAAGGCCTCTCTGGAGCTCACTGATTTGTCCAGACTAGCCACATTCACATGTGTGTACACACTCCAACAGGTACATAAGTACAATAGGCACACACACACACACACACACACACACACACACACACACACACACACAAATAAAAAAGCAGTACTATTGATGACTTAGCTATTTATTCGTACTGCAAGCATGTTTTATTTATACCTTTCCAGCTCAGTGGTTAAGAATATTTGCTGTTCTTGTAGAGGATCCCTTGTTCTCTTCCCAGCACTGATAAGTCATTTCAGAAATATCTAGAACTCCAATTTGCAGAGAATTTGATATACCCTTCTGGGCATCTTGGTCAGTACACATACCTGGTGCACACACATACATGTAGACAAAATACTCCTACATAAAAGAATTTTAAAATAATTATCCATATGTGTTCATTTCTGAAATGACACATAAGCAATGAAGCAAAACAAATGGATATTGAGAGGAAATTTTTCTCCTATCAACTCAGAATTCACCAAGATAATATTTTAAGTAATTTTCTATTAGATCTGGTCAGCAAACACATAGCAAACACTGACTAGAAACTATGCAAAAAGAAGGGGTGGGGATAGCAACCCAGATACTTTTTAGCTTTTTTTTTAAGAGCTGAACAAAGCCCTACTTTCAAGTTGCCAAGGCCCTGTGGAAAAGAGATCCTAGGGGAGGGTAATTTTTGGGGAGCAGAAAACAGTCATAGTTGACCCCAGGACATTTAAGGACAGTGACTGCTGCTGTTTCAGTCCTTCTGGACAGAACCTCAGTCATGCAAGTTGTGTGTCTTCTCTTAGTTGGGGAAGAATTGTTTTGTCTCAAGTTGTAGAGTGAAAAATTATAAAGGCCATTTTATGAAATATGTGTAGATTTTTCACCTTACAGAATGCAGAACTGAAAATAAGATTTCAGGCCTTCACATTCCAGGTGAAGGACACTTGCTGGATTACATTCCTCAAGCCTTGCCTAAGGCAGGAAGACATTCCTGATTACAGATAAAGATGCTACCACCTAGGTGGGGCTATAGCCCTATAGCCAGAAAAAGTAAAGATAGTAATCTGAAATGGCAGGATAGGGCACAATGGCATGGTAAAAAACACATTTTTGAGAAGAATGCAGGGCGATTTCCACATGACACTAATCATCTAGAGTGAGTACCTCTGAATTGTTCCACTGTTTTCATGTTTTGTATCCTTGACAACCCTTCGCTCTGCTTCCCACTCCCCTGGTTTGTGGTTTTTCCCTTTAAAACCCTCCAAGGACTGGCCGAGGGGGTCGGACCTTGACTCCAGCGTGAGTACCTGGTCAGACTGCTGGCTGCCAGCTGTTTCCCTAATAAACCTCTGCTGATTGCATCCAGGTATGGTTTTTTGTGATCTTTGGGTGGCCGCAATGTCCTGAGGCTTGAGGAAGGGTCTCCAGAGTTTGGAGCTCTTCATTTGGGGGCTTGTCCTGGATATGCGACCACCTTACTCCAAGAACCACACTGGGAGGTAAAGGGACACCACGGTTTTGTTTTTGTCTGTTGTTGTGTGACCCTTTTCATGTATTGGTTTCTGGTTTTTCATGTGCTGGGTTGTATAAATCGTCTGATTTTCTGTGTGCCGTTTTGTCTAGGTTTGTCTAAGTTGTTTGGCTTCTAAGTTGTTGGTGCCCGCCTGTCTGAATTATTTGGTTTCTGAAAAGTACACTTTTGGTTTGGTTTGGCAGTTGTCTTCGCCTTGGTAGGAGGAAGGAGCGACCAGCAGATGTGCTAAGGAGGGTCGCAGCTGCCACAACCTGGGAGACGTCCTAGGTGAGGGGGCACCCCAGGGACACCTGGTTGGTGCCTGTCTGGAGGTTGGAGAGGAGACATTGGTCCTTTTAGAGGAAAGGGCACAAGAGACCTCCCGGCCGTCTGTCTTTCTGAACTGGTGTTGGCTTTCACGTTTGAGACGGATTCTTGTTAGTCTTTGTGTGTGCTTCTTTTGTCTGTGTTTCGTGTTATTTGTTGCAATGGGGCAGACTCAGTCTGTGGTAACTCCCTTAAGCCTAACATTAAATCATTGGGCAGAAGTGAAGGACAGAGCTCATGAGCTATCAGTTAACATCAAGAAGGGACCATGGCAGACTTTCTGTACCTCAAAATGGCCTATCTTCGATGTGGGATGGCCACCTGAGGGAACTTTTGATCTGTCTACTATCTTTGCTGTTAAGGCTATTATTTTCCAGGATGGACCGAGGTCGCACCCTGATCAACAGCCATACATCATGGTTTGGCAGGACCTGGTCAAAAACCCCCCTCTTTGGGTGAAACCATGGATAAAAGAGAAGCCAGGCTCCCGAGCCCTGGCTCTCAGTACAGGGCCCAAACCAAAACCAAAAACGGCCCAAGAAACCAAACCTTTGGCTCCACCTAAGGTCTATCCCGAGATTAAGGAGCCACCTGAGTGGCCAATCCCGCTGCCACCCCCTACCACCGACCACCTTCACCACAGGCTCCCCCGGTACTGGCTCCGAGCCCGGAACCTCAGGGAGCAGGAGAAGGAGGACCAGCGGCCGGCACTTGGAGTTGGAGAGGTCTAAACCCTGAAGTACCAGATTCCACTGTTTCATTGCCTCTCCGAGCTATGGGCCCGGCCCCCACTGAGCCGAATACAGTGCAGTTCCTACAATATTGGCCTTTTTCTTCCTCTGATCTATATAACTGGAAAATTAACCATCCCCCTTTTTCAGAAAACCCCCGCATCCCTGACTGGGCTGGTAGAGTCTGTGATATACTCACACCAGCCCACCTGGGATGATTGCCAGCAGCTCCTCCAAACCCTCTTCAGGACAGAGGAGAGAGAGAGAATTTACCTAGAGGCCCGGAAAAATATTCGGAATGCCACGTCCCAAGCAAAAATGTTGAGGCCTGGGTTGTCCTGTGTTTGGCGGCCACTGTATCCTGGCTCAAGCTGTCGCTCCAGTCCGCGGGTCTGGGTTCAGCAGGAGAGAGAGAGTGGATGGACTCAAAGAATGGAGACCAGACAGAGTGTAATTCAATCCTGTTTATTCTTCAGTCTCTCCTCTTCTCTCCAAGTCCCAAGTCCTAAGTTCATATACATGAAATAAATAAATCCTTTTAAAAAGACAAAATTAATTTACTCCTTTCAGTGTTAGGCAGTGATAACATCTGAAGGTACAGTGACTGTAGGGAGCCCCTGCAAGGCTTCTGAAATCCTGATCGTGTTCTGTTTCTTGACCTAGAGGATGGATAAATGTGAAATGCCACATTTCAGTGACTCACTGATGCTTTTGGTGTTAGTTTCACTGTGTTTCTGTTTACTTTCTGTTTACTGTGTTTCTGTTTCCATGATCAGTCCATTGCTGAGAGTGGGGTCTTGAAGTCTCCCACTATTATTGTGTGATGTGCAATATGTGCTTTGAGCTTAAGTTCCTATTTTGAATGGAATGTGGTTGCTCTTGCATTTGGAGCATAGATGTTCAGAACCGAGAGTTCATCTTGGTAGATTTTTTTCCTTTGATGAGTATGAAGTGTCCTTCCTTATCGTTTTTGATAACTTTTGGTGGAAAGTCAATTTTATTCCATATTAGAATGGCTACTCCAGCTTGTTTCTTGGGACCATTTGCTTGGAAAATGATTTGACTCTGAGGCAGTGTCTGTCTTTTTCACTGATGTTCATTTCCTATATTCAGCAAAATGCTTGGGCCTGTTTTTGTATCGAGTCTATTAGTCTATATCTTTTTATTGGGGAATGGAGTCCATTGTTGTTGAGAGATATTAAGAAATAGTAATAGTTGCTTCCTGTTATTTTTGTTGTTAGAGTTAGAATTATGTTTCTGTGGTTATCTTTTTTGGGGTTTGTTGGAAGAAGATTATTTTCTTGCTTTTTCTAAGATGTATTTTCCTTCTTTCTGTTGGAGTTTTCCATCTATTATCCTTTGTAAGGGTGGATTTGTTAAAAGATATTCTGTAAATTTGTTTTTGTCATGGAATATCTTAGTTTCTCCATCTATGATGATTGAGAGGTTTGCTGTGTATAGTAGCCTGGGATGGTATTTGTCTTCTCTTAGGGACTATATGACATCTGCCTAGTATCTTCTAGCTTTCATAGTCTCTGGTGAGAAGTCTGGTATAATTCTCATAGGTCTCCCATTACTTGAGCTTTTTCGCTTACAGTTTTTAATATCCTTTCTTAGTTTTATGCACTTGGTGTTTTGATTATTATGTGACAGGAAAAAATTTATTTTCTGATACAGTCTGTTCTTTGGTTCCTGCGTCTTGAGGGCTTTGGTAGTGTCCCTCTTGCTTCAGGTATTTCAGCAGAAGTGGTGGTCTTACCTGTGCTCTGAGGTGTGTGAGCACTCCTTGGAGACCAGTACTCTCCTGGCCATATTTGGGCATGGAGAGCTGTGGCACAGGGTCAGGTCTGGGTGTAGATCCATACCAGAAGGATTCAGTCCCTTTTTTGTTTCTTGATGATGAACTAATGGAAGTAAAGTGGTAATGACCCTTTTATTGTATGAAAACATTTGTCTCATTGTATTTTCTGAAATATTTTCTTTATATGTTATATATCTTTATGTATTCCATTATTCTTTTATGAAAGTATGTGATTGTGCACATTAATAGTTTACAAATGTCCCCTCAAAGTTGTTAAATTCACTGTATCCCTGACACATATGAAATAAAATATATCAGTTCTGTTTCCCCACTATTGTTTCTCCACTAAGTGCCTCAGTTGAAACCTTGTCTCCTTCTACGCTCTGAGGTTCTTACTGTTAAGTGCATGACTCTATGTTGGTTAGAATTCTCATTATTCAGTAAATTTTATGACATATATTCCAATTTTTTAAGTGTTTGTTCCCATGTTCATTATGTTTTGGAGGATCTGTAGCTTGTTCAATTAAGAAATCTTTAATTGGACATCTGAATGTTTGACACTTGTTAACTAGTAATAATAAACAAAAACCCACATTTGAACAGAAACCTTTAAGTTTTGAAGAGAATGGTTTTTTTAAAGTCAAGGATAGTGAAGAGGGAGAGAGGTCTACATGGAGAGGATAGAGGGAGAGATGGATAAAAAAGGTGGAGAGAGATACATAGAGAAAGACAGAAAGGAGAGAGGCAGAGAAACTCTTTGAAATATATGACAGGGCAGGTTATTTTTTAAAAAAGACTTCTAAAAAGAAAATAACTAGACTTACATTGCAGCCATGATCATAAGAATCTGTGGCTCTCTGCAAGAAAAGGCTGCAAAGTAGAAAGAAGACCATTTTGGTAGATGAAGTCAGCAGGAGTAGAAAGAGGCTAAGAGATTGAAATAGCAAAATGGTATACATGTATGTAATTGTTGAGAAAGGGACAGACAGAGGAATTGAGAAAGAGAAAAAAAACAATAGATAGATAGATAGATAGATAGATAGATAGATAGATAGATAGATAGATAGAGGCAATTGTTAAGTAAGAAGGTAGATGATTGATAGGCAGGTAGATAGACAGACTAATACACAGACAGGGAGATTCATTGATTCAAGAAAACATCCACAAAGACTCTGGAGACTTCCACAATAACTGTTGGGAGGTGCCTGTTATGCTTGCCCTTACACAACAGTTAAAGCAAAGCATAAGTACTGTTCAGTTAGAGTATATAGAACTAAGACAGTAAGATACTTAAACTTTGCAAGAAGAATATGAAGTACTCTGAGGTTGCATCTAGATTTACTGTATGAGAATAACTTGCATACAAAAGCAACTGCTGTACATGTCAGAGTATACAAGTAAGAGCTATGTTTAACAATATCTTTAAACAATATCTTTCTACATCTCCAACTCTATAGAGGATACTAGAAGGAAAGCTTCAACATAAGGATGGTAACTAGACCCAAGACAACACAGAAATATAATTTCACTCCAGCAAA
This sequence comes from Arvicanthis niloticus, assembly GCF_011762505.2. NCBI lineage: Eukaryota > Metazoa > Chordata > Mammalia > Rodentia > Muridae > Arvicanthis > Arvicanthis niloticus. The sequence continues at coordinate 7,507,363 of NC_047666.1, read as the reverse complement.
ACCAGAAGATACATGCATGCACACAGACAGACAGACAGACAGACAGACAGAGCTATGTTTCTATAGATCCTATAGATACCAAGAAGTCTTTGTTCCTACTGAATCTTCCCTCACAGGCCCCAAGGGGAGCTGCTGCACAGTTCTCACACATTTGCTTCTTCATAGAATGCATCCAGTCCATATTGTGTTCTCATTCCTCAAAGCATCATGTCCATCTGTAATCCCACAGGCAACCTAAGACACAGAGGAATGTGGATCCTCCACAGATTGAGAAACAGTAGAGAAACCTGTTAATGCCAAAGACACTCTGATGTCCTGCCCCAAACCTGTCTTTGAATGCAGGGAATACACCAACTGAGAAGAATCATCTCTCAGATTTCAAACCTTCAGCTTCTGGGACACTTGCAGGCTTTGTTGATATTGATTACAATTGAAAAATTACACTGACTACAATAGCATATACACTGAGAACTTATTACAGCCTTCCTTTGCCAGGCTACTTCCCAGGCATATTTCCACAAGAATGTCTTTCATTATGAAATCCAGCAATAAAACTTGTAAAATCAACAATTACATGGCACATCAATTTCCTAGGCAAAAGGTGGAAGTCATGAAGACAGAATAGCTGTTTTGAAAAGGTACCAGCAAAGCTGAGCCACATGCTGTGCTTGCTGACATGCTACCCTTTATTATCAGTTTGAGATCTGCATGTTATACACTTGGAGAGCTATTGGAATAATGATTTGACCATGTTTTCTCTGACAAAATTGTTTCTGAATTCCCCTAAAAAAGTCCTAAATTCCTGCTCTCAAGGAAGAAATCTTAGTTTACCCTACTTGGGAATATTGTCTGTGCTGTGGAGATTGCTATCTGCCCCATTCGCAGGTGTTGAAACAAAATAATTAGAACACTTTCATCTCAGGAAAGGCTGAAAAGGATCAAGAAGACAGGACAGATGACAATAGATCATACATATCACAGAACTTCTTTTATAGTATATGTAGAATTTAATAAAATTTTAACCTACAAAATAAAAGGGAATACATACTATGCCACTAGTTAGAACTTAGCAACAAAAGCTAGAATGAATAAGATACTTAGGATATAGGTGATCCAAGAATGATATAAAAGAACGCAAGAAGAAAAAAGTACTAGGATTTGCCATTCTTAGAAAAGATTGTTTTACACCAGGTTGTTGTAATATAAATTAATGTAGAAACAAAATAAATATTTTATTAAACAAATTTTTATAAAGAATAATAATAACAACTACAACAATTTCTAAACCTGAACTCTCAGAATTAGGCAAATCTGCAAATACTATGATTCACCATTAAAACATTATAATACACTGCTTAAAGAAGGGTGATTCACATGGACTGACTTGAATTCTATCTTTATTCTATCAAAGCATCTTGAAACTACAAGGTGCTGCCAGCCGAAGAACAGGCTGTTATATTCTTCCTTGCTTGATTGATACTTCCTTGAGATAAAATAATTTGTAGAATTTTAAGAATATGAATATTGTGTTAATGATAATAAAATCTTTCTACCCATGTTTAATCCAGGACAAAATGATATGATCTGTATTTCTTGAGACCGTGAATTATTTTGAATCTGTATATATAAAGACATTTTTTTGACTGTTAGTCAGAGATGCAAAGTATTCCAGTCTTGGTGTCTTACTCATCCTTCCCCACACCAGTTCCTTACATCTACTCTGGAACCCATTCATAGTGCCAGCCCCCAGAAATTATGCCAGAATCAACAAGATCAACATAAAGACTTCAGAAACAATGAAAAAGAAGTAAAAGTAAATCTCTAAGTGAATATACTGGATTTCAGGTTGCAATGTTCCATAGAAAATAAAATCTACCCATTTATTTTCAAAGATATTTAAAATAATGCTCCCAAGTCTTCTTAGAAAGACAAAAAAGCCTGTGAATAAACATCTAAGCATTTAAAATCTGAATGTGATTGTAACAAACACACATACTTTCTTTAAAGAAAGTAACAAGAATGATACTGAAAGAATTGATGAAAAATAGTTAGAATCATCAAAACTCAGCTAGATTAATGAGATGAAATCCTCCTGATGCAGTGGCAACACCATGGCTATTACAAGAAGGTCCAAAAATTGGTGTCACTTGAGCTTTACAAAAACCACTCATGTAGCCAAATGAGTCTAGCCAGAACTCTCAGCTGTAACAATTAATCATTTTGACTAGCCCCTCCCACTCTTTCACACACAAGGTTCTGTGCTCCTCTCCAGTCAAACAGCAGGTTACCAGCTGAGCTGCCCCTAGGCAAGGAAGTTTTTGATAGGGTCTGTATCACTGTGCTAGGATAATGTGTACCTTGCAAGCAGTAATAAACTCCCAGATCCTCAGGCTCCACTCTACTGATTTTAAGTGTAAAATCTGTCTCTGATCCACTGCCACTGAACCTGTCAGGGACCCCAGCATCCAATTTAGACACCTGATAGATTAGGTGCTTTGGGGACTGGCCTGGCTTCTGCAATAACCAATTCAAATAGGTGTTTCCATTACTATGTAAGAGGCTCTGACTTGACTTGCAAGAGATGGAGGCTGGTTGTCCAATGGTAACTGACAAAGATAGTGGAGTCTGGGTCATCACAACATCACCACTGGTTTCTGAAATTATAATACAATAGTGTAAAGTCATGGGCAAAGTTCCTGAACAATCTTTTTTTTAAACTCAAAACACTTTATTTATCAGTATTTGTATACAATCTTTATGAGATCTTTTATGTTGTTCCTTTCAGGTAAGATTCTGGAAGTTTTTGAAATTTAAAAATATTATATATCAAATGTTTTTTCACAAAACAAGTGATTTGAAGTTTCTAAACATCAGAGTCTATACCATTCCATCCAATCTATGTCAGATTATTGATCTTAGCACAGCTACTGTTCCATCTGTAATTTCTCATTACGATGTAACAAAACCTCACATCCTGCAGAATCTGACTAGTTCCATCACAAATAAACAGCACACATAGGCAGGCAGAGATCACCCTCCATCCCCAGTCTCCTCCTTCACTCTCTGCACTCCTTACCCTGAATCCAGAGCATTAGCAGAAACAGAAACAGAGCAGAACTCATCATTTTTGAAGAGATGAACTTAGGAGAGTGATCAGTGAAGGCAAGAGGACAGTTGTGTTTTTATTTCAGGCCAGCAGAGCAAGGACTTCCCTAGGGAGCAATATGCAAATGCTCTGGTCTGTATAACAGTGTACATAGAGGGGACAGTTATGTGGACTTCTTGAATGTGAAAAATCACTCAAAATGTGAAAGTAATAAAAGAAAATATGATGTCTGAAGGAGGTTAAAGGACTGTCAATGCAGTTTAAATTACTTATAAATATGGATCAACAAACTAGTCTTCCTGTGTACTTTGAAATTTACTTAAATTTTGTCTATATACACATGAATGAATTGCAGAGAAAGGGGAGAGTGTACAGATATCTAGTTATCATCAGGGATGAAATGAGCTCTCAGAATGTTGTGTTGATACTCCCTAGTATATTGCAAAAATACAAGATGGAAGCAAATCATTCAACCTTTTGACTGTACTCTGATTCTGTATTAAAAAATATACTTTTAAATAATCAAGAAAATATGCTTAAAAAATTAATGTGATTCAAAAAAGTGTATACTAAAACCATTATCATACTTACTATACATTTGAAAATACATATATGTAATTATTACCATATGTCCCATACATAAATATATACATCATTATCATAATTCCGAAATCATTTTGAAACATTTTCCTTACTCTTACATATCCAACAAACTTTGAAATTCTGATGGTTCAGTGTTATGAATTTTTACTTGTGTGTTTCTCACTTCTCCAAAAAAAATTTTTTTTTTTTGGTTTTTTGAGACAGGGTTTCTCTATATAGCCCTGGCTGTCCTGGCACTCACTCTGTAGACCAGGCTGGCCTAGAACTCAGAAATCCACCTGCCTCTGCCTCCCAAGTGCTGGGATTACAGGCGTGTGCCACCACTGCCTGGCTCAAATTTCATTTGAATGAAATCATATAGTACATAACTTCAGTGAATGAACTTAATATTCACACTGTAACTATTTCTTTAAATGTTCACTGTGTTCTTTAAATAGATAAGTAATATATCTCTGTTGCTAGATCTTCTGGTAATGATAACATTTATTCTTGCACACAAACATTTTTCTATTTTACTATGAGTAGTTATGAATAAAAATACTACGAATGTTTTTATCAGATTACACATGAACATACATCTTTACCTTGAGCAGATACATGGGCATGTACTTGACAGCATTCATATGAAATATAATAAGTTCATTGACTGTAAATAAATTTATGCATCAATGTCGGTGTTTTGTAAGTACAAACTTCTCCCAGTCATTGTGACATATATTTTCTTATACTCAAGGGATACTTGTTTATTACATTATTATTTTAATAATTTGTTTTTTCTACTACTAAAAGGGAGAAACTATGCCACAAAGTATCAATGTAGATGAATTGCTTATATTTAATTTTTAGTATTACTTGTATATTTCACTGTTCATTGTAATTTTTTCTCTAGGTCATTGACTACATAATATGAACTTCATTTTGTTGTTAGTACCCTCCAGACTTTAAAAAAATGTTGCCACTGTTATTAAATAAAATAACAAAACGTTAAGTGTAGTTGCCTGTAGAATGGTGTTGGTTACATGTGGCAACTGACTCAGTCAGGTTGCCTATGTTAGCAATAATTTTCATAATTATATCCTGACAAATATTTGGAAGTGCAAATGATACCTCAAGGACACCAAAAATAGAGCTTCAATCAGCTGTACAGAAATATGGTGAAAAATTTCAATCTCTTCAACAAATGTCAGCACAAGTTTGTATCTGTATAAAAGCTATTATATTAGGCATGAGTAAATCAGCCCTTATGTAAACTACTGGAAAATAATCACAGAGTTGAATGTAAACATGAACCTAGAGCACTCTTAAAGTGGAATATGGGGGAATTCTATTTATCTCCAGGTTTTGAGATAAGTTAGTATACCACCAAATTAATGAGCCATGAAAAATGTATAAGACAGACTTTAATGATGTGGCAAACACTGGTCTGTAGAAAACGCTGCAAAGAGACTAGAACATTTTCAAACCCTCATTAAAAGACTACTGACTTTAAAATCAAGGAGTACTTCAACAATGAAGAGAATCTTTTCATCACTAGAAGTCCAATGTGCTATTCATTGCACTACAGAGCCACCTGAAGACAATCTTTTTACATATTTTGACTTAATGCATTTATTTTTAAAATTATACTATAATTGAATCCCTTTTGAAAATGGAATGATGACATTAGCACACACCTCATTAAAGATACTATACTTAGAGTATGTATATTCTATGTACTCTATACATATTATCAAATACATACTATTTTTTGATACTGGGCATGTATGTAAAGTGATTAATAAACTGCTACGTGTCTGTGGGAACATTGCAAATACAAAGCACTGACAAGCAAAACAATCAAATATGTGTGGGATGACCTAAATTTCTATTCACTGTTGACAGAAATGCAAATGGGGATACCACCTTGAAGGACAATCTGGTGATATTATTACAAAGCATGTTCATACTGTCATCCTGAAGCTCTGTAGTCACTTCAAGGATTTAAATCTTCATTTCCATACAAAAATGAACATGGAGAATGTATTACAGCTTTTTAAAAAAATATATAAAACCTGGAAATAAACATGATCCCTTTCTATAGATAAATGGATAAACAACCATGGCATACCTATCCATGGATTATGAGCACAAAAAAGAAATGAGATATTGACATCTAAAAATACATGAAGGAAATATCATTGCATATTCCATACAGCAGCCAGTATGAATACTTCATTACCTTATTATTATTCAAACTATAGAATATTCAGAAAAGCACAAAACTATAAAGCAGAAAAATCATTAGTTTTTTTCCTGTTATTAGAGGGGAAGAGCTCTCATGGACTTCACAGTATTTCAGGGCAGGGGAACAGCTCAGTATGCTCCACAATGGAGGATACATAGCAATATCTGACTTTCAGAGGCAAAGTCATTAGTTATATGAAAGGACAGCAATGCTCTGAGGAAATCATGTTCTCTGAGTGACAATAATACTCATCCAGACCATGGTGAGGTCACACATCTCTCAAATGTACTCCTTTGGTGAAAGATGCTCATAGTGGGAGAGGCTGTGCATGCTCACATACATTGCAAACACAGTTTCATTGATTCTCAAACTTCCATACTTCCAAAAGGAATCTATCTAAATGCTTTGCATCTTGACAGACAACTATAACCAAATGTTTGTAAAATCAACTTTACTTTTCCACTAATTTGAACTCATAAAAACTGAACTTGAGTCTACAGAATGATGGACACTTTGGGTCTCACATGAATCTTGATAGTTTCATATTATAACTGGTTTCCATAAATGAGTCACTGTGTTAACTGTGTAAAATATTTGAACGTTGTTTTCTGAGCTACATTAGAGAGTTTGTGAAAGTCATAAAAACAAAAATGAATTTACATTTTTGTTGGACGGATGACAAAAGCAATTTACTCAGCTTAAAAATATGATGTGTTTTAGCACTGACCTCTGTGTGCTTGGAGCAGATTTCTTTATATGAATTAGAACACTGTTCAAATTGCACTTGAGAAAGTTAAAAAATAAATAAATAAAACCACTTAATATCTTCATTCAGGCTTAAATGCCTTTGTTCTGTGGTGTGGCTCAGTGTAATTAATGGTGCTTATTATATAAAGAAAGTCATTATCAGGTATGTGATTGTGTAGGTGATGTGGAATAAATTCAGTTCAGCTGGAAGGGAGTAACTGGGGTTTTCTTAGCTAAATGTGACTTTAAACTTCAAGCCTACTTGTACCTCAGAAATGTTAACAACCACTTAAATGTCCAATCAGAGACAGATGGGCAGCTCAGCTTCACACTTCTGCTTTCTCTGGTTGGTTTATATTATGATCTGTATTACCAAAAGTGGGGAATCATAACTCTGGTGATAGTGATAAGATCCACAGTGTTATGAATGCAGGATGTTGACACTGAGGGTAAAACCTGTCTGTGAGCTGCTAACACTGAACCTTGGGAGGATTCCAGAGATAGGATCAATACTAAACTTGATGAGAGTCTGGCTTGGTTTTTGTTGATACCAGTGCATATGTATGGCCCTGTTCTAATAGGATGGCAGTTGATGGTGACTCTCTTTCCTGGAGTCATACACAGGCTATCTGGAGTCTAGATTATCACAATATCATTTCTGGAGGCTGAAAACCACATGAAACATAAATTACAGCATTGCTATGTACATGCAAACCATCTCTAAGCCACTTAGAAATGTTGAAAGATTATTGTTATTTTCTCAATTTTAGATCTAAACAGTAACAATAACATATGATGCAGAGATACAAAATGAAGAAAAGTATTTACATATTCCTTCATTTCTAATAGTCTGACCTGAAATGCAGAGGAGCATGGGTCCAACAAGCTGTGGTCGTGGGATACTTTCCCTGTTTCTCTGTGTATATGCTTATCATGACACAGGACAGAGATATACCATATTATAATATTCTAAGCATCAGGTAGACAACATGAAACAGGCACTTATGTAAATAATTGGACTCTCAAGTGACTTTAAATACTGACACAGGATAGACTTCCTTGGTCTCTACTTAAACATATTATGTCTCCCTCTGCTGCTAATCTTAATAAAGCATCAAAATTTGATAAGAATGTGGATGCTTTTTCATATGCAGTGTTGAACAGTGAACATAATATGTTTCTTTGAATTGCTGAATTCATATGAAAGAGTAAAATCTCATACCCTTGTTTTCAATCCAGAGCAATATTGACTCCCTTATTGTCTCAGAATTTGCTGAAGAGACTTTAATTGTTGAAACATAAAGCATATATCCTTCATAACACAACAGTGTTAATTAGACAAATGAAACTAGAAATTCCAATGGTTTGCACAAATGGTATTCAATCTTATGCTATATAGAATAGAAATTTTATAACCATCTATGAGTCTCCCCACTGGAAAAGATTTTGAGTACAATGTATTAAAATGTTTATATTTTAAATATGAAAACTAAGTTTTTTATTTGCATGTCTTGCCACTGAGAATAAAGCAGATGATGGCTAAGTGTTGTGACCCTCTCTGTTCCACAGGTCAGGGTTAGCAAGAGAGAGAGTGGGGGGGAGAAGGGGAAGAGACATGAAGAACAGAAACAAACCAAAGGATCTTTAGTCAAGTCTCCTTTACTGTCTCTCACAGACTATATTCACAACTGTAACTAACCACTACACACACACCATACCTACTACTACTACACCACACACTTACAAGGAAATCCTGGGTATTTATAAGCACAAGCAGAGGAACACAGGTGAAAACATTTTACCACATGCACCATGAAGCTGGGGTCACTAAACAGCAAAACAAGCTATGTGGGATAAACAATATATTTATCAGAGTATGCTTCAGCTGTTGTAGGCTATTGAAAAACAAGTCTTTCATCAGGGTATATGGTTCCAGATGGCTGCAAAGTTGATAGTTGCTTTCTAGCCGATTTCTGCTTAAAGTCGGCTCCCAACATCTAAGTACTTCTGAAGTCTTTATAAAATACATACTGTCCCTCATAGACAGTATTGACTGATTTATCATTAGACCAACATTATGAGTCAGCCTGGATCAAGAGAAGATTTTTTTATCATGTTGATGTATTCAAAACACTAACCCTGTCCCATAGGCCAAAACTAAGATGCAATATATATATATTTTTTTTTGATTATTTTAACTTCAAATGTTGTCCCCCTTCCAGGTCTCCCTTCCACAAACACGCAATCCCCTCTCTGCTTTGTCTCTATGAGGGTGTTCCTCCACCCACCCACCCACTCCTCCCTCACCTCTCTAGCATCACCCTACTTTGGGGCATCAAGCCTCTACATGAACAAGAGACTCTCCTCCCATTGATGCCAGATAAGGTAATCCTTTACTACATATGTAGCTGGAGCCATGGACCTTTGGATGGAAGTTTAGTACCTGAGAAATCTGGGTAGGGGTCTGGTTAGTTAATATTGTTGTACTTCCCTTGGGGTTGCTAGTCCCATCAGCTCCTTCAGTTCTTCCCCTAATTCTTCCATTGTGATCCCCAGGCTCAGCCCAAAGGTTGGATATGAGTATATGCATTTGTATTAGTCAGGTACTAGCAGGCCCTCTTAGGGGACAGCTATACCAGGTTCTGGTCCGCAAGTAACTCTTGGCATGAGCAGTAATATCAGGGTTTGGTGTCCACAGATGGGATGGATCCCTAGGTGGGGAGGTCTCTGGATGGCCTTTCCTTCAGTCTTTGCTGCATTTTTTGTCCCTGTGTTTCTCTTAGACTGGAAATACTTTGGGTTATTTTTTTTTTTGGATTCTTTCTTTTTATTTATTTTTTTATACTCCAGATTTTATTACTCACCCAGTCCACCCTCCCACTTTTCCACATCCCATACCTCCAACCCACCTCCCATGTCTCCATAAGGCTGTTCTCACCCACATCTTATATCCCACCTGACCTCTAAACTCCCTGGGGTCTCCAGTCTCCTGAGGATTAGGTGAATCATCTCTGATTCAACACAGACCCAGCAGTCCTCTGCTGTATATGTGTTGGGGGCCTCATATCAGCTTGTATATATTGCATTTTTTGGTGGTCCAGTGTTTGAGAGATCTTGGGTATCCAGATTAATTAAGACTGATGATCCTCTTACAGGGTCAACCTCCTCCTCAGCTTCTTTCAGATTTTCTCTAATTCAACCAGCAGCTTCTGTCCATTGGTTGGGCACAAAAATCTGCATCTGACTCAGCTGCTTGTAGGGTCTGCCCCTTTGTTAGGTACTTCAGCTACCTGGTTGGATACTGGGAACCTCTAGCTTTCCAGGTATCTGTGACTTTCTAGTGTCTACACCCTGTTCTCCACCCCTCACTGCTATGTATTTCTATTTATTTTCATGACCCTCTGAACTTCTCTTCTGTCTTCCCATAACTGTTCCTGTGATACCCTCCCACTCTTCCCTCTCTTCCAGTTCCCTCCCTCCCCCTTCCTCCTGTGATTATTTTGTTCCCCCTTCTAAGTAGAATTGAACTATCAACACTTTTGTCTTCCTTCTTGTTAAGCTTCATATAGCCTGTGAGTTGTATTGTGGGTATTCTGAGCTTTAGGGCTAATGTCAATTTATCAGTGACTACATACCATGTGTGTCCTTTGTGTCTGGATTACCTCACTCTGGTTGATATTTTCTAGTTCCATCCAATTGCCTGCAAATCTCAAGAAGTCATTGTCTTTATAGCAGAGCAGTACTCCATTATGTAAATGTACCACATTTTCTGTATCAGTTCTTCTGTCGAGGGACATCTAGGTTGTTTCTAGCTTCTGACTATTATAAAAAGGCTATTATGAACATTGTGGAGTAATATGTGTCCTTGTTATATGTTGGAACATCATTTGGGTACATGCCCAGTAGTGATTTAGCTCGGTCTTCAGGTAGAGCTATTTCAAGTTTTCTGAGGAACTTCCATACTGATTTCCAGAGTGTTTGTACCAGCTTGCATTTCCACAAGCAATGGAGGAATGTTCCTCTTTCACCAAATCTTCACCAGCATCTGCTGCCATCTGAATTTTTGATTTTAGCCATTCTGATTGATGTGAGGTGGAATCTCAGGGTTGTTTGCTTTTGCCTTTTGCTGATGACTAAGGATGTTATACATTTCATTATGTGCTTATTGGCCATTTAGAGATTCTCAGTTGAGAATCTTTTTTTAACTCAGTATCCCATGTTTTAATAGTGTTGTTTAATTTTCTGGAGTCCAGCTTCTTCAGTTCTTTGTATATTTTAGATTATTAGCCATCTACCAGATGTACAGTTGGTCAAGATCTTTTGACAATCTGTAAATTGCTGGTTTTTTGTTTGTTTGTTTGTTTTGTTTTGTTTTGTTTTCGTTTTGGTTTTGGTTTTTTTTTGCCTTACAGGAGCTTTTCAATTTTATGAGTTCCCATTTGTCAATTGTTGGTCTTAGATCCTGGGCAATTGGTGCTCTGTTATGGAAATTTTCCCCTGTGCCAATTTGTTCAAGAATCTTTTCCACTTTCTCTTCTATTAGATTCATCATATCTGGTTTTATGTGGAGTTCCTTGATCCACTTGGAATTGGTCTTTGTACAAGAAGATTAAAAAAAAAAAAAAAAAGCATTGTATTGCATTCTTCTACATGCCTACCTCAAGTTGGATCGGCAACTTTTGTCAAAAATGCTGTCTTTTTTCATTGGTTGGTTTGGCATCATTGTCAAAGATCAAGTGACCATAGATGTGTGGGTTTATTTCTGGGTCTTCAATTCTATTCCACTGATCTACTGTCTATCTCTGTACCAATACCATGCTTTTTTTTTTTTTTATCACCATTGCTCTGTAATACAGCTTGAGTTCAAGGAGGTTGATTGCCCCAGAATTTCTCTTATTGTTGAGAATAATTTTTAATTTTCTAGGTTGTTATTCCAGATGAATTTGAAAGTTTCTATTTTCTACTTCTGTGAAGAATTGAGTTGGAATATTACACGGCTTTGCATTAAATGTGAATATTGCTTTTGATAACATGCTCATTTTTTTCCTAATGGGTTCTAACTTTTTTTATTAGTAACTTTTTATAAATGTTAATCAAAGGCTTTGTAAGTTTTGTAATGCTCAATAACAAGATACTCATACAATCAGAAGTGTAACCCAATACCCAACCTAGATATACCAACTTTCTTTGACTGGCAGTAATACACGAGCATTCGCATCCATGTTCCCGTCTCTCTTTTTATCTCTCTCATCTCCTAGCTCCTCCTCTCCTTCTCCTCCTCCTCTCCTTACTCCTCCTTTTCCTCTCCTTATTCCTCCACCCTTAGCTCCTCTTACATATCACCCTTCCTGTTAAAATAAAACTTTTCTCTCAAAATACAATTAAGGCATAACTATACCTATTTGTGTCCATAAGGTGAAAGATAGACCTAATACCTAGTCTGTGCCATTCCCCCAGGCCTGCAAAATCATTCACCACAATAGACCAAGCAACAGTAGGACCTAGGAGATGCATTGCATTACCAGCCATGGCACCTTGGAGCCTGCTACCTGAGCTAAGAAGAATGGACTGCCTGCTGAGCTAGCCTTGACACCTTCTGGACTGCTATCTCCTTGCCCAGCCCCTGGGCTGAACCGAGAAGAGACTCTGGGGGTGGGGCTTCCCCTTTATATGTGAAAGCAAATTATTAAACTTGGAGCCTTGATCAGAGAACTTTGTCTTGGCTTCATCTCTTCCCGCCCGTTTCCCTATTCTCAGCTTCTCTTACAGGTAAACCCGGTTCAATAGTGTTGCTGCTGGCGGCAACACCAGTCCATCATTTTGTTGACTAACCAGAACCTCTGTCATCTCTCCTAAATAAAAGACTTAGTTCTGAACCTGGCTTTTTTCTTGGCTTTAGAATTAATGTCAGCTGAAAACCATCCACTCAAATCTTTTCTCTCAAAGTAAATAGCCAGGATTGGCTATGAAACTATAAGTTTTCAACCCCATCAGAAATCCAGAATGACTGAGTTAACTGAAATTATGGGAAGCACAAAGCATAGCTTCTAAAACTTAGCCAATTTATAGAGACCGCTGAACACCTGGACAGTCTCTATACTACAAAAGTTGGAGTATCCGATCTTCAGCCTTCTGGCCCAGGATCATTTGGGAAACCTAGTGATGCAAAATTATTAAGGGCTGATTACTCTGTCTTGGCAGATTTGATCAGTCAACTATTCTGCAAGTGTGTCCTTTTCTGGACAGTAATTAGTCTTTAGATGAAAAGAGCCAATTATTTCCTAGTGGCTGTCTCACCACAACTAGAGTAACTCCAAAGATGCTCTAATTCTTCTTAGAATTCAAGACAGGAAGCTGTCAGGAGCAGACAGGTCTCTCATTAAAATGAACATTAATACAGAAATGTTTGTAATGTCAAGTCTGTGGACTTCTGACATTTTAAAAACCAACTATCCATGTAAGGTAATCTGGACTATTGTCTGTTAACTCCTCTCAGCTATTTCTAAATAAAATATAGAAAACACACTAACAATAAACTCAGAGCCATGAATTTGCTATAGGCCCTTAACTCACAGGCTATCCATCTCAAATCAGTTAAAAAAGTTAAAGAAGGACTGGGTCTAAGCCTTGTATTTCTAACTATGTTATATAGGCATAATGCCTTTGAAAGTAACAATAATCATCTCACTTTTATATCATACCAATGAAAACCTTAAATTTGAAATTAAAGTAAATTTTGTACCATTTAAGAAATTATAATTTCATTTTAATAACAATTACACAGGTTTCTCCAAATAGATAATGGCTATGCAATAAATCCTAGCTATTCCCCAACAGTAGGAAATCTAAACTTTTAGGCACCAAGCCTGTCCACTTCCACTGATGCCTGGCATGGCCACCCTCAACTACCTATACAGGTAGAGCCATGAGTGCCTCCCTTTGTGTTCTTGGGCTGGAGATTTTACAATGGCTACTCTAGCTTGTTTTTTAGGACCATTTGCTTGAAAAATTGTTTTTTAGCCTTTTACTTTAAGGTAGAGTCAGTCTTTGTGACTGAGGTGGGTTTCCTGTATGCAGCATAATGCTTTGCATATCCAGTCAATTAGCCTATGTCTTTTAATTGGTGAATTGAGTTCATTGATGTTAAGAGATATTAAGGAACAGAGGTTATTGGTTCCTGTTATTTTTGTTATTAGAGGTGGAATTATCTCTGTGTGGCTATCTTCTTTTGGGTTTGTTGGAAGAGTATTACTTTCTTGCTCTTTCTAGAGTATAATTTCCCTCCTTGTATTGGAGCTTTTCTGCTACTATCCTTTGTAATGCTGGGTTTGTGGAAAGATGTTGTGTAAATTTGGTTTGTCATGGAATATCGTTTCTCCATCAGCACAACTGAGAGTTTTGCTGGGTATAGTAGCCTCGGCTGGCATTTGTGTTCTCTTAGAGTCTGTATGACATCTGTCCAGGATCTTCTCCCTTTTATAGTATCTGGTGAGAAGTCTGGTGTAATTCATATAGGTCTGCCTTTATATGTTACTTGGCCTTTCTCCCTTACTGCATTTAATATTTGTTCTTTGTTTTGTGCATTTGAAGTTTTGATTATTATGTGATGGGAGGTATTTCTTTTCTGGTCTAGTCTATTTGGAGTATTGGAGGCTTCTTGTATGTTCATGGGCATTTCTTTCTTTAGGTTAGGGAAGTTTTCTTTTATAATTTTGTTCAAGACATTTATTGGCCCTTTAAGGTGGGAATCCTCACTCTCATCTGTATCTGTTATGCTTAGGTTTGGTCTTCTCATTGTGTCCTGGATTTCCTGGGTATTTTGGGTTAAGAACTTTTTGCATTTTGCATTTTCTTTGACAGTTGTGCCAATATTTTCTATGATATCTTCTGCATCTTAGATTCTCTCTTCTATCTTTTGACTTCTGATCTCTTTCCTAGGTTTTCTATCTCCAGGGTAGTCTCCCTTTGAGATTTCATTATAGTTTTCACTTCCATTTTTATGTCCTGGATGGTTTTGTTCAATTCCTTCACCTGCTTAGTTGTGTACTCTTGTAATTCTTTAAGGGATTTTTGTGTTTCTTCTTTAGGGGCTTCTACCTGTTTATCTGTGTTCACCTCAAATTCTTTGAGAATGTTATTTATGTCCTTCTTAAAGTCCTCTATCATCATCATTAGAAGTGATTTTAAATCTGAATCTTGCTTTCCTGATGATATGGGGAATTCAATAATTTCTTGTGTGGGAGAACTAGGTTCTAATGAGAAGTACCCTGTGTTGCTGATGCTTATGTTCTTGTCCTTGCCTTTTGCCATCTGTATCTCCTTAGTGCTACCTGCCCTGTCTCTGACTGGAGCCTGTCTTTCCTATTATCTTGGTTGTTTCAGAATTGTGTGGGGTGGGTGTTACTACTGGGGTTAGAGCTGGGGCCCAAGATCTGCTCAGGGCTAGGGCGCAGACTTGAAGGAACCATTGCTCCATGTCATGAGTGAGTTATTGGGTGCTACTGGGTTCTGGTTACTCTTTGTTTGGGGCAAGTGTTACTGTCTCCTTACCAAAGATACTGCCCATGTTAGAGCTCCTGGGAGGCTGACTTCCTCTGGGTTTTGTAAGATTGGGTGCAGAGCTGCCACCGGGTATCAGCTTAGTGCTCGGGCCCAGACCGAAAGAAGCAATATGCCCATTTTTAATATGTAAATTCTGCTAATTCATGGAAATAAAAGACATATTTCTGTCTTTTGAGGTCTTCTTCTATTTCTTTCTTCAGAGACATGAAGTTTCTGTCATACAGATCTTTTACATGCTTAGTTAGATTCACACTAATATATTTTATATTATGTGTGACTATTATGAAGGTATTGTTTCCCTAATTAATTTCTCAGCCCAGTTATCCTCTATGTATAGGAAGGATACTGATTTGTTGGAGTTAATTTTATATCTAGCCACTTTGCTGATGTTGTTTATCAGCTATGGGGGATCTCTGGTGGAATGTGTGGGGTTGCTTATGTTTACTATCATATCATCCCCAATAGTGATATCTTGATTTCTTCCTTTCCAATTTGTATCCCTTTGACTTCCTTTTATTGTCTAATTGCTCTGGCTAGGATTTGAATTACTATATTGAATAAATACAGAGAGAATGGGCAGCCTTGTCTAGTCCCTAATTTTAGTGAAATTGCTTCAAGTTTCTTTCTATTTAATTTGGCTGTTGCCTTGCTGTATGTTGCTTTTATTATGTTTACGTATGTACCTTGGATTCCTCATCTTTCCAAGACTTCTAACAGAAATGGTTATGGGATTTTGTCAAAGGTTTTTTCAGCATCTAATGAGATGATCATGAAGTTATTTTTTCCCCTTGACTTTGTTTATATAGTGGATTGTATTAATGGATTTCCATATGTTGACCCATTTTTACATTCCTGGGATAAATCCTACTTAATCATGGTGAATGGTGGTTTTAATGTGTTCTTAAATTCAGTTTGCTACTATTTTTTTCTGTTCTCTCACTTCCAGCTCTTACATTCCTTCTGCCTCCTCTTCCACAATGGTCCCTGACCATAAAAGGAGGAACATAAAAACTTTATTTAAGACTGAGCCTTCAAGCATATTTTAATCTCAGCATCTTGTACAGTCATGGCTATTTGCATTCATTTCTTTTAAAAATTTTTTTTACTGGATATTTTATTTACATTTCAGATGTAATACCCTTTCTCCATTTGCCCTGCACACAGGAACCCACTATCACTTCCCACCTCCTTCTGCATATCCTCTGAGGATATGCCCCCATCCTCCCACTCCCACCTTTCCACCTTCAAATTCTCCCACAATCAGCTTTCAGCCTTCACTAGACCAAGGACTTCCTCACCCACCTATGCATGACAATGTCATCCTCCCCTACATATATATCTGGGGCTATGGGTCCCTCCCTATGTGCTCCCAGGCTGGTGGTTTAGACCCTGAGAGCTCTCGTTGGTTGGTATTGTTGCTCTCCTCATGGGCCCGCAAACCCTTCAGCTCCTTCATTCTTTTCTCACTCCTCCATTGGAACCTCTTGATCAGTTCAATGGTTAGCTGTGAGCATCCACCTCTGTATACTTACAGAGGCAGACCTCTAAGGAGACAGCTATATAAGGCTCCTATCAGCATGTACTTCTTGGCATCCACAACAGCTTCTACCTTTGGTGACTGCACAAGGGATAGATACCTAGGTAAAACAGTCTCTGGACAGCCCCTCCTTCAATTTCTGTCGCACACTTTGTCTCCATATTTGCTCCCATGAGTATTTTATTATTCCTACTAGAAGGGCCAAAGCAACCACACTTTGGTCTTTCTTGTCTTGAGCTTCATGTGGTCTATGATTTGAATCTTGGCTCTTTCAAGCTTTGGGGCTAATATCCACTTATCAGTGAGTGAATACCATGTGTGTTCTTTTATGATTGGGTTACCTCACTCAGGATGATATTTTCTAGTTCCATCCATTTACCCAAGAATTTCTCGAATTCATTATTTTTAACAGCTGAGTAATATTCCATTGTGTAAAATGTGCCACATTTTCTGTATCCATTACTCTGTTGAAGGACATCTGGGTTCTTTCCAGCTTCTAGCTATTATAAATAAGGCTGCTGTGAACATAGCATGTGTCCTTGTTTTATGTCAGAGCATGTTCTGGGTATATGCCCAGGAGTGGTATAGCTGGGTCCTCGGGTAATGCTATGTCAAATTTTCTGAGGAACCACCAGATGATTTCCAAAGTGGTTGTACCAGCTTACAATCCCACCAACAATGGAGGAGTGTTCCTCTTTCTCCATGTCCTCGCCAGCATCTGCTATCACCTGAGTTTTTGATCTTGGCCATTCTGACTGGTGTGAGGGGGAATCTCAGGATTGTTTTAATTTTCATTTCCCTGATAATGAAAGACATTGGACATTTTTTTGGATGCTTCTTGGCCATTTGAGTTTCTTCAGTTGAGAATTCTTGGTTTAGTTCTGTACCCCATTTCTAATAGTTTTATTTGGTTGTCTGGAATCTAATTTCTTGAGTTCTTTGTATATATTGGATATAAGCCCTCTATCAGATGGAGGATTGGTAAAGATCTTTTCCCAATCTGGTGGTTGCCATTTTGTCCTATTGACAGTGTCCTTTGCCTTACATAAACTTTGCAATTTTATGAGGTCCTATTTGTCAATTCTTGATCATAGAACATAAGCCATGGGTGTTCTGTACAGGAACTTTTCCCATGTGCCTAAGATTTCCAGGGTCTTCTCCACCTTTTCTTCTATTAGTTTCAGTGTTTCTTGTTTTATGTGAACGTCCTTTCTTCACTTGGACTTGAGGTTTGTACAAGTAAATAAGAATGGATCAATTTTTATTCTTCTACATCGTGAACGCCAGTTGAACCAGCACTATTTGTTGAAAATGCAGTCCTTTTTTCCACTGGACCATTTTAGTTCCTTTGTCAGAGATCAAGTGATCATAGGTGTGTGGGTTCATTTCTGGGTTTTCAATACTGTTCCATTGATCCTCCTGCCTGTCTCTGTACCAATACCATACACCTTTTATCACTATTCCTCTGTAGTACAGATTGAGGTCAGGGATGATGATTCATCCAGAAGTTCTTTTATTGTTGAGAATAGTTCTTGATATCTTGGGTTTTTGTTTTTCCAAAATAATTTGCAAATTGCTCTTTCTATCTAAATGAAGAATTGATTTAGAATTTTGATGGGGATTACATTGAATCTGTAGATTGCTTTGGGCAAGATGACCAGTTTTACTATATTAATCTTGTCAATCCATGAGCATGGGATATCTTTCCATTCTCTGAGATCTTCTTCTATTTCTTTCTTCAGAAACTTGAAGTTCTTGTGATACAGAACTTTTACTTTCTTGGTTAGATTCACACCAAAGTATTTTATATTATTTGTGACTATAGTGAAGGGTATAATTTCCCTACTTGCTTTCTCAGCCTCTTTAACTTTCTAGTAGAGGAAGGCTACTGATTTGTTTGAGTTGATTTTATATCCAGCCACTTTACTGAAGTTGTTTATCAGGTATAGGAGTTCTCTGGTGGAAGTTTTGTGGTCACTTAAGTATACTATCATATCATCTGCAAATAGTGAAATTTTGACTTCTTCCTTTCCTATCTGTATTCTTTTGACTTCTTTTGTTGTCTAATTGTTCTTGCTAAGACTTCCAGTACTATATTGAATAAGTAGAGATAGAGTGGGCAGCCTTGTCTAGTCCCTGATTTTAGTGGGATTGCTTCAAGTTTCTGTCCATTTACTTTAATGTTGACTACTGGCTTGCTGTATATTGCTTTTACTATGTGTAGGTATGGGCCTTGAATTCCTGATCTTTCCAAGACTTTTACCATGAAGGGATGTTGAATTTTGTCAAATGCTTTCTTCAGCATTTAGTGAGATGATCATATGGGTTTTTTTCTTTGAGTTTGTTTATATAGTAGATTGCATTAATGGATTTCCAAATATTGAACCGTCCCTGCATTCCTGAGATAAAGCATAATTGATCATGATGGATGATTGTTTTCATGTGTTCTTGGATTCATTTTGCGAGAATTTTATTGAGTATTTTCATCTATATTCATAAGGGAGACTGGTCTGAAATTCTCTTTCTTTGTTGGGTTTTTTGTGAGGTTTAGGTATGGTCATGATTGTGGCTTCATAGAACAAATTGGGTAGTGTTCCTTCTGTTTCTATTTTGTGGAATAGTTTGAAGAAAATTGGCATTAGGTCTTCCTTGAAGGTCTGATAGAATTCTGCACTAAAACCATCTGGTCCTTGGTTTTGGGGGGTGGGGGGGATAGGGAGACTTTTAATGACTGTTGCTATTTCTTTAGATGTTATGAAACTGTTTAGATGCGTGACCTGCTCCTGATTGAACTTTAGTACCTGGTATCTGTCTAGAAAGTTGTTCATTTCATCCAGATTTTTCAGTTTTGTTGAGTATAGTCTTTTGTAGTAGTATCTGATGATTTTTTGAATTTCTTCAGTTTCTGTTGTTATGTTTCCCTTTTTAGTTCTGATTTTATTAATTTGGATACTACCTTTTTGTCATCTGGTTAATCTGGCTGAGGTTTTATCTATCTTGTTGATTTTCTCAAAGAATCAGCTACTGGTTTTGTTGATACTTTGTGTAGTTCTTTTTGTTTCTACTTGGTTGATTTCAGCTCTGAGTTTCATTATTTTCTGCCATCTATTCCTCTCAGGTGTATTTGCTTCTTTCTGTTCTAGAATTTTTAGGTGTGCTGTCAAGTTGTTAGTGTATGCTTTCTCCAGTTTCTTTTTGTAGGCACTTAGAGCTATGTGTTTTTCTCTTAGCACTGCTTTCATGGAGTCTCAAAAGTTTTGATATAATGTGTCCTCATTTTCATTAAATTCTAAAAAGTCTTTGTTTTTTTTCTGTATTTCTTCCTTGACCAAGTCATCATTGAGTAGAGCATTGTTCAGTTTCCACATGTATGTGGGCATTCCCTTGTTTTTGTCATTATTCAAGACCAGCCTTAGTCCATGGTGATCTCATAAGATGCAAAGGATTATTTCAATATTTTTGTATTTGTTGAGGCCTGTTTTGTGACCAATTATATGGTCTATTTTGGAGAAGGCACCATGAGGTGCTAAGAAAAAAGGTATATTCTTTTGTTTTAGGATCATACATTCTATAAATATCTGTTAAATTTAGTTCACAACTTCTGTTAATTTCATTTTGTCTCTGTTCAGTTTTTGTTTCCATGGTCTACCCATTGTTGACAGTGGAGTCTTGAAATCCCCCACTATTATTGTGTGAGGTGCAATGTGTGCTTTGAGCTTTAGTAAAGTTTTTCTTATGAATGTGGTTGCCCTTGCATTTGGAGCATAGATGCACAGAATTGAGAGTTTATCTTGGTAGATTCTTCCTTTGATAAGTATGACCTGTCTTTCATTATCTTTTTTGATTACTTTTGGTTGAAAGTCAATTTTATTTGATATTAGAATGGCTATTCCATTCCAAGCTTGTTTCTTGGTACCATTTGCTTGGAAAATTGTTTTCCAGCCTTTTATTCTGAGGTACTATTTATCTTTGTCACTGAGGTGCGTTTCCTGTATGCAGCAAAATTCTGGATCCTTTCTATGTATCCAGTCTGATAGTCAATGTCTTTTTATTGGTAAATTGAGTCTATTGGTATTAAGAGATATTAAGGAAAAAATGATTGTTGCTTCCTGTTATTTTTGTTATTAGAGGTGGAATTATCTCTGTGTGGCTATCTTCTTTTGATGTTGTTGAAAGATTACTTTATTGCTTTTTCTAAGTTATAATTTCCCTCCTTGTGTTAGAGTTTTCCATCAGTTATCCTTTAAAGTGTTGGATTTGTGGGAAGATATTGTGTAAATTCGGTTTTGTCATGGAATATCTTGGTTTCTCCCTCTATGGTAATTGAGAGTTTTGTTGGTTATAGTAGTCTGGGCTGGCATTTGTGTTCTCTTAGGGTCTGTATGATATCTGTCCAGGATCTTCTAGCTTTTATAGTATCTGGTGAGAAGTCTGGTGTAATTCTGATAGGTCTGCCTTTATATGTTACTTTGCCTTTTTCCCTTACTGCTTTATGTTGGGGACCGACATTTAGCAGAAAGCAGCTATCAGCTTTGCAGCCATCTTGAGCCATATACCCTGACATGAGACTTGGATTACAATAGCCTACAACAGCTGAGCACACTCTGATAATCTTGGTTTAGATACCTTGGGTGCTTGAGATTAAAGGTGTGTGAGATTCAAGGTGTGTGACTTAAGAGTGTGACCTAGAGATCAGATTTAGAGACAAGACCTAAGGTCATGATTAAAGGTGTGACCAAAAGGCATGGCTTAGAAGTGAGACATATAAAGGTGAGAGGCAGACAGAAGAGAGATGAGAGATTCAGACACTTAGAGGAAATATACTCTTTAGGGAGACTCTTTAGAGAGTACAGCTAGACTTGGTACTTGGACCAGGAAGAGAGACTGAAGAATAAACAGGATTGAATCACACTCTGTCTGGTCTCCATTCTTTGAGTCTGTCCTCACTCTCTCTCTTGCTGAACCCCGACTCTCGGACTGGAGTGGCAGCTTGGGCCGAGATACAGTGGCCGCCAAATGCAGGGCAGCCTGGGCCTCAACATTTTGCTCGGACTTGAGGACTTGATAATGTGACTACCAATGGCTCAGATGTTATTCAGAGTTATTCAATAGCTATTTAAAGTTAGGTTTTAGATTTACTCCACTGGAAGAAACATATGTCTATTACTGACTTGTAGCCAACAAGCAAGGTTTCAGAGGTCACACAGCCCAGGAACCAACTTATCTTATTTTGCTAAATAAAACCAGTGTCAAACTACCCTCAAAATTTGTTTCTCTCTATACATAGAATAATACATCTCTCAGACCCCATTAGAGACTTGTAGGTAGTAGATAGAGGCTAAAACAAAGATTCACAAAAGGTCAAGTGCAGTGATTAAATGTCAGTTGTGTGCGCTGCCATAGCAAGGGCATCTATAACAAATCGTGTTTCAAAGCCTCAGGGCCCATTACAAAAGAGGGGCAGAAAGATTGCAAGAGCCAGAGGTTGTATATTGTTCATTCATGCTGTGTCTTTTGAGAACTGTCTGTTTATTTCATTACCTACTTATGCAATGGACTGCTAGGTTCCTTGTTGATTAGTTAAGTTATACTTTTAGTTTTGTATATGTTTAGGTAATAATTCCATGTTGAATGTATAGTTACCACGTGTTCTGAGGACTCAGGAACTTGTTAGTTTGAATCTCTCAACATCTTCATTTTACAAAGTCTCAAGAGAATCTCCCATTGCTACATAACATAGAATCACATACTGTACATCAAGCCTCAGCAAGTAACCTGTCCTCAATAATCCACCTTGAAAGTAAAATCGAGAAGAAGAAAATTTTATTCAATGTGGCTATACTGAAAAATTGGGGACAGGGTGCGGGCATGATACATCCAGATAACTATCAGATATGTGCAGTCCTGAAATGAGATTGAAAATTAAACACAGGGCCAAAGATATGCACACTGAAGCAGCCCTGTTCAAGGTGCGGGCCTTCCTACTATGGGAGTAAGTGAGTACACTTTTATCTATCATCCTACAAGACCCTGAGTGACATCCCATGCTTGTCCTTCTACCTGCATGAACTCTTATGGAAAGTATCATTTCCTAGGGATTCATTGTGCCCATAGATGAAAGTTAGAGAAAACAAGTGTCTCTTAAGTTGGCTTCACTTTGTCATGTACAATACATCATGTTACACTCAGACAAAGAACATACCAGGCAGTTTTGTCTCCTCAAGCACTGAGGTTTTTGTTCAGCGCTATATCACTGTGGGAGGTTTTTCTACACCATTCATACAGTAATATACACCTGCATCCTCAGCCTCCACTCTACTGATTCTCAGAGTGAAATCTGTTCCTGACCCACTGCCACTGAACCTGTCAGGGACTCCTGAAGCAAGGTTGGATATCAGATATATGAGGAGCTGAGGAGACTGGCCTGGCCTCTGCAGAAACCAATACAAGTAAGTTTTGCCATCACTATGCAGGAGACTCTTACTAGACTTGCAGGAGATTGAAACTGACTCTCCAAGAGTGACAGGATTGGAGAGTGCAGCCTGGATCATCACAATATCCCCAGTGGTTCCTGAAATAGAAGAAATGAAAGGTTATGCACAAACATGATGATATTATGTTACTTTATCAACTTCTTAATTACTGAGGTCATGACTTTCATTCATATTCTAAAAATATTCAACATAAAATACTTAAGTAGAGAAAGCATGAAGACTCTCAAAATCACCTAATCCTTCAGCTTTGGAAATTCTTCTGAGCTGCCACAAAAAGCACAGGTTTCCATCCCCTCACCCTCTAAGCCTCACAAGCCCATTCATGGAGAAAAGGCTAGAAATCTCATACATGGACAGAATATACATCTGCATCATCAGGTCCCCAGAATTCCCCATCCCTCCACATTCTCCTTGATCATTGGTTTTTTCCTCACCAGGGATCCAGAGCACAAGCAGTCCTAGGAGCTGAGCCAGGCACCTCATTCTAAGAACTTGATAGAAAAATGTCTTGAGTAGTCAAGACAACAAGAGAGGCTAGCTTTTGTCTTAGACCTGTAGGGGTGATCCTCCCTAGGGAGCAATATGCAAATCCGATGCTTGGTACAGCTGTGTGAAAAGTAGCCAGCTGGAAGAAAACCTACTTTAGCAATGAAGTGTTACAATGGGTCTTCGCTGTAAAAACATAGATTATAGTCTCTGCTGCCTACAGCAGGGAGCAGTTGGACTCCACTGTGAAAGGCTAGATCAGCATAAATGGAGACACACAATCTGAAAGAATTGGACATGTTAAGATACCCCCACAGAACAAAGGCTATCATTTTCAACACTTTGTATTTGCTAATACTTTTCAGCATGGCATCTTCCTGTCTAATTCTACCTGATTTTTTGTTTTAATTTTGTCAGAGGTGGGAACCCAATGAACGAAACTGAAATGTATTCCACATATCTACATGAGGAATGACTCTGTAATGCCCATTTACCACAAGAATGTTGGTACACTGAAGACTGAAAAAGAGCAACTAAGTTATAAAAATACATATGTAATTCCCAATGGTCAGTTATTACTTAGTTAAATGTTCTTAGTCAAAATTCTACCACTTAGGTACAGTACACAAACAGGTAGACACAGCAAGCCATGAGTTAATTCAGAGTGGGAAGATATAAATGCCATTTCTTCCATATTAGAACTCAAAAAAAAAAAAAATGGGTCAAAGTTTCTGCAACTCAATCCCTGAGACTTCAGCTGAAGAATATGTCTTCAAATCTATTAAACAGTTCTTCCTGAATGGCTACTCCACGTTGTTTTGTGGGTCCATTTGTTTGGAATACCTTTTTCCAGCCCTTTACTCTGAAGTAATGTTCATATTTTCTGCTGAGATGTGTTGCTTGTATGCACAGAATGACTGATCCTGTTTATACATCCATTCAGTTAGTCCATGTCTTTTTATTGAGGATTGACATCATTGATGTTGACAGATGTTAATGGCCCATGACTGTTAGTTCCTCTTATTTTGATGTTGGTGGTGGTTGTTAGTATTCTGTCTAAACTCCACCTCCCCAGTTACCTGGAAACAGCCAGGTATGCTCCTCCCCACAGTTACCTGGCAACCACCAGGTAGGCCGATCCACTATAAAAGGGGCTGCTTGCCCCCTCCTCTCTCTCTTATTCTCTTACTCTCTTACTCTCTCTCTTACCCTCTTGCCTCTCTGTCCTCTCCCCCACCTTCCTCTCTCTCCACGTGGTCATGGCCGGCCTCTACTTCTCTCTCTCTTATCTCTTCCACCTTCCTCTCCCCACCTTTGCCCTATCCCCCTATTCCCTGAATAAACCTCCTCCCCCCCCCACCCCCCCGAACCGCGTGGTCTGGAGTTGTCTGTTCTGAACTGCGGACTTTTTCTTAAAAGAACTAATAGTGGTACTCTGTGTGTGTGTGTGTGTGTGTGTGTCTGTGTCTGTCTGTGTGCATGCATGTATCTTCTTCTGGTTTTGCTGGAATGGAATTATCTATTTCTGTGTTGTCTTGGGTCTAGTTACCATCCTTATGTTGAAGCTTTCCTTCTAGTATCCTCTATAGAGTTGGAGATGTAGAAACATATTGTTTAAATTTCCTAGGTTTTCCATATCCAGGATTGTATCAGTTTGTGTTTTCTTTATTGCTTTTATTTCCATTTTCAGATCTTGAACAGTTTTGTGCATTTTTTTCACCTGTGTAATTGTTTTTTCCTGTATTTCTGTAAGCAATTTTTTTTTCTCTATAATGGTACCTATTATCTTCATAAGATTAGACATAAGACCATTTTCCTGCAATTGAGGAATGTTAAGATATTCAGAACTTGGAAAATACCTAGGTTCTGGTAGTCCCACATTGCTCTGGCTTTTGTTGATTGCATTTTTACACTGGCCTTTAGCCATCTGGTTGTCCCTAGTTTTTGCAATCCTGGTAGTCCCTTAAGGGAGCAAAAATCCAAAGACACAGATAAAGCTGATGGACCCTGGTGGTTGAGGCCTCTGTTTGTTCTGGGCAGCAGAAGATCTCCAGAGATATAGACAGAGTTGTAGCTCAGAAAATGTAGTAGAGTGGGCAGCACATTGCTTGAAACTGCTGGTTATGTCCAGATGTGCAGATAGGAAATTGGGGTTGGGGTCTCACTTGATGGTAGCTGACAGTTGTAGGTGAAGACCCCCAAATTCGGGAGACCTTTCCTCAAGTCTCAGGAAATCACAACCACACAAGAATCACAAGAAACCATACCTGGATGCAATCAGCAGAGGTTTATTGGGGAGTTGGCTAGCCAAGGTCAAAACTGCTTATCCACACAGGAACAGAATTTTGACAAAAGGCCAGCAAGTTGAGGGGTTTCTTTTATAGGGAAAGGGAGGAATTTTCGAATGTTTACACATGATTGGTTGCTTTACAAAGTTTGAACACCAACAGGTTGTAACACTGGAAAGACCAAGGGGGGCAGGGGGTGGCAACCCAGAACAGTGGAACATTTCAGAGGAACCTACCCTAAACGATCATTACTAACTATTTCAGGTAAACTATTTTTCACTTCTTCTGCCTATAGCCCCACCTAAATGGCTTGCATCTTTCTCTGTGGTCAGAAATCTGTCTTCCTGTCTTGGGCTTTTCCCACCCACAGGTGGGGTCTACTCCCTGAGGCTTGAGGAATGTAATCCAGTAAGTGTCCTCTGATTCAGGGATAATGTCCTCTACCCGGAATGTGTACCGGGGCAGTGAAAATCTTACATTCAGTCCTGCTTTCTGGAACTTACATTCTTTTGTTCAGGTCTAGGTCTAGGGTAAAGAAAAAGCATATATATATATATATATATATATATATATATATATATATATATATGTAATTTTTCACTTTACATCAGCATCTGCATTGTAGTTAGGTGTGTGGACATCCAGAAGATGGAAGACAGAGGGGACAAGGCAGACCTCATCGCTGTTGGGCTTGCAGGGAACCCAGCAGGCAGGAGTTTGGAGTTTGAAGAACTAACCTGGTTGTCTCTGGCCAGCCAAAGGCCTTGGAATTCAGGCAGAGCTTTGGCCAAGGGAAATAAAGTTCAGATGGGACAGGATGGAGCTCACAACTGCTAGGTTTGCCCAGAGGGGCTGCCAGGTGGGGAATTGGGGTAAGGTTCTCTCTCACCTGTTAATCCTTGATAGAAGAGAAAGTGAGGAATAGCCTTGAATGCACTGGCAGAGGAGAAAACTTCCTGAACAGAACACCAATACCTCAGGCACTAAGATCAACAATTCATAAATGGACCCTCGTGAAACTAAAAAGATTCTATAACAACAAAGTACAACATCAACAAGAAAAATCAGCACCCTACAATTTAGAAAAAGATTCCACCAACTCCACATCTGGCAGCGGGATGACATCCAAAATCTATTTTAAAAAATCAAAACGAAAAACCCAAGATACTAGATATGAACAAACTAAATAACCCAATTTTTAAAATGGGGTACAGATCTAAACAGAGAAATTTCAACAGAGGTGTCATCGGGTATTCTGAACTTCCTATGTTGGGAGAACTAGATTCTGATGATTCCAAGTAACCTCGGTTTCTGTTGCTTATGTTCTTGTACTTGCTTTTTGCCATCTGGTTATTTCTAGTGCTACCTTCACTCACTATCTCTGACTGGAGCCTTTCTGTCCTGTTATCTTGGCTATGTCAGAACTCCTCAGAATCCAGTTGTCTCTGTTATCCTGTGATCCTGTGATCCTGTGATCCTGTGATCCTGTGATCCTGTGATCCTGTGATCCTGTGATCCTGTGATCCTGTGATCCTGTGATCCTGAGACCCTGGTTGTGATAACTCCTGGGAGTCAGGCTGCTTCTGGACTCTGGAAATTTTGCTGTGCCCAAGCTCCTGAGATTCTGTGATCCTATCATCCTATGTTCCTATGTGTTAGAGCTTCTGGTATTCCAGTCTCCTTTGGGTTTGGGGGTGTGGGAGTGGGTACAGATCTGAAGGCTTAGGGCTGCTCCAGGTGATGACCAGAAGTTTCCTGTACCATTTGCCTTGAGGGAATTCCTTGGTCTCAGAGTGTCCCAAATTACTCCTTGCTCAGGGTGCAGGGGGTGGTTGTGACTCACCTACACTCCTGGAAGTTTTAGAACTCCTGGGATTCCTGCCTCCTCTGGGTTTTGGGGGGTTGGGTACAGAGCTGAAGGCTTAGGGCTGCTCCAGGTGGAGGCACAGACAGGAAGGGTTTTGTGTCACTGGCTTTAAAAGAGTTCCTGGGTCCCAGCACATCACAAATTACTCCTTGTTTGGGGTGTGAGGATTGCAGCTTACTCACCTACACTCCTGGGCATGTTAGCACTCCTGGGAGTCCAGCCTCCTCTGCCTTATGGCCATCACTATTCTTAATCTCAAGCTGTATGACAGACCAGTAATAATTACGCCTGCATGGTGTAGATATATAAACAGAAAAGTTGACCAATGGAATCAAACTGGAGACCCTGAAATAAACCCACACACCTATGAACATTTGATATTTGACAAAGAAATCAAAACCATGGAGTAGAAAAAGGAAAGCATCTTCAACAAATGGTGCTGGTCTAACTTCATGTAGAAGAATGCAAAAACTCAGGCCTCTGCAAAAAGGCCTCAACATAATACCAGATACACTGAATCTAATTGAAGAGAACGTGGCAAAGAGCCTTGAACTAATATGATACAGAAGACAATTTTCTGAACAGAACACCAATAGGTCAGGAACTAAGACCAACAATTTATAAATGAGATCTCATGAAACTGAAAAGCTTCTGTAAGGCAAAAAACACTGTCAATGGGACAAAATGGGAGCCTACAGATTGTGGAAAGATCTTCACCAACTTGACTTTTGACAGAAGGATAGTATCCAAAATATATAAAGAACCCAAGAAGTTAGACAGCAACAAACCAAATAATGCAATTTAAAATGGGGTACAGAGCTAAACAGATTAATTCTCAGCAAAAGAATCTCAAATAGACAAGAAGCACTTATAGAAATGTTCAAAGTCCTTAGTCATCAGGGAAATGCAAATAAAAACAAAAATAAGAGTCCAACTCATACTTATTAGAATGGCTAAGACCAAAAACTAAAGCTACAGTCCATACTGGTGAAGAAGTGAAGCAAGGGAACACTCCTCCATTGCTGTGGTTGCAAACTTGTACAGACACTCTGGAAATCAATCTGGCAGTTTCTCAGAAAAGTGACAATAGTTCTACCTGAGACCCAGATATACTGCTCCTGGAGACATTCCCAATAAAAGCTCCACCATAACACAAGGACACATGTTCTGCTATGTTCATAACAGCTTTACGTATAATAGCCAGAAACTGGAAACAACCCAGATGCTCCTCAACTGAAGAAATTAAAAGAAAATTTTATGGGTCCCATGAATTATAGATTCTTTTTCCCTAGCCTGAGTAGCTAAAGTTGCCCCTCTGGTTTGCCAACCAGAGGCCAGTTAATCCGTAAACAAAGAATGCAGAATTACAGGACAATGGGCTACCGAGGCATCCCAGGAATGCATCCCAGGAATGAAGATCCTGATAAGGAACTGCTCCCCGCCCCCATGGACCAGTTTGGCCAGATGTTCAAAAATTGGAAAACAACCAATCGTATGCACCCGCGCGAAAGTTTCTCCTTTTCCCCACCCCGAGCTTATATAAACCCTAAACCCTGGAGCCACGAGGTCGATGCCCCTGTCTCCCACATTGAGACACGTGTCGGCCCGGAACGTTCCGCCATTAAACTACCTTGTGTTCTTGCATCAAGTTGGTCTTCCGTGTGTCCTTTGGGTGCGCGTCATCCTCTGACTCGAGTGGGGTCCCCTTTGGGGGCTTCCCGAGCCTTACATCCTGGTGCATGGGCCGGGAAGCTCGTCCGGGGTTTGCGTGATCACCTAGGACCTCTGAAGACCTCTTGGAGGTGGGTTTAAGTCTGTGTGTCTGTGTGTCTGTGAGTGAGGTGTATTTGAGTGCGGTGTTTGGGTGTGGATTCTGGTTTCTGGCTCTGGTATAGGTTCTGACAGCTGCCGTTGTGAGATCGTGAGGTCCAATGGCCTGAGGCTGAAAAATCTGGGAGACGTCCCAAGTGGTAGGGAGTCAGAATAGCCTGACTGCCCATTTTTTGAATGAAGGAGACGGAGCACTCCTCCTATAGGGGAAGGTAAGAGGACCTGCCCCATCGGAACTTGCATTTGGCTGACTATATAAGACTAAACGTGGGCGAGTGTGTTTGGCGGTGATAGGGTTTTGTGTTCTTATTTGTTTTTGTACTAGGGTCTTGTGTTCTTATCCTGTTTTTGTGATAGGGTTTTGTGTTATTTGTTTTTGTGCTAGGGTCTTGTGTTCTTATCCAGTTTTTGTGATAGGGTTTTGCGTTCTTATTTGTTTTTGTGCTAGGGTCTTGTGTTCTTATCCTGTTTTTGTGATAGGGTTTTGTGTTCTTACCCTGTTTTTGTGCTAGGGTCTTGTGTTCCTATCCGGATTTTGCGTTTTCTGGTGGACGAGATGGGACAGGCTGTGACAACCCCCTTGTCTTTGTCTATGGACCATTGGTCGGACGTTAGGGACAGAGGACGCTTATTGTCAGTAGTTGTAAAAAAGGGGCCTTGGCGGACCCTTTGTACCTCTGAGTGGCCAACTTTCAATGTGGGATGGCCACCTCGAGGGACTTTTGATTTACCCACCATTAGAGCCATTAGGGCAGTTGTTTTTCAGGAAGGATCAGGGTTGCATCCAGATCATCAACCATACATCACTGTGTGGGAAAACTTGGCTCGCTATCCACCCCCGTGGGTCGAGCCTTTCCTCCCACCTCGCCAACCAAGCTCCCGGGTCTTGGCTGTGCGAGAGGGCTCCACAGAAAGAAGACCGAAACCACGTCAGAATGAAGAAGGCGAGCCCAGCACCCGGCCGGTGTCCGTTTCAAAGATATACCCTGATATAGAAGAACCCCCTGAATGGCCCACTCCCCTGCCCCCACCTTACCCCTCAGCTCCCCAACCTGCACCCCTGCCCTCAGCCCCCGAACTGGCCCCAGCCTCCGGGGCCATGGGGGGGCCCTCAGCAGGTACTAGGAGCCGACGTGGAGCTACTCCTGTAGGACCTGACTCCACCGTGGCGCTGCCCCTTAGGGCTGTTGGGCCGCCCCAAACTGGCGAGAACGAGCTGCAGCTCCTGCAGTATTGGCCTTTTTCCTCCTCTGATTTCTATAATTGGAAAGTTAACCATCCCCCTTTTTCAGAAAATCCTGCAGGACTCACAGGCCTGATAGAGTCCCTGATGTTTTCCCACCAACCCACGTGGGATGACTGTCAGCAGCTCCTACAGACACTGTTCACTACCGAAGAGAGGGAGAGGATTCTCCTTGAGGCTCGGAAAACGAGATAATCAAGGACGCCCCGCCACTCAGGCTGCTATAGACGAGGGGTTTCCCTTGACCCGTCCTCCATGGGATTACCACACGGCAACAGGTAGGGAACGGCTGTCCATTTACCGCCGGGCTCTCGTGGCTGGTCTCAGGGGTGCAGCGAGAAAACCCACCAATTTGGCAAAGGTAAGAGAGGTTATGCAAGGAGCGACTGAACCCCCCTCTGTGTTCCTAGAGAGGCTCATGGAGGCTTACCGTAGGTACACTCCTTTTGACCCTATGTCAGAGGGGCAGCGAGCTTCTGTAATCATGGCTTTCATTGGGCAGTCTGCCCCGGACATTAGAAGGAGGTTACAGCATATTGAGAGATTGCAAGATTATACTATCAGAGATGTGGTGAAGGAGGCTGAGAAAGTGTATCATAAGAGAGAGACAGAGGAAGAGAAACAGGAGAGAGAAAAGAAAGAAAGGGCTGAGGATGAAGATAGAAGGGAAAAGAGACAAGAAGAGAACCTAACTAGGATACTGGCCGCAGTGGTAGGAGAAGGAAGGCATCAGGGAACTGGTAGGGCTAGACAGACAGGGAACCTGGGTGACGGCAGAAGGCAGGGGCCAAGGAGACCCAAAAGAGACCAGCTGTTACTAAAGAGAGATCAGTGTGCATACTGCAAAGAGAAGGGCCATTGGGCCCGAGAGTGTCCTAAAAAGAAAGAGACCAAAGTGCTGTCCTTAGATAATGAAGATTAGGGAAGTCGGGGTTTGGTTCCCCTCTCCGAGCCTAGGGTAACTCTGAAAATAGAGGGGACCCCTATAGATTTCTTGGTGGACACGGGAGCAGAATATTCTGTGCTTAAAAAACCTCTGGGAAAGATACAAGATAAAAAGACGCTGGTGATTGGGGCTACAGGACAAAAACCGTATCCGTGGACTACTTCTTGTACAGTGGATCTTGGAAGAAACCAGGTATCCCACTCATTTTTAGTAATACCAGAGTGCCCTACGCCCTTACTGGGCAGAGACTTGTTAACCAAATTAAAGGCCCAGATAAAATTTGCCCCCTCTGGACCGGAACTGTCATGGGGAACTGAGACACCCCAAACGTTAACATTGTCCCTTCAGCTAGAAGAAGAATACTGGCTATACCAAGAGAGAGAGAAGCCCCCCGAGGAGCTTCAGGAATGGTTACTTCGATTTCCTCAGGCGTGGGCTGAGACAGGGGGCACGGGAATGGCTAGACAGGCCCCCCCTGTGGTGATTGAGCTCAAGTCTGGAGCCACCCCCATTGGGGTCCGACAGTACCCCATGAGCAAGGAAGCCAGAGAGGGCATACGCCCCCACATTAAGAGACTGTTAGAACAGGGGATTTTAGTCCCTTGCAGGTCCCCTTGGAACACCCCCTTATTGCCAGTAAAAAAACCGGGGACAAATGACTATCGTCCGGTACAGGATCTTAGGGAAGTCAACAAGAGGGTACAAGATGTCCACCCTACAGTGCCCAACCCCTACAACTTGCTCAGTACATTGCCACCCACTCGAACCTGGTATACCGTCTTAGATTTAAAAGATGCCTTCTTCTGTCTGAGGTTACATCCAAACAGCCAGCCCCTGTTTGCTTTCGAGTGGCGGGACCCTGAGAGTGGGAGAACCGGACAACTCACGTGGACAAGGTTACCCCAAGGATTCAAAAACTCCCCAACACTGTTCGATGAAGCTCTACACCGGGACCTTGCCCCCTTCCGAGCTAATAACCCGCAGGTGACTCTTATCATTTATATTGATGACATTTTGCTGGCCACAGAGACCCGAGAAGATTGCGAACTGGGGACTCAGAAGATCCTGGCTGAGTTAAGTGAGTTGGGGTATCGGGTCTCTGCTAAGAAAGCACAGCTATGTCGAACTGAGGTGACATACTTGGGATATACCCTAAAAAATGGACAGCGGTGGCTCACAGAAGCCAGAAAACGAACAGTCACACAAATCCCAACCCCAACCACCCCTCGCCAGGTAAGGGAATTCCTGGGGACCGCGGGATTTTGTAGGCTTTGGATTCCAGGATTCGCCACTTTGGCAGCCCCATTATATCCCTTGACAAAAGAAAAAGGGAAGTTCATCTGGACAAAAGAACACCAGGTGGCTTTCGAAACTCTTAAAAAGACACTGCTACAGGCCCCTGCCCTAGCACTGCCAGATTTAAGCAAGCCTTTTACCCTATATATTGATGAGAGAAAGGGGGTTGCCAGAGGGGTCCTCATCCAAGCTCTAGGACCTTGGAAGCGTCCGGTGGCTTATCTGTCAAAAAAAACTAGATCCTGTGGCTAGCGGATGGCCCTCTTGCCTGCGAGCGATAGCTGCAACAGCCACACTGATAAAAGATGCTGATAAGCTAACTCTGGGCCAGAAAGTGACAGTAGTGGCCCCCCATGCTCTCGAAAACATCATCAGACAACCACCAGACCGCTGGATAACCAACGCTAGAATCACCCATTACCAGAGCTTGTTACTAACAGAGCGAGTGACTTTTGCTCCACCTGCCGTCCTCAACCCCGCTACCCTGCTACCTGAAGCCGATGAGACCCCAGTACATCAGTGTGAGGAGATACTGGCTGAAGAAGCAGGGACCCGGTCAGATTTGACCGACCAGCCGTGGCCTGGGGCGGAGACCTGGTTCACCGACGGAAGTAGCTTCGTGAAAGAAGGTAAGCGAAGGGCTGGGGCAGCGGTAGTAGATGGAAGGACTGTCATTTGGGCTAGCAGCCTGCCGGAAGGAACTTCGGCGCAAAAAGCAAAACTTATTGCTCTGATCCAAGCCCTAAAACTGGCAGAAGGGAAGTCTATAAACATTTACACTGATAGCCGATACACTTTTGCAACAGCCCATGTTCATGGGGCAATTTACAGACAGCGTGGTTTGCTGACGTCTGCTGGCAGAGACATTAAAAATAAAAAGGAGATTCTTGATTTACTAGAGGCTATCCACTTGCCACGAAAGGTGGCAATCATCCACTGCCCAGGACACCAGAAGGGGACTGGCCCTATTGAAAAGGGAAACCAGATGGCAGATCAGATGGCTAAAGAGGCGGCACACAGACCAATGACTCTTATAGCCAAAGTGGGGTCCCGCCAGGATGAGAGGGCCCTGGAAAAGAGAGCCCTCACAGAAGAAGAGGGGCTAGAATACCTGACCAGTATGCACCGCCTCACCCACCTGGGGGCCAGAAAAATGATAGAACTATCCAACAAATCCCCTTACCACATTCCTAGGCTCCAAAAGACAGCCGAAGATCTGGTAAGAAACTGCAGGGCGTGTGCCCTCACTAATGCCGGATCCAGCAGGCATAGTGGGGGAAAGCGCCTACAGGGAGATCGACCTGGAACTTATTGGGAGGTCGATTTCACAGAAGTCAAACCTGCCCGATACGGCAACAAATATCTTCTAGTTTTCATAGATGTTTTCTCAGGGTGGGTTGAAGCATTTCCCACTAAGAAAGAAACAGCAAATGTAGTGGCCAAGAAGATACTGGAAGACATCCTTCCCCGATTTGGAGTACCTAAGGTAATTGGGTCAGACAATGGGCCTGCCTTCGTCGCCCAGGTAAGTCAGGGACTGGCCAGACAACTGGGGATAAATTGGAAGTTACATTGTGCTTACCGACCCCAGAGCTCAGGACAGGTAAAAAGAATGAATAGAACTATTAAAGAGACCCTTACGAAATTATCGATTGAGGCCGGCGGGATTGACTGGACAGCCCTTCTCTCCCTAGCCCTGTTCCGGGTCCGGAACACACCCGGACCTTTGGGACTAACCCCCTTTGAGATACTGTTTGGTGCACCTCCGCCTCTGTTTGAAACCCTAGATAGTGTGACACGCCCTGATGACAATAATTTTATACCTTTCACCCACCTTTTAGCCCGTTTAAAGGCCCTTGAGACGATCAGGAGAGATATTTGGGAACAGCTGAAAGACACTTATACCGCCGGAGATCCTGCAGTTCCCCATCAGTTTGAGATTGGAGACACCGTCCTGGTGCGGAGACACCGGGCGGGAAATCTCGAGCCGCGCTGGAAAGGACCCTACCTGGTACTGTTTGACAACTCCAACCGCCATTAAGGTGGAAGGGATCCCCACCTGGGTTCATGCTTCACATGTCAAAAGGGCCCCTCCTGAAACTAGTCCAGATGAGTGGATTTTGGAAAAGACTAATAATCCTCTTAAGTTGCGTTTATGTCGTAAACGCAACCCTGAGTCAGGACAGCAACCCCCATGCCCCGATGCGACAAACCTGGGAGGTGATTAATGAAGAAGAAAACACTGTGTGGTCAATTTCTGCTATACATCCTCCATGGACTTGGTGGCCAGATCTTACGCCTGATATTTGTAAGTTAGCAGCCGGATTGCTTACCTGGGATCTTCCAGACCACACAGACCTAACTAAACCACCCGCTGAAAGACAGTGTGTTCCTAACGGGATAGGAGGCACACTTGGGTGCTCAGGACAATTCTACCGGGCTAATCTCCGGTCCTCAGGATTTTATGTTTGCCCTGGTCAGGGCCACAATCGGAAGCTCCGACACAAGTGTGGGGGGACCTCTGATTTTTATTGCGCTACATGGGGATGTGAAACTACCGGTGAGGCCTACTGGAATCCTACTTCCACATGGGACTTGATTACGGTAAAGAGGAACAGCAGCTATGATAAGTCCAACCAAGGAGAGAGAGATAGTTCTAAATATCCTGAGAATGGGTGTGGATTTGAAAATAGTCCCAATGGAGCCTGTAAAAACAGCTACTGCAACCCCATAGTTATAAGATTCACTGATGCAGGGAAACGAGACCATCGGAGTTGGCTTAAGGGAAACAACTGGGGATTGCGTATAGATGCTGCTGGAAAAGACCCTGGGTTAATTTTTAAAATTAAGTTGACCCTAGAAACCCCCTCTCCAACACCTATGGGACCTAACAAAGTCCTTCTTGCTCAGGGGCCCCCTCCAAAGTCCCTTACTCAAACACCAGTGCAACCTGCGCCAGTGACTGCTGGTCCTTATTATTTTACCCCCTCACAAGGCCCCAAGATCTTGACCACACCACCCGATCCTTCGACAGGACAGAGACTATTTAATTTGGTCGTTGGAGCCTTCCACGCTCTAAATAATACAAGCCCAGACTCTACTGAATCTTGCTGGCTATGTTTAGCAACAACACCCCCATACTATGAGGGAATCGCCATGAACGGTGCCTTTAATAACACCACTTCCCATCACTCCTGCACTTGGGGAACTGAGAGAAAACTAACTCTAACTGAAGTATCGGGGTCAGGTTCAGGACTCTGCCTAGGTACCCCACCTGCCTCCCACAGACATCTGTGTAATCAGACAGTCTCTCGTCCTAAAACATCTATCACCTATTATTTGGTACCAGGGCCCAACCGTTGGTGGGCTTGCAGTACAGGACTCACCCCTTGTGTGTCTACAAGTGTATTCGAACCAACTACAGATTTTTGTGTGCTTGTGCAGCTGGTACCCAGAATTTATTATCATGCTGTGGGTAGTTTCGAAGATAAATTCGATATTAGGCCAAAGATATACAAGAGAGAGCCAGTTTCCCTCACTTTAGCCATCTTACTGGGTGCAGGCATTACTGCTGGCATAGGAACAGGAGCTGCTGCACTGGCCACCGGCCAGCAAGGCCTTAATGCTCTCAGTACTGCTATTGATGAAGACCTAAAAATACTAGAGAAATCTGTTTCCAACTTAGAAAAATCCTTATCATCGCTATCAGAAGTAGTGCTCCAAAACAGACGAGG
Source organism: Arvicanthis niloticus (assembly GCF_011762505.2). Taxonomy (NCBI): domain Eukaryota; kingdom Metazoa; phylum Chordata; class Mammalia; order Rodentia; family Muridae; genus Arvicanthis; species Arvicanthis niloticus. The sequence continues at coordinate 7,470,400 of NC_047666.1, read as the reverse complement.
GCTCGATTTGTTGTTTTTAAAAGATAGTAGACTGTGTGCAGCCCTTAAAGAAGAGTGTTGCTTTTATGCTGACCATACTGGAGTAGTCAGAGACTCGATGCAGAGGCTTAGAGAAAGACTAGATAAGAGACAAAAAGATCGAGATGCCCAACAGGGCTGGTTCGAGTCCTGGTTCTCACGATCTCCCTGGATGACTACCTTATTTTCTGCCTTAGCTGAACCGGTGATGATAATTTGCTTAATTTTGATTTTCGGCCCATGTGTGATAAATAGAGTTATGACCATCGTCAAAAATAGAGTTGATGCTGTCCAATTAATGGTGTTGAGACTACAGTGCCAACCACAGGAAGATCCTGATAAGGTAGAAAATGATTTTTAGAGCCTAGGCTAGATATTTTAAGGTTAAAATTATTCAGGAGAGGGAAAATAAAAGAAAATTTTATGGGTCCCATGAATTATAGATTCTTTTTCCCTAGCCTGAGTAGCTAAAGTTGCCCCTCTGGTTTGCCAACCAGAGGCCAGTTAATCCGTAAACAAAGAATGCAGAATTACAGGACAATGGGCTACCGAGGCATCCCAGGAATGCATCCCAGGAATGAAGATCCTGATAAGGAACTGCTCCCCGCCCCCATGGACCAGTTTGGCCAGATGTTCAAAAATTGGAAAACAACCAATCGTATGCACCCGCGCGAAAGTTTCTCCTTTTCCCCACCCCGAGCTTATATAAACCCTAAACCCTGGAGCCACGAGGTCGATGCCCCTGTCTCCCACATTGAGACACGTGTCGGCCCGGAACGTTCCGCCATTAAACTACCTCGTGTTCTTGCATCAAGTTGGTCTTCCGTGTGTCCTTTGGGTGCGCGCCATCCTCTGACTCGAGTGGGGTCCCCTTTGGGGGCTTCCCGAGCCTACAAAATGATACAGAAAAATGGAGTTGATTAACACAGGGGAGTACTGTTCACCTTTTAAAAACAAGAATATAATTAATTCTGTAGGTAAATAGATAAAACTACAAAATATCATTCTTAGTGCAGTAACCAAAATTCAAAGGCGAATGCATGGTATGTACTCAGTTATAAGTGGATTTTTACCATAAAGGACAGTATAACCATGCTACACTCTAAGAATCTGAAAAAGAAGGCAGGCCAAAGTGAGGATGCTTGAATCTCAATTAGAAGGGAGAAGAAAATAGTAATAGGAGGTGGATGGACAGAGGGAATTGGGTGGAAGAGTGTTATAAAGAGGGGAATGGTATGTTCAGAATCAGGTGTGGGGAGAGACAGGAGAGAAGGTCAGAGAGCCAGAAGAATGAATGGTTTCTGCAACTGGTGGGGATAGAGTAGTGGGGACATGTTGGGACATGCCAGAAACCTGTGATGGGGAGGATCCCAGGAGTCAATGGGGATGACTTTAGCTGAGACTCATAGCAGTGGAGATATGGAACCTGATAGTTCTATAGCCAGACACAACTCCAATGGAGGGATAAGTACACCAACCCACCCACAAAACTTTAAACCCAAAATATATCCTGTGCATAAGAAATAAAAGGGCAAAGACAGACCAGAGACTGAGAAAATGGCCAACCAATAACCAGCCCAAGTTGAGACCCCATTCATGGACAAGCACCAATCCCTAACACTATTAATGATACTCTGTTATGCTTGCAATCAAGAATCTATGTCCTCTGGAAGACTGCCTCAGCCCACAGAGATTCGATGAGATCCTAGGGAAGGGGGTCAGAAGAATAAAGGGCAAGAGACACAAGTACAGAGAGCAAGTCTGGAATTCTGATCAAGCTCTGAAACTTTAATTTTGATGGCAGGTTATAAATCACAACAAAACGTAAAGTTTAGGCGAGGGTCACTGCTTAGGGCTATCCCACTATTGAATCATCATTGTCTAAGACTATCCCACTGTCATATCCTTATTGCCCAAGACCATCCTACTGTTGGAACCAGCTCCCTGGAAATGGCAGACTTTCCTTAAGTTCCTGGGACCTGACACCCACAAACATCCTTTCTTAACCTTGTACTGACTAGGCTTTCCAGAACAGCAGGGAATTTTCTGGGTTTGGCTCACAGCATAAGACTACACCCAGTAGCTAATTGAATCAAATGCAGAGATACACAGTCAAACATTGGACAGAACTTGGGGACTCTTATAAAGAATTGGGAGAACAAGTGAGAGATCCAAATTAGATATGAGCCCCAAAAGGAAGACGAGCAGAGTCAACAAGCTGGACTCTTGGGGGCTCTCAGAGACTGAACAACCAACCAAAGAGCATACATAGGCTAGACCTAGGCCTGCTACATATATGTAGCAGATGTACAGCTTGGCCTTCCTGTAGGACCCCAACAATTGGAGCAGGGGCTGTTCCTAAAACTGTTGCCTGTTTTTGGAATTCATTTTTCTAACTGTGCTGCCTTACCTGGCCTCAGTGCAACAGAATGTACCTAGCCCTGCAGAGAATTGAGGACTTGAGGACTTGATAATGTGACCACCAATGGCTCAGATGTTATGAGTTGTTCAATAGCTATTTAAAGTTAGGTTTTAGATTTACTCCACTGGAAGAAACATATGTCTATTACTGAGATGTAGCCAACAACCAAGGTTTCAGAGATCACACAGCCCAGGAACCAACTTATCTTATTTTGCTAAATAAAACCAGTGTCAAACTACCCTCAAAATTTGTTTCTCTATATACATAGAATAATACATCTCTCAGACCCCATTAAAGACTTGTAGGTAGTAGATGGAGGGTGAAACAAAGACTCACAAAAGGTCAAGTGCAGTGAATAAATGTCAGTTGTGTGCTCTGCCATAGAAAAAACATCTATAACACATCATGTTTCAAAGCCTCAGAGCCTGTTACAGAAGAGGGGCAGAAAGATTGCAAGAGCCAGAGGTTGTTTATTGTTCATTTTGTTGTATCTTATGAGAACTGTCTGTTTATTTCATTACCCACTTATGCAATGGACTGCTAGGTTCCTTGTTGATTAGTTCAGTTATCCTTTAAGTTCTGTGTATGTTTAGGTAATAATTCCATGTTGAATGTATAGGTACAATGTGTTCTGAGGGCTTAGCTGTAGAGTGAAAAATAATAAAGGCCATTTTATGAAATATGTGTAGATTTCTTTGCCCTTAGACCTGAGCAGAAAAGTGCAGATTCCAGAACGAGGGACTGAAAATAAGATTCCAGGCCTTCATACCCCAGGATACTTGCTGGATGAATTACATTCCTCAAGTCTCAAGCAATAGGCCCACCTATGGGTGGAAGAGGCCCAAGGCAGGAAGACACATTCCTGACCATAAAAAATACAAGCCATCTAGGTGGGGCTGTGACTGGAGGAAGTGAGAAATGTTTTCTAATGACGGTATAGGGGACAGTGACTTGGTAAGACCACATTTTTGAGAAGAATGAGTGTGCAGAGTGATTTTCACATGACTCTAGATCATTTGGGCTAGATTCCTCTAAAATGTTCCACTGTTCTTGGTTACCCCTCCCTCCCTTGGTCTTCCCAGTGCTATGTTCAAAATTTGTAAAACAACCAATCATGTATAACCACACAAAAATGCAACCAATCATGTATAACCACACGAAAATGCCTTCCTTTCCCCACCCCATGCTATAAAAGACGCCTTAGCCCGCCATTTGAGGCCAAACCTTGCTCTTGGAGCTAGAGAGCTTGTGGTTTGACTGCCGGGTAACTTCCCTAATAAAGCCTCTGCTGATTGCATCCAGGTATGGTTTCTTGTGATCTTTGGGTGGTCGTGATTTCCTGAGACTTGAGGAAGGATCTCCCGAGTATGGGGGTCTTCACAGCTACTCATTATTTTGAATATTTTGAATCTTACAAAGTCTCAAGAGAATCTCCCATTGCTACGTAACATAGAATCACATAATGTACATCACTCCTCAGCAAATAACCTGTCCTCAATAATCCACCTTGAAAGTAAAAATCCAGAAGAAGAAATTTTATTCAATGTTTGCTATACAGAAAAATTGGGGACAGGTTGGGGGCATGATACATCCAGATAACTATCAGATTTGTTCAGTCCTGAAATGAGATTGAAAATTAAACACAGGGCCAAAGATATGCACACTGAAGTGTAGAGTGAAAAATTATAAAGGCTATTTTATGAAATATGTGTAGATTTTGCACCTTAGACCTGAGCAGAAAAGTGCATATTCCAGAACAAGGAACTGAAAATAAGATTTCAGGCCTTTACTTTCCCTGGGGCACATTCCGGGTGGAAGAGGCCCAAGGCAGGAAGGCATTCCTGACCACAGATAAAAGATGCAAGCCACCTAGGTAGGGCTATAGCAGGAAGAAGTAAAGATAGTTAATCTGAAATAGTTGATAAATGACAGGGTGGGACACAGTGACATGGTAAACCATTCAGGGTGGGTTTCTCTGGAATGTTTCGCTATTCTTATGTTATGTATCCTTGGCAACCCCTCACCTCCACCCCACTCCCATGGTTTGTGGTTTTTCTCTTTAAAACGCTCCACTGAGTGGATTTTGGGGTCGGACTCTACTCCTGCGAGAGTACGTGGTCAGACCACTGGCTGCCAGCTCTTTTCCCTAATAAACCTCTGCTGATTGCATCCAGGTATAGTTTCTTGTGATCTTTGGGTGGTCGTGATTTCCTGAGACTTGAGGAAGGGTCTCCCGATTATGGGGGTCTTCAGAAGTAGCCCTGTTCAAGGTGCCGTCCTGCCTACTATGGGAGTAAGTGAGTACACTTGTATCTATCATCCTACAAGACCCTGAGTAACATCCCATGCTTCTTTTTCTACCTGCATGAACTCTTATGGAAAGTCTCATTTCCTAGGGATTCATTGTGCCCATAGATGAAAGTTAGAGAAAACAAGTGTCTCTTAAGAATGGCTTTACTTTGTCATGTACAATACACCATGTTACACTCAGACAATGAACATACCAGGCATCTTTGTCACCTCAAGCAGTGAGGTTTTTGTTCAGGGCTGTATCACTGTGGGAGGTTTTTCTAGAGCATGCATACAGTAATATACACCTACATCCTCAGCCTCCACTCTACTGATTCTCAGAGTGAAATCTGTTCCTGACCCACTGCCACTGAACCTGTCAGGGACTCCTGGGGCAAGATTGGATATCAGATATATGAGGAGTTGAGGAGACTGGCCTGGCCTCTGCAGAAACCAATACAAGTAAGTATTGCCATTACTATGCAGGAGACTCTTACTAGACTTGCAGGAGATTGAAACTGACTCTCCAAGAGTGACAGGATTGGAGAGTGTAGCCTGGGTCATCACAATATCCCCAGTTGCTCCTGAAATAAAAGAAATGAAAGGTTATGCACAAACATGATGATATTATGTTTCTTTATCAACTTCTTAATTACTGAGGTCATGACTTTCATTCATATTCTAAAAATATTCAACATAAAATACTTAAGTAGAGAAAGCATGGAGACTCTCAAAATCACCTAAGCCTTCTGCTTTGGAACTTCTTCTGAGCTGCCAAAAAAAAGCACAGGTTTTCATCGCTTCGCCCTCTAAGCATCACAAGCCCATTCATGGAGAAAAGGCTAGAAATCACATACATGGACAGAATATACATCTGCATCATCAGGTCCCCAGAAATGCCCCATCCCTCCACAAACTCCTTGATCTTTGGGTTTTTTTTTTTTCCTCACCAGGGATCCAGAGCACAAGCAGCCCCAGGAGCTGAGCCAGGCACCTCATTCTAAGAATTTGATAGAAAAAAGTCTTGAGTAGTCAAGACCACAAGAGAGGCTAGCTTTTGTCTTGGACCTGTAGGGGAGATCCTCCCTAGGGAGCAATATGCAAATCCCCTGCTTGGTACAGCTGTGTGAAAAGTAGCCAGCTGAAGGAAAACCTACTTTAGCAATGAAGTGTTACAATGGGTCTTCTCTGTAAAAAACATAGATTATAGTCTCTGCTGCCTACAGCAGGGAGCAGTTGGACTCCACTGTGAAAGGCTAGATCAGCATAAATGGAGATACAATCTGAAAGAACTGGGCATGCTAAGATACCCCCACAGAACAAAGGCTATCATTTTCAACACTTTGTATTTGCTAATACTTTTCAGCATGGCATCTTCCTGTCTAATTCTACCTGATTTTTTGTTTTAATTTTGTCAGAGGTGGGAACCCAATGAACGAAACTGAAATGTATTCCACATATCTACATGAGGAATGACTCTGTAATGCCCATTTACCACAAGAATGTTGGTACACTGAAGACTGAAAAAGAGCAACTAATTTATAAAAATACATATGTAATTTCCAATGATCAGTTATTACTTAGATAAATGTTCTTAGTCAAAATTCCACCACTTAGGTACAGTACACAAACAGGTAGACACAGCAAGCCATGAGCTAATTCAGAGTGGGAAGACTTAAATGCCATTTCTTCCATATTAGAACTCAAGAAATTGGGTCAAAGTTTCTGCAACTCAAGCCCTGAGGCTTCAGCTAAAGAATATATCTTCAAATCTATTAAACAGTTCCTCCTGAATGGCTACTCCAGATTGTTTTATGGGTCTATTTGCTTGGAATACCTTTTTCCAGCCCTTTACTCTGAAGTAATGTTCATCTTTTCTGCTGAGATGTGTTGCTTGTATACAACAGAATGATTGATGTTTATACATCCATTCAGTTAGTCCATGTCTTTTTGTTGATGATTGACATCATTGATGTTGACAGATATTAATGGCCCATGATTGTTAGTTCCTGTTATTTTGATGTTGGTGGTAGTACTGTGTGTTTGTGTGTGTGTGTGTGTGTGTGTGTGTGTGTCTGTGTGTCTGTGTGTATGCATGCATGTATCTTCTGGTTTTGCTGGAGTGGAATTATATTTCTGTGTTGTCTTCGGTCTAGTTACCATCCTTGTGTTGAAGCTTTCCTTCTAGTATTCTCTATAGAGTTGGAGATGTAGAAAGATATTGTTTAAATTTCCTAGGTTTTCCATATCCAGGATTGTATCAGTTTGTGTTTTCTTTATTGCTTTTATTTTCATTTTCAGATCTTAAACAGTCTTGTTCATTTTTTTTTCACCTGTTTAATTGTGTTTTTCTGTATTTCTATAAGGAATTTATTTTCTCTATAATGGTATCTATTATCTTCATAAAATTAGACATAAGACCATTTTCTTGAAATTCAGGAATGTTAGAATATTCAGAACTTGTTGTAAAATACCTAGGTTCTGGTAGTACCATATCTTTTGTTGATTGTATTTTTACACTGGCCTTTAGCCTTCTGGTTGTCCCTAGTTTTTGTCTTTTTAGTCCCTTAGGGGAGAAAACATCCAAAGATGCAGATAGAGCTGGTGGTCCCTGGTGGTTGAGGCCTCTGTTTATCCTGGGCAGCAGAAGGTCTCCAGGGATGTAGGCAGAGTTGTGGCTCAGAAAATGTAATAGAATGGGCAGCACATTGCTTGAAACTGCTGGTTATGTCCAGTTGTGCAGGTAGAAAATTGGGGTTGGGATTTCACTTGATGGTAGCTGATAGTTGTAGGCATCTACATTGTAGTTAGGTGTGTGGACAGGAAGATGTAGTACAGAGGGGACAGGGCAGATCTCATGGATGTTGGGCTTACAGGGAACTCAGCAGGCAAGAGCTTGGAGTTTGAGGAACTAACCTGGTTGTCTCTGGCCAGCCAAAGGCCTTCGGGAATTCAGGCAGAGCTTTGGCCAAGGGAAATGAAGTTCAGATAGGACAGGATGAAGCTCACAACTGCTAGGTTTCCTCAGAGAGGCTGCCAAGTGGGGAATTGGGGTAAGGTTCTCATCTGTTAATCCTTGATAGAAGAGAAAGTGAGGAATAGCCCTGAATGCACTGGCAGAGGAGAGAACTTCCTGAACTGAACACCAATACCTCAGGCACTAAGATCAACAATTAATAAATGGACCCACGTGAAACTAAAAAGATTCTTTAACAACAAATGACATCAACAAGAAAAATCAGCACCCTACAATTTAGGAAAGATTCCACCAACTTGACATCTGGCAGCAGGATGACATCCAAAATTAATTAAAAAAAAAAAAAAAAAAAAAACCAAAAAACGCAAGATACTAGACATGAGCAAACTAAATAACCCAATTTTAAAAATGGGGTACAGATCTAAACAGAGAATTTTCGACAGAAGTGTCTCTAGTGGTTGGGAAGCTGTGGAAACCAGCAGGTGGTATACACTGTAAGAAGGCAGGCCTCAATAACAGGAGAAAGCCCGAGATTCCAAGGTCCTTATTGACATGATGAATGGTAGATGGTCTGGATGTGCACCCCCCACTTAAGCCAGGGGGAACTTGATTTAAATAGGGAGGGAAAAGAAAGGAGGGTCACTTAATTAGCTATACCTGCTGGCCTTTAGGTAACTCATTAATATGGGAATCTCTCTAGGGCTGAGGCCTGGAGTCATGCCCTCTACCTGTGCTGGTGACACCTTTTTGGGAGGGGCTGTATTGTCCTTACAAGACTGAACTACACTGATCAAATGGAGTCTTCACCACATGTCAGGAGCCTGGATTCTGGAAGCATGGTGGAATAGATACCCATCCCTCACAGGCAATGGACACCTGTTGGGTCTCTGGGCTATTTCCAGCCAGTGCTTCTGGAAGACCCCCAAAAGGGGACCCTCACCCAAGTCCGGACCTGCACGAACCCAAGGACACAGGAGAAACCATCTTGATGCAATTGCAGAGGAGGTTTAATGACGAGGGCCCTCGGGCCTGAACATATCTCACGCAGGAGATAGAGGTTCCGACCCAGAACCCAGGAAATGGGATATTTATGGGTAGGGGTTGGGGAGAGCGGGAAAATTTGGTGCGGTTACATATGATTGGTTGCACTTTCGAGTGGCTACACATGATTGGATATTCAAACATCAGCAACTTGCAGAACTGGCAGAACTTGCAGAACCTTGGACCTCCCAGAAAGGGAGGGAGAGAGAAGTAAACACCAGATAGCCCATTACTCACTTGGGCTTGTTTGGACTTGTCTGGGCACGCCCTTGCATGCATTTATTTTTGGTCACCCTGCCCCTGCAGGGACTTAATATTTTATTATGACTAAATTTAACAAATTATTGGTGGTCTTTGCTGACCATGATTTTTTTTTTTATTGTTTCAACGCTGTTTTCAAATTTTATTTTCACACTTCTACCAAAACCCAAAGCCATCCTATCATGGTCCCACAGGAAGCATTTAAGAAATGTTCAGCATCCTCATTCATCAGAGAATTGTAAATCAAAATGACTCTGAGATTTCAACTTACCCCTGTCAGAATGGCTAAGATCAAAAACACAAGCAACAGCTCATGCTGGTGAGGATGTGGGGCAAGGGAAACACTCCTCAATTGTTTGTGGAAGGATAAACTTCTACAACCACTCTGGAAATCAATCTGCCAATTTCTCTGAAAATGGGAAATAATTCTACCTCAAGACCTGGTTCTACCACTCTTGAAAATATACCCAAAAAAGATGTTCAACCATCCCACAGGGACCCTTGGTCAACTATGTTTATAGCAGCTTTATTTGTAGTAACCAGAAACTGGAAATGACTAAATATTTCTCAACTGAAGAATGGACAAAAATATGTGGTTCATTTATACAATGAAATACTAACCAGACATTATAAAAAGGAAATCATTAATTTTCAGGCAAAATGATGGAACTAAAAATATCATCCTACTGCGGTAACTTAGAATCAAAAGGACATGTATGATTTGTACTCATTAATAAGTGGATATTGGTTATAATGTACAGGATAACCTTATGCTACAATCCACAGACTCAAAGAAGTCAAATAACAAAGAGAGCCCAAGGGAAGACAATTGAATATATCTCGGAAAGGAAAATAAAATAGATATTGGAGGTGGATAGAGGGAAGGAACTGAGTTTGAAGGGAACTAGGAGAAGAACAGGGTGGGGGAACCAAGTGTAGGGAGAGCAGGAACAGAAGTCTGTGGTGGGCAGCACAGAAAAGGGCATTTCTAGGACTTCCCAGGGACCTGGAACAAGTGGTGACTCTGAGACTTCTACTAGTGGCGGATATGGAACATAAAGTGACCACTTCCTTTAGCCACTCAGGACTCCCATTGGAGAGATAAGGACACCCACTCACCCAAACTCCTGCGACCCAAAATGTGTCCTGCCTATAAGATGTGCAGGAACAAAAATAGAACAGACACTAAGTGAATAGCCAAGCAAAGACTGACCCAAATTGAGATCCATCCCATTGGCAAGAACCAGGCTAGACACTATTAATGACCCTCTGCTATGCTTGTAGACAGGATCCTAGCATTACTGTCTTCTGAGAGGCTCCACCCAGAATCTGATGGAAACAGATACAGAAACCCACAGCCAGACATGAGAAGGAGTTCAGGGAGTCTTGTGGAAGAGTTGGGGTAAGAATTGAAGAATCCGAAAATGATTCGGACTCCACAGTAAGATCAACAGTATCAACTAACCTGGGCCATTGGGGGATCCCAGAGACTGAAGTACCAACCAAAAAGGAAGCATGGGCTAGACCTAAGCCTCTGCACATATGAAACAGATGTTCAGCCTTGTCTTCATATCTTTTTCCCCAAAGCTGGAGCGGGAACTGTCCCTGAATATTTTGCTTGCCTGTGGATCCAATTCTTCTAACTGGGCTGCCTGCTCTGGCCTCAGTAACAGATGGTATGCCTAGTCATATAGAGACTTGATGTGTTGAATTGGGTTGATACCCAGAGGGATTCTCCCTTTTCTCAGTGTGTGCAATTAGGAGAAGACCTGATTGAAAGTGGGACTTGTAAAATGGGGGATTAATATTGAAATTTAAAGTGAATAAATAAATAAATGAATGAAAATTTTAAACTGAAACTAGCTTCAAGATGATTAAAGAAAATTATTGACATTACTTAACCGGAAAGTCAAGGTGATACCAGTTATGGCTGGGTCAAGTGACTCAAAGGTATCAGGAAGTCAATCTTTCCACCTCTTGGTTCAGATTTCTTTGAAGATGGCTTTAATGTCAGGTTACATTTCCCTATGATAATGAAAAAAAAAGAGGCCAGAAGCTCTGGATGATGTACCAAGGGTTGAGAGAAGCTATGAACATGGTCCTATTCACAGTGTACTAGTATGAATTTCAGTAGGGCCGGAAATGGGGTATTTGCTTATATGGTCCTAGGCTAGGTATGTTGATTAATACCTATAATATCTGCACTGAGGCTAAAGCAAGAGGATGAAATATTCAAGGATATCTATCCTTGTCTACATAGGGAGTTGGAAGGCAACCTACAATATAGGAGATGCTGTCTAACACCAAAAATTAGTGGCAAAAACGATTGGTATCTAAACCCTTATCTCAGCACTTGGGAGGAAGAAGCAATTGGAGCTCTGTGAGTTCTAGGATGGTCTGGTCTATATAATAATTTTCCAGCCAGTCAGAGCTACACAGGGTTACTTTGTCTCAAAAACAAAATACTATAAATTACTATCACATACTTCCTATCATGTATAAATATAAATGTTTATACAGGAATTCAACAGTTCAAAGAACTTTATACTATTACTCTATATTTATAACGTCTTCTATATGCCAGACCAGCTTTAACTGACATATACTTAGAAAGAATTTGAAGTTAGAGTCTTCCTGCTCCACTGTGCACCTCTATGACTAATTTTTGCAGTGCTGGACATGAACTTCAGGGACTCAAGCATGCCAGAAAAGCACACTAAGAAGTTAACCTCCATCCAATTTTCCTCTTTTGTTTTGAAAGAGATTCTACTAAGTAACCCATGCTGGGTTTCAAACTCTTGCTACCTCAACTTCCTGAGTAGTACAGATGGGGAGCTTCAGGCCCAGCACTGAGTAATCAAAGTTTACTTCATAGTGTCACAATGAAGTAGTGACATAGTATTTGAGTGTTGTGACATCAGAAGAAAAATCACATGTTACAGTGCAGCCAGGTTTGCTATGTCACTATAATGCTTTAATGATATCACAGTGCAGTTTGGTGGTATAACACTGTTCTGTTATGTCACAATTCAACATTGTGATAGCATAATTCAGCATTGCAGTGACATCATTGCATGGTAATATATGTAATGTGGCAATGTGTTGACTCAATGGAGCATTATGATACCAAAATTCAACACTATAATAGCACAATGAATCACTATGTCAGTCCAGTTGAGCATCTAATATAATGATTCATGTTTGTGATGTCACAATGTGGCATCATAATATCTTTGTGATATTATAATTTAGTATTATGAGAACACAACAGAATATTTTGATAATGAAACAAATCAATGTGTTAATGCATACTGGCAAATGGTGGAGTCCTGAACTGTTATAGTGAAGATTTGGGTGTCTGTACAGCATTGTGATATCATAAGAGCCCTGTAGTGTCACATCACATAAGAGAATAGTGATCCTTTAAACATCTCATTTCAATGTATCTTTGTGACATCACAAAGAGACGTGTGATATGACATTTGAGTATTGCTATAATGAAATGATATAATGTGATCTCCTGATTCAATGATGTAATGACAACTGTATAATGTGATGCCATATCCACATTGTGATGGCTCTGTTTAATTTTACATGTATGGGTGTTTTACTGCATGTATGTCTGTGCACCATGTGTGTGCCTGATACAAGTAAAAAAGTATGGACAAAACAGTATTCTGTGGGCCACACTGTCACACTACAGCTTCCACAATGATTTTTTTTTTCCTTTGGGTGGTAGATTGCAATGGCAAAGGCCAGGTACAAAGATTTGGGGAGAGGAGTGGGATTTGGATGAATAATGTGAAATTCATAAAAATCAATAAAATGTTTTTTTTTTAATCTGTGTGCCACCATATCTGCACTCCCAAGCACATGTATCTCAAACTGGTCTTCAACACACTATGTAAAGAATGACTTTGAACTCCTGATTTCTTGGTTCTACCTCTTCAGTACTGGGAATACAAGCCTATCACCATCACTTCTAATTTGTGCAATGCTAGGAATGGAATCCAGAGCTTCATACATGGTAGGCATGATAGACTCTACCAGCTGAGCTACATTAGAAGCCTCAAGTATTCTTTAATTGGATAAAGAGAACACTAGCTACTGTACTAATATAAACTATACTTTTCTAAAATGAGATTAAAAAAAATAAGGAACAAGTATAAATTACTTGAAAAATAGTTCCAGCTGAGTATAGTATCACATGCAGGAAGCTAGCATTCTGGAATTGAAGTGAGAAGATTGAGAGTTCAAACACATCATCAGGAAGAAAAACAGGAAAGAAAGTTAAGTCCAAGATGTTAAGATCAGTAAGTAAAGCAGAAAAACGTCACAATTCTAAGTGCATTGCTTAATTTGTGTTGCTAATTAAGGATTCATAAGTAAATAAACTTTGTTTAAAAGTATTTTTTACTGTCCATCAGCAAGCAAGAGGCAATAATATTGGGGCAGCATTACTGGGCGATTATTTGTGGGATGGTAAACCGTGCCAGGAAACTTGGTGGGTAGAGCTGGTTGAGAACTCAGAAACTCACACCCGGGATGATAGTTGCCTTCCTGCTCCCTGCCAAACTCCTGGCCTGGAATATAAGCCATACTTCCCACATAAGAAAATATGACCTGGTGTCACATAGTCACAGAAAAGAGTTCTCCATATGAATGAGGTTCCTAGAGGGTTTAGCCAATAAGCTACCTTTCTAAGACATTTCTCCCTGCAAAAGACATTTAATCTCATGTCCACCCTAAGAAGCTGGTATGGTATATACCCATTTACCACAATAAACAGTCAATCAACAGTTTAGAACCATAGACTATCTTTTTCATTGAGAATCACTGTGGAGAGTATGGAGGGCATCTTTGACTAATGAGCCACAGCCTAAGCTTCCCACAGAAGGCCTCTCTGTGTGTTCAGTCACCAACACAGACATGCTAAGGACCAAGCTAAGTGACTGCGGGCCACTGCTGATGGCAGCTAGCAACTGGAGAAAAGGGGAAAAGGGACAGAAACACACACACACACACACACACACACACATGCACACAGAGGGAGAGAGAAAGAAAAAGAGGAAGATGCAAAACAAGTTCCACCAAGCAACTTCCAACCACTTTACACACACACACACACACACACACACACACACACACACACACACACACATATATATATATATATATATATATATATATATACATACATATGTACATATGTATGTACACATATTGAATGAATGTAGTAAACTCGATTAAGCTAGCTTCAACCATTTTGTATATATATATATATATATATATATATATATATATATATATATATATATACACGCAAATACACATTTGGTGGATGGGGGCCACTGCTGATGGCAGCTAGCAACATCTGAAATGTAAATAAATAAAATATTCAATTTAAAAAGAAAGAAAATGTCTTCAACAAATGGTGCTAGTCTAACTGGACATCTACATGTAGAAGAAAAGTGAGCATGAACATGTGGCGTTTGTAGGCTGAGAGCTCTCTCAGAAGGGTGGTTTCTAACTTTGAGAATTCAAGGTCAGACACATCAAAGTTAGAGACTAAGAAGACTGGAGGCTCCTGGTGGGTCACTTGCTTGAGTATACTTAAAATGTTATCTCAAATCTTCTTTAATGTGTTCTCTTTACTGAATCTCCTAGGTTTAATCACTTTTTCTTCCTCAACAGCAATAATGTATGGGTTAGAACAAAATAGAAACTCCTGTTCATTTGCACAATGGCTTTGGCAATTTTTATGTCACTAAATTTAGGGGGTCCAGAAGAGACAATAATGAAGAAGTCATACTCCTCTATGTTGATTTTCTTCAAATACTCATTTGGATGAAAGGCACCAAATGCAATACTTGGCAGGTCCCATAGTGTCACACTGGGACACATTGCATATGGGTATGGTGTTCTCTCAGTGGTTGTACATACCACCCCAGTGGGAGCAGCCACACCTTCTTCATCAGCCCCTACTCCCTGTAGAGCATTGATTAGACTGGACTTTCCAGCCCCAGTCTCCCCTATCAGTGCAATGTTCACTGAGGCTTTCTCGATGTCACTCAAAGCATTCCTGATTGCAGAAACTGTTTCCTGAAGTTTTCTTTCCTCTGGGGATGATTCAATGAAGGCAATCAAATCCTGAAACAGGATTTTGGTTTTCATCTTGAAATTCTGAAGGTTTGTGACAAAGCTGGAGGTCAAATCAGGATCATTTTTTGGAGAGGGTGCAAAAGAGGAAGTCTGACCCATCCCTGGAAAATGTTGATGGTACCTAAGGGAGGAAAGAACCAGGAAGGTCAACAAATTAGTTCAGCAAAAACAACCATTGGATAGCAGAGCCTAGCACTTGCCCCCACATTATAGATAGGGACTTTCTTCCCTTCAATCAAATGTACAGAATAAATAGCACTTACTCCTGGGTTTAGCTTTAAATTTGGTTTGGCTCACACTCCTTAACCTTTGAC
Organism: Arvicanthis niloticus; assembly: GCF_011762505.2. Lineage (NCBI taxonomy): Eukaryota > Metazoa > Chordata > Mammalia > Rodentia > Muridae > Arvicanthis > Arvicanthis niloticus. The sequence continues at coordinate 7,454,916 of NC_047666.1, read as the reverse complement.
TATTTTCTTCTTTACAGTGTTTTTAGTTCTCCAAGATCAAATTCAAGCCTGTATTAGCAGCATTAAGGAGGTTGTGCAATGGTCTGAGCTTAGCCTGAGTTATGATACCAAGAGGTTGTCTGGAAAAGAGATTAACCAAGTTCAATGCTCTGTCTGTCTCTCCAAATAAGGTCTTATTATGACATGCACACTGACTTTCAGGTTTTCAGTTTTACTTCAGTAATTGAAAAGAATGGTAGCAAATTCAATTGGAGACCTCAGCTTATGATCAAAAGGAGTAGTCTTAAGGATGGGTGAGACTCTTTATCTACCTTTCTTGGGTTCCCTGTGACCTTGATATCTATGAAAGGTCTTTCATTGTTTGATGCTGAAAACCCTTTGCTTTGGTAATTAAAACCTTGTGGTTCTTGTAGATATAGGTTCTGATGGGGAAGCTGCTACTATTATTTTGTCAAATTGGCATGACATGCCCATCAATTTGCCTTTTAAATGCTTATGTTTGTATCCATGAATTAGTATGGCTGTCAGCTTTGGCCATAGAAGCTGCTCTATAGAATGAGTAGGAGTAACTTTAGATTAACTCATGACTGTCAAAGAATTGAGCAAAAGTTGGGGTATTTGTCAAACAGAAAATGATTAAAAGCAATTTGGGAGGGAAGCCTGTTGTAAGGGAGAGTAATGATAGCAATTAGGAGAAAAGAAAGTTTATCCTTACTGATACTAAAAATATCAGAACTTTTGGATGAGGGGTATTTTAAATCACAGCCATGTCCTTCTCTTTTGGTGTTTCAGATACACAGAGGACTTTGTGAATTGTTACAGATTCCACCATAGACAGGAAGAGGGATATGTTGAAACAAAAGATCTTGAAGGAATCCAGAATGCCAAGGGCTACCATACCATCAGGGGACTGACCCAAAATGACCTAGAGATGTTGGAACAGACTTTGAATGATTATAGATCTTCCTTTGGCCTGGATGAGGCATCACTGGGAAACATCGCTGAGGATTTGAACGTGACACTGGAGGAACTCAAGGCAAACATTAAGTCTCCACATTTGTTCTCAGATGAGCCAGATACATCCTTAACAGATTAATTATTGAACTACGTTAGACATCCTTACTTTTCAAAGGTTTTCCACTTGCAAAAGTATTTCATAGACACAGTTGTGAGCGATGTTAAAATTATCCTCAGTAAAGAAGAGCTGTTGACAGAGAAGGTGAGCTCATTCTACTCTAAAGACTCTCTATGTTGGGGGAGGCCATGGGAAAAGTTAGTGTTGCCACAGTTGTTCCAGAAAGCACCTGTCTAATTCACTTCATTGAGATGTTTCAAAGTGACTCTGATGAATGTTGTCATATCCATTTTCTGCACCTGTTGACATGCTGGGGTCTCTCTGGTTGAGACTGTTACATGATGCACTCCTGAGGCTTTTTGTTGTAAATCATCTCATTACTGTGGTGTTTATTTGCTTTGTATTTAAGAAGTATTTCAGCTAGATGGAATGCCACTTCTCAATTTGCGTTTGATTGTTATGCTTTGAGGACCCCGTGTGGGAAAATCTGATGAAGTTTTTCATACCCATTTCCCTTTGAGAGCTTCAAGGTTTCCATCTTATATGAAGCTCTTTGGCCCACTTAGGGTTGGTTTATGTGTAGGGTGAAGTGTGAGAGTCAAGAATAAGTCTTGCTTGATGTCCAGTTTGCCCAGTTCCATTCTTCAAATCATGTGCCCTTTGTGCACTGTGAGTATTGGAAGCCTTGCTGAGATATTGGTTGGCTGTAGAAACATTCTGTTGGCTGCATGGTTATGGATATTCTGGCTCTGCTCTACCTATCAATTTGTTGGTCTATAGGCCGGTCCTCACAACACTATTGATCTGTTTTTGTCACTCTGCTTTCTGCTATCCCTTGAAATCAGATATTACAGTGACTCCTAGCCTGATGGTTTTGATAAATATTGTTTTGGCTACTTGCAGTCTTCTGTATTCCCATGTGAGTTTTGGATTCCACGGTCCAGTTCTATTCTAAATGGCATTGATGTTTTAGCTGAGATTGCATTAAATTTGTAGATCACTTTGTGAAGTACAGACACTTTGACAACATTAAGGTTTATAAACTATAAACATGAGAATCTTAGCATCTTTTCTTGTCATCTTTGAAATTTCTTTCATCTCTGCTTTGGAGGATCTTTCTACAATGGTTACTTATTGAAACTTGATTGCTTCCTTCCTTGCTTGATTTCTACCTTCCTTTCTTCCTACCTTCTTACTCTGCCTGCTTCTCTGCTATGTGTGTGTTGTGTCTATTGTAAAACATTTAGGATTTTTTTTCTAAATCTTACATTTTTGAATTTCTGATGCAAATCTTATGTTTTCATTTTAATTTCACTCATCAGTATTTTCTTGGATCTCATTGAGGTTTATTATATTTCATTACATTTTTAGTGCAAGTACAAAAACAGTGAGTTTCACTATGGCATTTCTATACATGTATGCCATTATACACTGTCATTCATTCTTATCGATTCTCATTCTTTCGTTTACCTACTGCCCTCTGCCATGATCCCCCATATCTAGTTCCCATTTATGCTTAAGAGTCCCTACTTCATGATCCTGTCACACATACTCTAGTTGTACTTTGAGAGATAAGTTTTATTTTAACAGGAAGTGTTATATGTGGAGGAGCTAACATGGGAGAGGTAAGGAGAGGAAGAGGGGGAATAAACAGAGGAGGAGGATGAGGAGAGGAGGAGCTAGGTGATGAGAGAGAGAGAAAGAGAGAGAGAGAGAGAGAGAGAGAGAGAGAGAGAGAGAGAGAGAGAGAGAGAGAGAAACATGAAAGCAGATGTTCTTATGTCTCCTCCAGTCAAAGATAGTTGATATATCTAGGTTGGGTATTGGGTTACACTTCTGATTGTATGGGCATCTTGTTATTGAGCATTACCAAACTTATAAAGCCTTTGATTAACATTTAAAAAATTGTATAATAGCAAAAAGGAGAAGGGGGATGGGGTAGGGGTTTTCTAGGGAGGGAAAATGGGGAAAAGGGATGGCATATAAAATGTTCAATAAAAAATAAATAAATATATTTAAAAACAAACCAAAAAGTCTTCAGGGATTTACTTATCTTACCTATCTTATCTGATCTGATCTCACAAGAATCACAAATTTAATTTGATTTTAATTCTGAACTTTGTTTTTTCAGTGTGATGGGTGTTCAGGGATTGCTATGATGGGAAAACTGGGTTCTGATGATGCCATGTAACTTTGGATTCTGTTGCTTACATTCTTGCGCTTGCCTTTCACCATCTGGTTAACTCTAGTGCTACCTGTACTCACTGTCTCTGTCTGGAGTCTGCCTTTTCAGTTATCTTGCTTGTGTCTGAACTCCTCAGGGTCCAGATCCCTCTGTGATCTTTTAAAGCTGATCTGCAGTTGCTCTGAGTGCAGTGGCTCCTCTAGGATGTCTCAGGATATGGTGTCTCCATGGTAGCAGACCAGCTAGGTGTCCACTTCTCTGGGTGCAGTGTCTCCTCTAGGATGTCTCAGGATAAGGTGTTCACTGATCTGAGTTCAGTGGCTCCTCTAGGATGTTTCAGGATGTAGTGTCTGTCGCTCTGGATTCAGTTGTTCCTCTAGGATGTCTCGGCCTAAGGTGTCTGTCCCTCTGAGTTCAGTGGCCCCTCAAGGATGTCTCGGGATATGATGTCTGCCGCACTGGTTCAGTGGTCCCTCTAGGATTTCTCAGTATTCACAAGAGCCGACCAGGCAGGTGTCAGCTTCCAGCACCAAGCCCAGGCAAGGGACAGAATGGGAGTGGTATTTCACAGGGGCAAGGTTTGGGTATCTGCTTACTCCAGGTTATTGTAATGTTAATTAATGTAGAAACAAAATAGTTCCGTCCTTAAAAATAATTATTATAAGATTAAATATAACAACTACAGCAATTCCTAAGCCTGAACTCTCAGGATTGGGCAAATGTGCAAATCATAAAATTCACCATTAAAACATGATGATATACAGTTTAAAGACGGGTAATTCACATGGACTGACTCATATTCTATCTATAATCTATTTAACCATCTTGAAACTACAAAGTGCTGCCAACTGAAGAACAGGCTGTTATGTTCTTTCTTCTTTGCTTGCTTGCTCCCTTGAGATAAAATGATTTCTGGGATTTTAAGAAAATGGCTATAGAGTTAATGATAATAAAATCTTTCTACCCATGTTTAATCTGGAACACTGGGCTAGCTAGAAATGTATGCCCAGGACAAAATGATATGATCTGTATTTCTTGAGACCATGAATTTTTTGAATCTGTATACATTTTCTGTTAGTTGGTTAGAGTTACAAAGCATCCAGTCTTGGTGTCTTCCTCATCCCTCCCCTAGTCTATTCCTCACACCCACTCTGAAATCCATTCATAGGTCCAGCCCCCAGAAATTATGTCAGAATCACCAAGATCAACATAAAGTCTTAAAAAACATTGAAAAGGAAGTAATAATAAATCTCTAAGTGAATATACTGGATTTCCGGTTACAATGTTACAAAGAAAATAAAATCCAAACATTTATTTTAAAAGACATTTAAAATAATGCTCCCAAGTCTACTTGGAGACTTTTAAAAAAGCATATGGATAGAAATCCAAGCATTTAAAAATCTGAATGTTCTGAATGTGAATTTAAGAAACACACATAATTCATTTAAAGAAAATAATAAAAATGATACAGAAAGAATTTGTGAAAAATTGTTAAAATCATCAAAACTCAGCTGTATTAATGAGATCACATTCTCCTGATGCAGAGACAACACCAGGGCTATTTAAAAAGGACTAGAAATTGGTGGCACTTAAGATCTAGACAATCCACTCATGCAGCCAGATGAGTGTAACCAGAGCTCTCAGTTGAAAACAATTACTCATATTCCCTAGCTCCTCCCTCCCTCTCTCCCTCTCTTTCTCTCTCTCTCTCTCCCTCTCCATCTCTCTCTCTTTATTCCTCTCTCTCTTAATCTCTCTCGCCCTCTCTCTGTCAAACACACACACACACACACACACACACACACACACACAAAGGGTTACTGCTGCTCTCCAGTCAAGCAATACGTTGACAGCTGGGCTGCCCCAAGCAAGGAAGTTTTTGTTAGAGTCTGTATCACTGTGTGAGGAAGATATGCACTTTGCAAGCAGTAATAAACTCCCAAGTCCTCAGGGTCCACTCTGCTGATTTTAAGTGTAAAATCTGTCTCTGATCCACTGCCACTGAACCTGTCAGGGATCCCAGCATCCAATTTGGACACGTGATAGATTAGGCGCTTTGGAGACTGGCCTGGCCTCTGTAATAACCAATTCAAATAGGTGTTTCCATCACTATATAAGAGGCTCTGACTTGACTTGCAAGAGATAGAGGCTGGTTGTCCAATCGTAACCGACAAAGACAGTGGAGTCTGGGTCATCACAACATCACCACTGGTTTCTGAAATTATAATACAATAGTGTAAAGTCATGGGCAAAGTTCCCGAACAATCTTTGTAAAATCTTTTATGTTGTTCTTTTCAGGTGAGATACTGAAAGTTTTTGAGGTTTCAAAATATTATAAATCAAATGCTTTTTCACAAAATAAGTGATTTGAAGGTTCTAAACATTAGAATCTATACCACTCCATCCAATATATGTCAGATTATTGATTTTAGCACAGCTACTGTTCCATCAGGAATTTCTCATTAAGATGTAACAAAACCTCATATCCTGCAGGATGTGACCTGTCCCATCACAAGAGAACAGCACATGTAGGAAGCCAGAGATTGCCCTCCAACCCCACTCTCCTCCTTTGCCTTCTGCACTCCTTACCCTCAATCCAGAGGATTAGCAGAAACAGGAACTGGACAGGACTCATCATTTTTGAGATGAACACAAAAGAATGATCAGTGAAGGCAAGAGGACAGTTGTGTTTTTATCTCAGGCCAGCAGGGCAAGGACCTCTCTAGGGAGCAATATGCAAATACTCCTGTCTGTATAACAGTATACATAGAATGGACAGTTATGTGGGCTTCTTTCTTTAAATGTGGGCTTCTTGAATGTGAAAGATAACACAAAAAAGTAAAAGTAATAAAACAAAATGTGATGTCTGAAGGGAGAATAGCAGGATGTTAAAGAACTGTCAGTGCAGTTCAAATCACTTATAAATATGGATCAACAAATGAGTCTTCCTGTATAGTTTAAAATTTACTTGAATTTTGTCTATATACACATGACTAAATTGCAGAGAAAGGGGAGAGGGTAACTGAGACACACAGCTACTTATTGTCAGGGATGAAATGAGCTCCCAGATCTTTTTATGCTATACTAAAAGCATTACCATACTTACTATACATTCAAAAATACATATGTCTAATTATTACCATATGTCCCATACATAAGCATATACATCATTCTCGTAACTGTGAAATGATTTTGAAACACTTTTCCTTTCTCTTACATATTCAATAAACTTTGAACTTCTGTTGGTTCAGAGTTATGTAATTTTACTTATATGTTTTTAACATCTCAAATTTCATATGAATGAAATCATACAGTACATATTCTTCAATAAATTACTTTAATATTCACACTGTAACTGTTTCTTTAAAGGTTTATTCATGTTCTTTGAATAAATAAATAATGTATCACTGTTGCTGCACCTTTTGGTAATGATAACATTTATTCTTGCAGATGGACAAATTTCTTTTTTTGCCTTGAGTAGTTATGAATAAAGATACTATGAAAGTTTTTTATCAGATTACACATGAACATATATTTTTATCTTCAGCAGATACACGGGCATGTACTTGACAGAATCCATATAAAATATAAAAATAAGTTCACTGACCGTGTATGGCTTTATGCAGCAATGACAATGTTTTTTAAGTATAACTTTCTCCCAGACATTGTGACATATATTTCCTTATCCTCATGAGATACTTGATTATTGCATCATTATTTTAATAATTTGTTTTATTTAATAGTAAAAGGGAGAAATTATGGCCTAAAGTATTAATGTAGATGCATTGCTTGTACTTGATTTTTAGCTTTCCTTGTATATTTCACTGTTCATTGTAATTTTTTCTCTAGGTCATTGACTACATAATATGAACATCATTTTGTGCTAGTACCATCCAGATTTTTGAAGAAATGTTGCCACTGTTATTAAATTTAAAAAAAGTTAAGTGTAGTTGCCTGAGGAATGGTATTGGATACATGTGGCAACTGACTAAGTCAGGTTGCCTATGTTAGTAATTATTTTCATAATTATATTCTGATAAATATTTAAAGACCTAAATGACACCTCAAGGACATGAAAAATAGATCCTCAATCAGTTGTACAGAAATACAGTGAACAAATTTCAATCCCTTCAACAAACGTCACCACAAGTTTGTAACTATATAAAAGCTATTACATATAGGCACAAGTAAACCAGCCCTTATGTAAACCAGAGAAAAATTATCACAGAGCTGAATGTAAACATGAAACTAGCGCACTCTTAAAGTAGAATATGGGGGAATTCTATTTATAACCAAATTTTGAGATAAGTTAGTACGCCACCAAATTAAAGAGCCAAGAAAGGTGTATAAAACAGATCAATGATGTTGCTAACACAGTCTGTAGAAAACACTGCAAAGAGACTAGGACATTTTCAAAACACTTATTAAAGAACTATCGACTTCAAAATCAAGGAACACTACAACAATGAAGACAATCATTTTCATCACTAGAAGTCCAATGTGCATCTATTGTGACACAGAAATTCCTAAAGACAATCTTTTTACTTATTTTGGCATAAAGCATTTATTTTTAAAAATTATACTATAATTGTATCGCTTTGGAAAATGGAGTGATGACTTCAGCATGTACCTCATCAAAGAAACTATACATAGAGTATGTATATTCTACATACTCTATACATACTACCAAATACTATATTTTTTGATGCTGGGTATGTAAGTAAAGTGATTAATGAATTGCTATATATCTGTAGGAATGTTGCTATTACAGAACACTGACAAACAAAACAATCAAATATGTGTGGGAAAACCTAAACTTCTATTCACTGTTGACGGAAATGCAAATGGTGACTGCCTGTAACTCCAACTTTAAAGGCATCAACATATTAAACACATGTTGAAGAATGAATTATATATTATAAATTATAAAAACTATTTTTATAGAATATTTATATAGAGATTCTTTTTAAGTTCTTTTAGAGACATGGAAAATGTTCTCTAAAACAAGCCAGGCAAGTTTCAGGAACTGGCTGTAAAGAATGAAACTCATTCAGGTGGTGAAACACAATGACCGGGCTGTGGCTCTGTGGCTGGAGCAAGTGAGAAATAGTTAATAAATAGTTGGTAACTGACAGGGTAGGGCACAGTGACGTGGTAAAACCACATTTTTGAGAAGAATGAGTGTACTGAGTAATTTTCATGACTATAAACTGTTCAGGGTGGGTTCCTCTGGAATGTTTCACTATTCTTATGTTATGTATCCTTGGCAACCCCTCACCCCCTACTCACTCCCCTGGTTTGTGGTTTTCCTCTTTAGAAGACCCCTTAGCCTGCCACTCGTGGTCAAACTCTGCTCTTGAGAGAGCTTGTGGTTTGACCGCCGGCCAAACTTCCCTAATAAAGCCTTTGATGATTCCATCCAAGTACAGTGTCTTGTGAGAGTTCTTGGGTGGCCGCGATTTCCCAAGACTTGAGTGAGAGTCTCCCTAGTTTGGGGGTCTTCAGTGTAATCTTTAAAAAAGAAAACCAACAAAACAAAACAACATATGATATTTAGAGTTCATTCTGTAGTCTAAGAATCTAAACTGGGATGTGGGGCAGAGTTGAAGTTGATGTGGGGAAAGAGAAACAAACAGAAACTCCTGTCCATCAGCCAGCAAGAGGCAGTGATATTGAAGCAGCATTACAGGGCAATTATTTGTGGGGTGGTAAACCATGCCAGGAAATGTGGTGGGTAAAGCTGGATGAGAACCCAGAAACTCGCATCTGAGATGGTAGGCATATTCCTGCTCCCTGGCAAATTCTTGGCCTGGAACAGGAACTACAGTTCCCACATAAGGAAATGTGACCTGCGGTTGCATAGGCACCGAAGAGAGTTCTCATGCTAATGAGGTATCTAGAGACCCTGAGGATTTAGCCAATAAGCTACCCTTCCCAGACATTTCTCCTTGCAAAAGGTATTTAATCTCAGGCCCGCCCTGAGAAGTTGGTAAGGTATGCATCCTTTTCCACCAAAAACTTGCAATAAACAATTTAGAACCATGGACTGTCTCTTTCATCAAGAAACTGGGGAGGATGGAGGGGGTCTTTGACTACCAAACCACAGCCAAAGCCGCTCACAGAAGGTCTCTCTCTCTCTGTGCTTCCAGACAGAACCACAACCAATCACCACAGATAATCACCACTGACCCAAGTCAGCACTCCCGCATCCCCAGGCCCCAGGCTAAATGCCATCCTCAGCCCACAGGTCCCTGAATGCTCTCAACTCCTCTCATCTCAGCAGCACCTGAATGTTGAGGAGTTTGGGAGTACAGGATTCATTAAACATATCTGGGAGCCATTTTTGGTCTTCTGGACGTCCAGGCATTGTGACATGGTAGCTGACACTTCATCGCAGCTTTCACTGTATTAACCATTAGCATCTTGGCAAGCTGTGGTCAGGGACTTAATTTTTCAACCCTCAGGAAACATGGGGTCTAGAATTCAATAGACAGTTCCCATAATATTTCTGGCATTATACTACTCTATTTGAATGAGCTCTATGAAAAAAAGACTCTTTTAGTATATATAATCTCTAGTTTTGCCAACTATTAAATCTTCAAAGCTTTTAAGACAAAGTTTTACTAAATAATTATTGTAGCTTGACAACCAAGACAAATTAAGAAGAGGCATAGAGTCAGTGAATGGGGCCCCTTGCTGATGGCTACTAGCAACTGGAGAAAAGGGGAAGGAAGGAGAAAATCACACACATGCACACACACACACACACACACACACACACACTCACACACACACAGGGAGAGAGAAAGATAGAAAGAGAGTATAAGAAGCAAGACAAGTTCCAACAAGCAAGCTCCAATCACTTTATATATATACATGTATACATACATACATATATACATATATACATACATACATACATACATACATACATACATACGTACATATGTACATATATTCATACACACACATTCACACATTGAGTGGATGTAGTAAACTCAAATGACCTGGCTGCAACCATTTTAAATACATTTGGTGAATGGAGCAAACTCCAAAAAGCTGGATCCAACAACTATATTTTTTCTACAATAGCTTATGTATCCCAGCAAAGTGTTTCAAGCAATATACAAATTACAATGTGATTACATTTTATTTTTCTTGTAATGAGTGATAGCAGAAAAACAGAATGCCCCCTCAATATTTTTACAAGAAAAAAACATTACACAGTACAGGTAAAAAAAAATCTAAATTATTCCCAAGAACCCATATACATTCATACTTAAACACCTTGTTAAAGATTAACAAGATCTGTTCAAGCAAGGTAATTTTCTCAGCCATATTTTCTTTTCAGAGGCAGCAATTTGCACATAGAAAAAAAGAATCAATTATTTTAGTATTTATCTTAAAAGGTAATTTTATAAAAATCTTAAAAGAATCACAAATTTAAGCATTTATATAAAAAGCAATCAGTCATTTCTACTTTAAATGCTCAGGCAGCACTCTACTCATTATCATTTTTTTATTAAGTTATATCAGAAAGCTGAGGGCAAAAATGGATACAAAAAAAATCAATCATCACCTAAATAGTCAGTCCAGCCTCAGCTAGAGTCATCTCAGACCATGCGAGTTATACTACCATTGCTGTTTTCTAACCTCAAAAACTCCCAGCTCAACTATTAAGAATATGTTTTTCTGAACTTCAGATTGTTCCTTAAGATTTTCTATTTCAATGTCACTAACAAAAGCAGCTTAACATAACCTCACTAACAATTTTTCAAATTCTATCTAAGGGTGGTGGTCATTGCTGACACTCTACATTTCAAGGTTATTTCCAAAGATGAAGACTGAACCATTAAGCTGCTCTAGCAACAATGCTAGAGAAAATCAAACATTATTATTTTGTGTGCCAAGAATACTGCCCAGTGAGGGGCTGGAAGCCCTCTCTGAGTTTTCACACAACACTTCAGTTAGGAAGGATGTAAAGACTGAGAATATCACAAGCAGAGCTGTGCTCCATAACAGCATGAAGTCCTCAGGACACTTAGTCCTCAGAGATCTGCCTCTCTGAAGGACAAGCATCATGGTCATGCTAACTCTTGGGCCACAATCTGTGACTTTTAAAGCTGTTTGTTGTTTCTCTCAAACTTGCCTCCACAGTAAACGGAAATGGCCCATGTTTTTGTTTGTTTGTTTTGCATTTGTTTGTTTGTTGGTTTGCATTTGTCCGATTTTTATGTCTGCTCCTTAATACCTGCTACTAAAATTCCCATTCTTGAGTGTGTCTATTTATGTAAACCTAAACTTGAACTTGTCCTAAATGCATCAAAGGAAACTTGGTAACAACAGTTCACATGTGAGAGGCAAAGTAAACCAATCTGAGCTCAAATGTCAGCTTTACCACAGAATGACAGAATTTCTGACAGAATGACAGAATGACAATTTTTTCACATTTTTTTTTCCAGAAAAGAGTAAAGATGTAACGTTTTTAAGTTCATCTGTCTTTTTGTGGAAAACAATTAAAATTTGAAATAAGCCTTATGTGTTATTTGGAGCTCTCACCTCCATGGTCAGTTGTAACTTTTCCTGTTGCTTTCAGTGGATTAGATTCCACTTCCCTTTTCCTTAAGTCTCCCAAGCCTTGGGAATACAGTTTGCTCAGCTGTCCAGGAGGTGGTGCCACATTTGTTTGGGGCACTGCACTTTTTCTGCTGAACATTTTATATGTAGCTTACAGTGACCATTCTTACTAGAGCCATGCCATGGTTATATTCATGTGCTATATAGTTGTTTAGATTCCAGAAGACTGGGACTTGTTAGCTGCTGATGAAGATGAAAAACTAACAGGTGTAGAATTTGAAGTGCTAGCTAGAACACAAGGTTTAAATGACTGAACCAGTTCCATGTGCCAGAACCAGTACAGTTCCCTAAAATAACCCATTAGGATCACCAGTAGCCACAGTCACAGATACCAACAGTTTGTTAGAAACTTTGATAAAAGTCTGTGACCTGAATGGCTGATTTTATTGTCTGTTCTAATATTTGTCTTAGGTAAATAGTAAGAAACATGGTTTAACATCACTCCACACCATCAAGTCTCTCTAGCCACTTGGAGGGGAAATGTCAGGGTGTGTAGGGCAGAGGTTAACATGAAGTTTTTCCTCTATTGTTTTCCACCTTATTTGAGAGAAGGCCTCTCTGGAGCTCACTGATTTGTCCAGACTAGCCACATTCACATGTGTGTACACACTCCAACAGGTACATAAGTACAATAGGCACACACACACACACACACACACACACACACAAATAAAAAAGCAGTACTATTGATGACTTAGCTATTTATTCGTACTGCAAGCATGTTTTATTTATACCTTTCCAGCTCAGTGGTTAAGAATATTTGCTGTTCTTGTAGAGGATCCCTTGTTCTCTTCCCAGCACTGATAAGTCATTTCAGAAATATCTAGAACTCCAATTTGCAGAGAATTTGATATACCCTTCTGGGCATCTTGGTCAGTACACATACCTGGTGCACACACATACATGTAGACAAAATACTCCTACATAAAAGAATTTTAAAATAATTATCCATATGTGTTCATTTCTGAAATGACACATAAGCAATGAAGCAAAACAAATGGATATTGAGAGGAAATTTTTCTCCTATCAACTCAGAATTCACCAAGATAATATTTTAAGTAATTTTCTATTAGATCTGGTCAGCAAACACATAGCAAACACTGACTAGAAACTATGCAAAAAGAAGGGGTGGGGATAGCAACCCAGATACTTTTTAGCTTTTTTTTTAAGAGCTGAACAAAGCCCTACTTTCAAGTTGCCAAGGCCCTGTGGAAAAGAGATCCTAGGGGAGGGTAATTTTTGGGGAGCAGAAAACAGTCATAGTTGACCCCAGGACATTTAAGGACAGTGACTGCTGCTGTTTCAGTCCTTCTGGACAGAACCTCAGTCATGCAAGTTGTGTGTCTTCTCTTAGTTGGGGAAGAATTGTTTTGTCTCAAGTTGTAGAGTGAAAAATTATAAAGGCCATTTTATGAAATATGTGTAGATTTTTCACCTTACAGAATGCAGAACTGAAAATAAGATTTCAGGCCTTCACATTCCAGGTGAAGGACACTTGCTGGATTACATTCCTCAAGCCTTGCCTAAGGCAGGAAGACATTCCTGATTACAGATAAAGATGCTACCACCTAGGTGGGGCCATAGCCCTATAGCCAGAAAAAGTAAAGATAGTAATCTGAAATGGCAGGATAGGGCACAATGGCATGGTAAAAACCACATTTTTGAGAAGAATACAGGGTGATTTCCACATGACACTAATCATCTAGAGTGAGTACCTCTGAATTGTTCCACTGTTTTCATGTTTTGTATCCTTGACAACCACTCGCCCTGCTTCCCACTCTCCTGGTTTGTGGTTTTTCCCTTTAAAACCCTCCAAGGACTGGCCGAGGGGGTCGGACCTTGACTCCAGAGTGAGTACCTGGTCAGACTGCTGGCTGCCAGCTCTTTCCCTAATAAACCTCTGCTGATTGCATCCAGGTATGGTTTCTTGTGATCTTTGGGTGGCCGCAATGTCCTGAGGCTTGAGGAAGGGTCTCCAGAGTTTGGAGCTCTTCATTTGGGGGCTTGTCCTGGATATGCGACCACCTTACTCCAAGAACAACACTGAGAGGTAAAGGGACACCACGGTTTTGTTTTTGTCTGTTGTTGTGTGACCCTTTTCATGTACTGGTTTCTGGTTTTTCATGTGCTGGGTTGTATAAATCGTCTGATTTTCTGTGTGCCGTTTTGTCTAGGTTTGTCTAAGTTGTTTGGCTTCTAAGTTGTTGGTGCCCACCTGTCTGAATTATTTGGTTTCTGAAAAGTGCACTTTTGGTTTGGTTTGGCAGTTGTCTTCGCCTTGGTAGGAGGAAGGAGCGACCAGCAGATGTGCTAAGGAGGGTCGCCGCTGCCACAACCTAGGAGACATCCTAGGTGAGGGGGCACCCCAGGGACACCTGTTTGGTGCCCATCTGGAGGTTGGAGAGGAGACATTGGTCCTTTTAGAGGAAAGGGCACAAGAGACCTCCCGGCCGTCTGTCTTTCTGAACTGGTGTTGGCTTTCACGTTTGAGACAGATTCTTGTTAGTCTTTGTGTGTGCTTTTTTTGTCTGTGTTTCGTGTTATTTGTTGCAATGGGGCAGACTCAGTCTGTGGTAACTCCCTTAAGCCTAACATTAAATCATTGGGCAGAAGTGAAGGACAGAGCTCATGAGCTATCAGTTAACATCAAGAAGGGACCATGGCAGACTTTCTGTACCTCAAAATGGCCTACCTTCGATGTGGGATGGCCACCTGAGGGAACTTTTGATCTGTCTACTATCTTTGCTGTTAAGGCTATTATTTTCCAGGATGGACCGAGGTCGCACCCTGATCAACAGCCATACATCGTGGTTTGGCAGGACCTGGTCAAAAACCCCCCTCTTTGGGTGAAACCATGGATAAAAGAGAAGCCAGGCTCCCGAGCCCTGGCTCTCAGTACAGGGCCCAAACCAAAACCAAAAACGGCCCAAGAAACCAAACCTTTGGCTCCACCTAAGGTCTATCCCGAGATTAAGGAGCCACCTGAGTGGCCAAACCCGCTGCCACCCCCTACCATCAACCACCTTCACCACAGGCTCCCCCGGTACTGGCTCCGAGCCCGGAACCTCAGGGAGCAGGAGAAGGAGGACCAGCGGCCGGCACTTGGAGTTGGAGAGGTCTAAACCCTGAAGTACCAGATTCCACTGTTTCATTGCCTCTCCGAGCTATGGGCCCGGCCCCCACTGAGCCGAATACAGTGCAGTTCCTACAATATTGGCCCTTTTCTTCCTCTGATCTATATAACTGGAAAATTAACCATCCCCCTTTTTCAGAAAACCCCCGCATCCCTGACTGGGCTGGTAGAGTCTGTAATATACTCACACCAGCCCACCTGGGATGATTGCCAGCAGCTCCTCCAAACCCTCTTCACGACAGAGGAGAGAGAGAGAATTTACCTAGAGGCCCGGAAAAATATTCAGATGCCGCGTCCCAAGCAAAAATGTTGAGGCCTGGGTTGTCCTGTGTTTGGCGGCCACTGTATCCTGGCTCAAGCTGTCGCTCCAGTCCGCGGGTCGGGGTTCAGCAGGAGAGAGAGAGTGGATGGACTCAAAGAATGGAGACCAGACAGAGTGTAATTCAATCCTGTTTATTCTTCAGTCTCTCCTCTTCTCTCCAAGTCCCAAGTCCTAAGTTCATATACATGAAATAAATAAATCCTTTTAAAAAGACAAAATTAATTTATTCCTTTCAGTGTTAGGCAGTGATAACATCTGAAGGTACAGTGACTGTAGGGAGCCCCTGCAAGGCTTCTGAAATCCTGATCGTGTTCTGTTTCTTGACCTAGAGGATGGCTATATGGGGGTTTCCAGACTGAAATGCCACATTTCAGTGACTCACTGATGCTTTTGGTGTTAGTTTCACAATGTTTCTGTTTACTTTCTGTTTACTGTGTTTCTGTATCCATGATCAGTCCATTGCTGAGAGTGGGGTCTTGAAGTCTCCCACTATTATTGTGTGATGTGCAATATGTGCTTTGAGCTTAAGAAAAGTTCCTATTTTGAATGGAATGTGGATGCTCTTGCATTTGGAGCATAGATGTTCAGAACCGAGAGTTCATCTTGGTAGAATTTTTTCCTTTGATGAGTATGAAGTGTCCTTCCTTATCATTTTTGATAACTTTTGGTGGAAAGTCAATTTTATTCCATATTAGAATGGCTACTCCAGCTTGTTTCTTGGGACCATTTGCTTGGAAAATGATTTTGACTCTGAGGCAGTGTCTGTCTTTTTCACTTTTTCACTTTTTCATTTCCTATATTCAGCAAAATGCTTGGGCCTGTTTTTGTATCGAGTCTATTAGTCTATATCTTTTTA
This sequence comes from Arvicanthis niloticus, assembly GCF_011762505.2. NCBI lineage: Eukaryota > Metazoa > Chordata > Mammalia > Rodentia > Muridae > Arvicanthis > Arvicanthis niloticus. The sequence continues at coordinate 7,438,708 of NC_047666.1, read as the reverse complement.
TTGGGGAATGGAGTCCATTGTTGTTGAGAGATATTAAGAAATAGTAATAGTTGCTTCCTGTTATTTTTGTTGTTAGAGTTAGAATTATGTTTCTGTGGTTATCTTTTTTGGGGTTTGTTGGAAGAAGATTATTTTCTTGCTTTTTCTAAGATGTATTTTCCTTCTTTCTGTTGGAGTTTTCCATCTATTATCCTTTGTAAGGGTGGATTTGTTAAAAGATATTCTGTAAATTTGTTTTTGTCATGGAATATCTTAGTTTCTCCATCTATGATGATTGAGAGGTTTGCTGTGTATAGTAGCCTGGGATGGTATTTGTCTTCTCTTAGGGACTACATGACATCTGCCTAGTATCTTCTAGCTTTCATAGTCTCTGGTGAGAAGTCTGGTATAATTCTCATAGGTCTCCCATTACTTGAGCTTTTTCGCATACAGTTTTTAATATCCTTTCTTAGTTTTATGTACTTGGTGTTTTGATTATTATGTGACAGGAAAAAATTTATTTTCTGATACAGTCTGTTCTTTGGTTCCTGCGTCTTGAGGGCTTTGGTAGTGTCCCTCTTGCTTCAGGTATTTCAGCAGAAGTGGTGGTCTTACCTGTGCTCTGAGGTGTGTGAGCATTCCTTGGAGACCAGTACTCTCCTGGCCATATTTGGGCATGGAGAGCTGTGGCACAGGGTCAGGTCTGGGTGTAGATCCATACCAGAAGGATTCAGTCCCTTTTTTGTTTCTTGATGATGAACTAATGGAAGTAAAGTGGTAATGACCCTTTTATTGTATGAAAACATTTGTCTCATTGTATTTTCTGAAATATTTTCTTTATATGTTATATATCTTTATGTATTCCATTATTCTTTTATGAAAGTATGTGATTGTGCACATTAATAGTTTACAAATGTCCCCTCAAAGTTGTTAAATTCACTGTATCCCTGACACATATGAAATAAAATATATCAGTTCTGTTTCCCCACTATTGTTTCTCCACTAAGTGCCTCAGTTGAAACCTTGTCTCCTTCTACACTCTGAGGTTCTTACTGTTAAGTGCATGACTCTATGTTGGTTAGAATTCTCATTATTCAGTAAATTTTATGACATATATTCCAATTTTTTAAGTGTTTGTTCCCATGTTCATTATGTTTTGGAGGATCTGTAGCTTGTTCAATTAAGAAATCTTTAATTGGACATCTGAATGTTTGACACTTGTTAACTAGTAATAATAAACAAAAACCCACATTTGAACAGAAATCTTTAAGTTTTGAAGAGAATGATTTTTTTAAAGTCAATGATAGTGAAGAGGGAGAGAGGTCTACATGGAGAGGATAGAGGGAGAGATGGATAAAAAAGGTGGAGAGAGATACATAGAGAAAGACAGAAAGGAGAGAGGCAGAGAAACTCTTTGAAATATATGACAGGGCAGGTTATTTTTTAAAAAAGACTTCTAAAAAGAAAATAACTAGACTTACATTGCAGCCATGATCATAAGAATCTGTGGCTCTCTGCAAGAAAAGGCTGCAAAGTAGAAAGAAGACCATTTTGGTAGATGAAGTCAGCAGGAGTAGAAAGAGGCTAAGAGATTGAAATAGCAAAATGGTATACATGTATGTAATTGTTGAGAAAGGGACAGACAGAGGAATTGAGAAAGAGAAAAAGAAACAATAGATAGATAGATAGATAGATAGATAGATAGATAGATAGATAGATAGAGGCAATTGTTAAGTAAGAAGGTAGATGATTGATAGGCAGGTAGATAGACAGACTAATACACAGACAGGGAGATTCATTGATTCAAGAAAACATCCACAAAGACTCTGGAGACTTCCACAATAACTGTTGGGAGGTGCCTGTTATGCTTGCCCTTACACAACAGTTAAAGCAAAGCATAAGTACTGTTCAGTTAGAGTATATAGAACTAAGACAGTAAGATACTTAAAATTTGCAAGAAGAATATGAAGTACTCTGAGGTTGCATCTAGATTTACTGTATGAGAATAACTTGCATACAAAAGCAACTGCTGTATATGTCAGAGTATACAAGTAAGAGCTATGTTTAACAATATCTTTAAACAATATCTTTCTACATCTCCAACTCTATAGAGGATACTAGAAGGAAAGCTTCAACATAAGGATGGTAACTAGACCCAAGACAACACAGAAATATAATTTCATTCCAGCAAAACCAGAAGATACATGCATGCACACAGACAGACAGACAGACAGACAGACAGACAGAGCTATGTTTCTATAGATCCTATAGATACCAAGAAGTCTTTGTTCCTACTGAATCTTTCCTCACAGGCCCCAAGGGGAGCTGCTGCACAGTTCTCACACATTTGCTTCTTCATAGAATGCATCCAGTCCATATTGTGTTCTCATTCCTCAAAGCATCATGTCCATCTGTAATCCCACAGGCAACCTAAGACACTGAGGAGTGTGGATCCTCCACAGATTGAGAAACAGTAGAGAAACCTGTTAATGCCAAAGACACTCTGATGTCCTGCCCCAAACCTGTCTTTGAATGCAGGGAATACACCAACTGAGAAGAACCATCTCTCAGATTGCAAACCTTCAGCTTCTGGGACACTTGCAGGCTTTGTTGATATTGATTACAATTGAAAAATTACACTGACTACAATAGCATATACACTGAGAACTTATTACAGCCTTCCTTTGCCAGGCTACTTCCCAGGCATATTTCCACAAGAATGTCTTTCATTATGAAATCCAGCAATAAAACTTGTAAAATCAACAATTACATGGCACATCAATTTCCTAGGCAAAAGGTGGAAGTCATGAAGACAGAATAGCTGTTTTGAAAAGGTACCAGCAAAGCTGAGCCACATGCTGTGCTTGCTGACATGCTACCCTTTATTATCAGTTTGAGATCTGCATGTTATACACTTGGAGAGCTATTGGAATAATGATTTGACCATGTTTTCTCTGACAAAATTGTTTCTGAATTCCCCTAAAAAAGTCCTAAATTCCTGCTCTCAAGGAAGAAATCTTAGTTTACCCTACTTGGGAATATTGTCTGTGCTGTGGAGATTGCTATCTGCCCCATTCGCAGGTGTTGAAACAAAATAATTAGAACACTTTCATCTCAGGAAAGGCTGAAAAGTATCAAGAAGACAGGACAAATGACAACAGATCATACATATCACAGAACTTCTTTTATAGTATATGTAGAATTTAATAAAATTTTAACCTACAAAATAAAAGGGAATACATACTATGCCACTAGTTAGAACTTAGCAACAAAAGCTAGAATGAATAAGATACTTAGGATATAGGTGATCCAAGAATGATATAAAAGAACGCAAGAAGGAAAAAGTACTAGGATTTGCCATTCTTAGAAAAGATTGTTTTACACCAGGTTGTTGTAATATAAATTAATGTAGAAACAAAATAAATACTTTATTAAACAAATTTTTATAAAGATTAATAATAACAACTACAACAATTTCTAAACCTGAACTCTCAGAATAAGGCAAATCTGCAAATACTATGATTCACCATTAAAACATAATAATACACTGCTTAAAGAAGGGTGATTCACATGGACTGACTTGAATTCTATCTTTATTCTATCAAAGCATCTTGAAACTACAAGGTGCTGCCAGCTGAAGAACAGGCTGTTATATTCTTCCTTGCTTGCTTGATACTTCCTTGAGATAAAATGATTTGTAGAATTTTAAGAATATGAATATTGTGTTAATGATAATAAAATCTTTCTACCCATGTTTAATCCAGGACAAAATGATATGATCTGTATTTCTTGAGACCGTGAATTATTTTGAATCTGTATATATAAAGACATTTTTTGACTGTTAGTCAGTTAGAGATGCAAAGTATTCCAGTCTTGGTGTCTTACTCATCCTTCCCCACACCAGTTCCTTACATCTACTCTGGAACCCATTCATAGTGCCAGCCCCCAGAAATTATGCCAGAATCACCAAGATCAACATAAAGACTTCAGAAACAATGAAAAAGAAGTAAAAGTAAATCTCTAAGTGAATATACTGGATTTCAGGTTGCAATGTTCCATAGAAAATAAAATCTACCCATTTATTTTCAAAGATATTTAAAATAATGCTCCCAAGTCTTCTTAGAAAGACAAAAAAGCCTGTGAATAAACATCTAAGCATTTAAAATCTGAATGTGATTGTAACAAACACACATACTTTCTTTAAAGAAAGTAACAAGAAAGATACTGAAAGAATTGATGAAAAATAGTTAGAATCATCAAAACTCAGCTAGATTAATGAGATGAAATTCTCCTGATGCAGTGGCAACACCATGGCTATTACAAGAAGGTCCAAAAATTGGTGTCACTTGAGCTTTACAAAAACCACTCATGTAGCCAAATGAGTCTAGCCAGAACTCTCAGCTGTAACAATTAATCATTTTGCCTAACCCCTCCCACTCTTTCACACACAGGGTTCTCTGCTCCTCTCCAGTCAAACAGCAGGTTACCAGCTGAGCTGCCCCTAGGCAAGGAAGTTTTTGATAGGGTCTGTATCACTGTGCTAGGATAATGTGTACCTTGCAAGCAGTAATAAACTCCCAGATCCTCAGGCTCCACTCTACTGATTTTAAGTGTAAAATCTGTCTCTGATCCACTGCCACTGAACCTGTCAGGGACCCCAGCATCCAATTTAGACACCTGATAGATTAGTTGCTTTGGAGACTGGCCTGGCTTCTGCAATAACCAATTCAAATAGGTGTTTCCATTACTATGTAAGAGGCTCTGACTTGACTTGCAAGAGATGGAGGCTGGTTGTCCAATGGTAACTGACAAAGATAGTGGAGTCTGGGTCATCACAACATCACCACTGGTTTCTGAAATTATAATACAATAGTGTAAAGTCATGGGCAAAGTTCCTGAACAATCTTTTTTTTTAACTCAAAACACTTTATTTATCAGTATTTGTATACAATCTTTATGAGATCTTTTAAGTTGTTCCTTTCAGGTAAGATTCTGGAAGTTTTTGAAATTTAAAAATATTATATATCAAATGTTTTTTCACAAAACAAGTGATTTGAAGTTTCTAAACATCAGAGTCTATACCATTCCATCCAATCTATGTCAGATTATTGATCTTAGCACAGCTACTGTTCCATCTGTAATTTCTCATTACGATGTAACAAAACCTCACATCCTGCAGAATCTGACTAGTTCCATCACAAATAAACAGCACACATAGGCAGGCAGAGATCACCCTCCATCCCCAGTCTCCTCCTTCACTCTCTGCACTCCTTACCCTGAATCCAGAGCATTAGCAGAAACAGAAACAGAGCAGAACTCATCATTTTTGAAGAGATGAACTTAGGAGAGTGATCAGTGAAGGCAAGAGGACAGTTGTGTTTTTATTTCAGGCCAGCAGAGCAAGGACTTCCCTAGGGAGCAATATGCAAATGCTCTGGTCTGTATAACAGTGTACATAGAGGGGACAGTTATGTGGACTTCTTGAATGTGAAAAATCACTCAAAATGTGAAAGTAATAAAAGAAAATATGATGTCTGAAGGAGGTTAAAGGACTGTCAATGCAGTTTAAATTACTTATAAATATGGATCAACAAACTAGTCTTCCTGTGTACTTTGAAATTTACTTAAATTTTGTCTATATACACATGAATGAATTGCAGAGAAAGGGGAGAGTGTACAGATATCTAGTTATCATCAGGGATGAAATGAGCTCTCAGAATGTTGTGTTGATACTCCCTAGTATATTGCAAAAATACAAGATGGAAGCAAATCATTCAACCTTTTGACTGTACTCTGATTCTGTATTAAAAAATATACTTTTAAATAATCAAGAAAATATGCTTAAAGGATTAATGTGATTCAAAAAAGTGTATACTAAAACCATTATCATACTTACTATACATTTGAAAATACATATATGTAATTATTACCATATGTCCCATACATAAATATATACATCATTATCATAACTCTGAAATCATTTTGAAACATTTCCCTTACTCTTAGATATCCAACAAACTTTGAAATTCTGATGGTTCAGTGTTATGAATTTTTACTTGTGTGTTTCTCACTTCTCCAAAAAAAAATTTTTTTTTTGGTTTTTTGAGACAGGGTTTCTCTATATAGCCCTGGCTGTCCTGGCACTCACTCTGTAGACCAGGCTGGCCTAGAACTCAGAAATCCACCTGCCTCTGCCTCCCAAGTGCTGGGATTACAGGCATGTGCCACCACTGCCTGGCTCAAATTTCATTTGAATGAAATCATATAGTACATAACTTCAGTGAATGAACTTAATATTCACACTGTAACTATTTCTTTAAATGTTCACTGTGTTCTTTAAATAGATAAGTAATATATCTCTGTTGCTAGATCTTCTGGTAATGATAACATTTATTCTTGCACACAAACATTTTTCTATTTTACTATGAGTAGTTATGAATAAAAATACTACGAATGTTTTTATCAGATTACACATGAACATACATCTTTACCTTGAGCAGATACATGGGCATGTACTTGACAGCATTCATATGAAATATAATAAGTTCATTGACTGTAAATAAATTTATGCATCAATGTCGGTGTTTTGTAAGTACAAACTTCTCCCAGTCATTGTGACATATATTTTCTTATACTCAAGGGATACTTGTTTATTACATTATTATTTTAATAATTTGTTTTTTCTACTACTAAAAGGGAGAAACTATGCCACAAAGTATCAATGTAGATGAATTGCTTATATTTAATTTTTAGTATTACTTGTATATTTCACTGTTCATTGTAATTTTTTCTCTAGGTCATTGACTACATAATATGAACTTCATTTTGTTGCTAGTACCCTCCAGACTTTAAAAAAATGTTGCCACTGTTATTAAATAAAATAACAAAACGTTAAGTGTAGTTGCCTGTAGAATGGTGTTGGTTACATGTGGCAACTGACTCAGTCAGGTTGCCTATGTTAGCAATAATTTTCATAATTATATCCTGACAAATATTTGGAAGTGCAAATGATACCTCAAGGACACCAAAAATAGAGCTTCAATCAGCTGTACAGAAATATGGTGAAAAATTTCAATCTCTTCAACAAATGTCAGCACAAGTTTGTATCTGTATAAAAGCTATTATATTAGGCATGAGTAAATCAGCCCTTATGTAAACTACTGGAAAATAATCACAGAGTTGAATGTAAACATGAACCTAGAGCACTCTTAAAGTGGAATATGGGGGAATTCTATTTATCTCCAGGTTTTGAGATAAGTTAGTATACCACCAAATTAATGAGCCATGAAAAATGTATAAGACAGACTTTAATGACGTGGCAAACACTGGTCTGTAAAAAACGCTGCGAAGAGACTAGAACATTTTCAAACCCTCATTAAAAGACTACTGACTTTAAAATCAAGGAGTACTTCAACAATGAAGAGAATCTTTTCATCACTAGAAGTCCAATGTGCTATTCATTGCACTACAGAGCCACCTGAAGACAATCTTTTTACATATTTTGACTTAATGCATTTATTTTTAAAATTATACTATAATTGAATCCCTTTTGAAAATGGAATGATGACATTAGCACACACCTCATTAAAGATACTATACTTAGAGTATGTATATTCTATGTACTCTATACATATTATCAAATACATACTATTTTTTGATACTGGGCATGTATGTAAAGTGATTAATAAACTGCTACGTGTCTGTGGGAACATTGCAAATACAAAGCACTGACAAGCAAAACAATCAAATATGTGTGGGATGACCTAAATTTCTATTCACTGTTGACAGAAATGCAAATGGGGATACCACCTTGAAGGACAATCTGGTGATATTATTACAAAGCATGTTCATACTGTCATCCTGAAGCTCTGTAGTCACTTCAAGGATTTAAATCTTCATTTCCATAAAAAATGAACATGGAGAATGTATTACAGCTTTTTAAAAAAATATATAAAACCTGGAAATAAACATGATCCCTTTCTATAGATAAATGGATAAACAACCATGGCATACCTATCCATGGATTATGAGCACAAAAAAGAAATGAGATATTGACATCTAAAAATACATGAAGGAAATATCATTGCATATTCCATACAGCAGCCAGTATGAATACTTCATTACCTTATTATTATTCAAACTATAGAATATTCAGAAAAGCACAAAACTATAAAGCAGAAAAATCATTAGTTTTTTTCCTGTTATTAGAGGGGAAGAGCTCTCATGGACTTCACAGTATTTCAGGGCAGGGGAACAGCTCAGTATGCTCCACAATGGAGGATACATAGCAATATCTGACTTTCAGAGGCAAAGTCATTAGTTATATGAAAGGACAGCAATGCTCTGAGGAAATCATGTTCTCTGAGTGACAATAATACTCATCCAGACCATGGTGAGGTCACACATCTCTCAAATGCACTCCTTTGGTGAAAGATGCTCATAGTGGGAGAGGCTGTGCATGCTCACATACATTGCAAACACAGTTTCATTGATTCTCAAACTTCCATGCTTCCAAAAGGAATCTATCTAAATGCTTTGCATCTTGACAGACAACTATAACCAAATGTTTGTAAAATCAACTTTACTTTTCCACTAATTTGAACTCATAAAAACTGAACTTGAGTCTACAGAATGATGGACACTTTGGGTCTCACATGAATCTTGATAGTTTCATATTATAACTGGTTTCCATAAATGAGTCACTGTGTTAACTGTGTAAAATATTTGAACGTTGTTTTCTGAGCTACATTAGAGAGTTTGTGAAAGTCATAAAAACAAAAATGAATTTACATTTTTGTTGGACGGATGACAAAAGCAATTTACTCAGCTTAAAAATATGATGTGTTTTAGCACTGACCTCTGTGTGCTTGGAGCAGATTTCTTTATATGAATTAGAACACTGTTCAAATTGCACTTGAGAAAGTTAAAAAATAAATAAATAAAACCACTTAATATCTTCATTCAGGCTTAAATGCCTTTGTTCTGTGGTGTGGCTCAGTGGAATTAATGGTGCTTATTATATAAAGAAAGTCATTATCAGGTATGTGATTGTGTAGGTGATGTGGAACAAATTCAGTTCAGCTGGAAGGGAGTAACTGGGGTTTTCTTAGCTAAATGTGACTATAAACTTCAAGCCTACTTGTACCTCAGAAATGTTAACAACCACTTAAATGTCCAATCAGAGACAGATGGGCAGCTCAGCTTCACACTTCTGCTTTCTCTGGTTGGTTTATATTATGATCTGTATTACCAAAAGTGGGGAATCATAACTCTGGTGATAGTGATAAGATCCACAGTGTTATGAATGCAGGATGTTGACACTGAGGGTAAAACCTGTCTGTGAGCTGCTAACACTGAACCTTGGGAGGATTCCAGAGATAGGATCAATACTAAACTTGATGAGAGTCTGGCTTGGTTTTTGTTGATACCAGTGCATATGTATGGCCCTGTTCTAATAGGATGGCAGTTGATGGTGACTCTCTTTCCTGGAGTCATACACAGGCTATCTAGAGTCTAGATTATCACAATATCATTTCTGGAGGCTGAAAACCACATGAAACATAAATTACAGCATTGCTATGTACATGCAAACCATCTCTAAGCCACTTAGAAACGTTGAAAGATTATTGTTATTTTCTCAATTTTAGATCTAAACAGTAACAATAACATATGATGCAGAGATACAAAATGAAGAAAAGTATTTACATATTCCTTCATTTCTAATAGTCTGACCTGAAATGCAGAGGAGCATGGGTCCAACAAGCTGTGGTCGTGGGATACTTTCCCTGTTTCTCTGTGTATATGCTTATCATGAGACAGGACAGAGATATACCATATTATAATATTCTAAGCATCAGGTAGACAACATGAAACAGGCACTTATGTAAATAATTGGACTCTCAAGTGACTTTAAATACTGACACAGGATAGACTTCCTTGGTCTCTACTTAAACATATTATGTCTCCCTCTGCTGCTAATCTTAATAAAGCATCAAAATTTGATAAGAATGTGGATGCTTTTTCATATGCAGTGCTGAACAGTGAACATAATCTGTTTCTTTGAATTGCTGAATTCATATGAAAGAGTAAAATCTCATACCCTTGTTTTCAATCCAGAGCAATATTGACTCCCTTATTGTCTCAGAATTTGCTGAAGAGACTTTAATTGTTGAAACATAAAGCATATATCCTTCATAACACAACAGTGTTAATTAGACAAATGAAACTAGAAATTCCAATGGTTTGCATAAATGGTATTCAATCTTATGCTATATAGAATAGAAATTTTATAACCATCTATGAGTCTCCCCACTGGAAAAGATTTTGAGTACAATGTATTAAAATGTTTATATTTTAAATATGAAAACTAAGTTTTTTATTTGCATGTCTTGCCACTGAGAATAAAGCAGATGATGGCTAAGTGTTGTGACCCTCTCTGTTCCACAGGTCAGGGTTAGCAAGAGAGAGAGTGGGGGGGAGAAGGGGAAGAGACATGAAGAACAGAAACAAACCAAAGGATCTGTAGTCAAGTCTCCTTTACTGTCTCTCACAGACTATATTCACAACTGTAACTAACCACCACACACACACCATACCTACTACTACTACACCACACACTTACAAGGAAATCCTGGGTATTTATAAGCACAAGCAGAGGAACACAGGTGAAAACATTTTACCACATGCACCATGAAGCTGGGGTCACTAAACAGCAAAACAAGCTATGTGGGATAAACAATATATTTATTAGAGTATGCTTCAGCTGTTGTAGGCTATTGAAAAACAAGTCTTTCATCAGGGTATATGGTTCCAGATGGCTGCAAAGTTGATAGTTGCTTTCTAGCCGATTTCTGCTTAAAGTCGGCTCCCAACATCTAAGTACTTCTGAAGTCTTTATAAAATACATACTGTCCCTCATAGACAGTATTGACTGATTTATCATTAGACCAACATTATGAGTCAGCCTGGATCAAGAGAAGATTTTTTATCATGTTGATGTATTCAAAACACTAACCCTGTCCCATAGGCCAAAACTAAGATGCAATATATTTCTTTTTTTTTTTTTTTTTTTTTTTTTGATTATTTTAACTTCAAATGTTGACCCCTTCCAGGTCTCCCTTCCACAAACAGGCAATCCCCTCTCTGCTTTGCTTTGTCTCTATGAGGGTGTTCCTCCACCCACCCACCCACTCCTCCCTCACCTCTCTAGCATCACCCTTCTTTGGGGCATCAAGCCTCTACATGCACAAGAGACTCTCCTCCCATTGATGCCAGATAAGGTAATCCTTTACTACATATGTAGCTGGAGCCATGGACCTTTGGATGGAAGCTTAGTACCTGAGAAATCTGGGTGGGGGTCTGGTTAGTTAATATTGTTGTACTTCCCTTGGGGTTGCTAGTCCCATCAGCTCCTTCAGTTCTTCCCCTAATTCTTCCATTGTGATCCCCAGGCTCAGCCCAAAGGTTGGATATGAGTATATGCATTTGTATTAGTCAGGTGCTAGCAGGCCCTCTTAGGGGACAGCTATACCAGGTTCTGGTCCGCAAGTAACTCTTGGCATGAGCAGTAATATCAGGGTTTGGTGTCCACAGATGGGATGGATCCCTAGGTGGGGAGGTCTCTGGATGGCCTTTCCTTCAGTCTTTGCTGCATTTTTTGTCCCTGTGTTTCTCTTAGACTGGAAATACTTTGGGTTATTTTTTTTTTTGGATTCTTTCTTTTTATTTATTTTTTTATACTCCAGATTTTATTCCTCACCCAGTCCACCCTCCCACTTTTCCACATCCCATACCTCCAACCCACCTCCCATGTCTCCATAAGGCTGTTCTCACCCACATCTTATATCCCACCTGACCTCTAAACTCCCTGGGGTCTCCAGTCTCCTGATGATTAGGTGAATCATCTCTGATTCAACACAGACCCAGCAGTCCTCTGCTGTATATGTGTTGGGGGCCTCATATCAGCTTGTATATATTGCATTTTTTGGTGGTCCAGTGTTTGAGAGATCTTGGGTATCCAGATTAATTAAGACTGATGATCCTCTTACAGGGTCAACCTCCTCCTCAGCTTCTTTCAGATTTTCTCTAATTCAACCAGCAGCTTCTGTCCATTGGTTGGGCACAAAAATCTGCATCTGACTCAGCTGCTTGTAGGGTCTGCCCCTTTGTTAGGTACTTCAGCTACCTGGTTGGATACTGGGAACCTCTAGCTTTCCAGGTATCTGTGACTTTCTAGTGTCTACACCCTGTTCTCCACCCCTCACTGCTATGTATTTCTATTTATTTTCATGACCCTCTGAACTTCTCTTCTGTCTTCCCATAACTGTTCCTGTGATACCCTCCCACTCTTCCCTCTCTTCCAGTTCCCTCCCTCCCCCTTCCTCCTGTGATTATTTTGTTCCCCCTTCTAAGTAGAATTGAACTATCAACACTTTTGTCTTCCTTCTTGTTAAGCTTCATATAGCCTGTGAGTTGTATTGTGGGTATTCTGAGCTTTAGGGCTAATGTCAATTTATCAGTGACTACATACCATGTGTGTCCTTTGTGTCTGGATTACCTCACTCTGGTTGATATTTTCTAGTTCCATCCAATTGCCTGCAAATCTCAAGAAGTCATTGTCTTTATAGCAGAGCAGTACTCCATTATGTAAATGTACCACATTTTCTGTATCAGTTCTTCTGTCGAGGGACATCTAGGTTGTTTCTAGCTTCTGACTATTATAAAAAGGCTATTATGAACATTGTGGAGTAATATGTGTCCTTGTTATATGTTGGAACATCATTTGGGTACATGCCCAGTAGTGATTTAGCTCGGTCTTCAGGTAGAGCTATTTCAAGTTTTCTGAGGAACTTCCATACTGATTTCCAGAGTGTTTGTACCAGCTTGCATTTCCACAAGCAATGGAGGAATGTTCCTCTTTCACCAAATCTTCACCAGCATCTGCTGCCATCTGAATTTTTGATTTTAGCCATTCTGATTGATGTGAGGTGGAATCTCAGGGTTGTTTTGCTTTGCCTTTTGCTGATGACTAAGGATGTTATACATTTCATTATGTGCTTATTGGCCATTTAGAGATTCTCAGTTGAGAATCTTTTTTTAACTCAGTATCCCATGTTTTAATAGTGTTGTTTAATTTTCTGGAGTCCAGCTTCTTCAGTTCTTTGTATATTTTAGATTATTAGCCATCTACCAGATGTACAGTTGGTCAAGATCTTTTGACAATCTGTAAATTGCTGTTTTGTCCTATTAACAGTTTTTTTTGTTTGTTTGTTTGGGTTTTTTTTTTTTTTTTTTTTTTTTTTTTGCCTTACAGGAGCTTTTCAATTTTATGAGTTCCCATTTGACAATTGTTGATCTTAGACCCTGGGCAATTGGTGCTCTGTTATGGAAATTTTCCCCTGTGCCAATTTGTTCAAGAATCTTTTCCACTTTCTCTTCTATTAGATTCATCATATCTCGTTTTATGTGGAGTTCCTTGATCCACTTGGAATTGGTCTTTGTACAAGAAGATTAAAAAAAAAAAAAAAAAAGCATTGTATTGCATTCTTCTACATGCCTACCTCAAGTTGGATCGGCAACTTTTGTCAAAAATGCTGTCTTTTTTCATTGGTTGGTTTGGCATCATTGTCAAAGATCAAGTGACCATAGATGTGTGGGTTTATTTCTGGGTCTTCCATTCTATTCCACTGATCTACTGTCTATCTCTGTACCAATACCATGCTTTATTTTTTTTTATCACCATTGCTCTGTAATACAGCTTGAGTTCAAGGAGGTTGATTGCCCCAGAATTTCTCTTATTGTTAAGAATAATTTTTAATTTTCTAGGTTGTTATTCCAGATGAATTTGAAAGTTTCTATTTTCTACTTCTGTGAAGAATTGAGTTGGAATATTACACGGCTTTGCATTAAATATGAATATTGCTTTTGATAACATGCTCATTTTTTTCCTAATAGGTTCTAACTTTTTTTATTAGTAACTTTTTATAAATGTTAATCAAAGGCTTTGTAAGTTTTGTAATGCTCAATAACAAGATACTCATACAATCAGAAGTGTAACCCAATACCCAACCTAGATATACCAACTTTCTTTGACTGGCAGTAATACACGAGCATTTGCATCCATGTTCCCATCTCTCTTTTTATCTCTCTCATCTCCTAGCTCCTCCTCTCCTTCTCCTCCTCCTCTCCTTACTCCTCCTTTTCCTCTCCTTATTCCTCCAACCTTAGCTCCTCTTACATATCACCCTTCCTGTTAAAATAAAACTTTTCTCTCAAAATACAATTAAGGCATAACTATACCTATTTGTGTCCATAAGGTGAAAGATAGACCTAATACCTAGTCTGTGCCATTCCCCCAGGCCTGCAAAATCATTCACCACAATAGACCAAGCAACAGTAGGACCTAGGAGATGCATTGCATTACCAGCCATGGCACCTTGGAGCCTGCTACCTGAGCTAAGAAGAATGGACTGCCTGCTGAGCTAGCCTTGACACCTTCTGGACTGCTATCTCCTTGCCCAGCCCCTGGGCTGAACTGAGAAGAGACTCTGGGGGTGGGGCTTCCCCTTTATATGTGAAAGCAAATTATTAAACTTGGAGCCTTGATCAGAGAACTTTGTCTTGGCTTCATCTCTTCCCGCCCGTTTCCCTATTCTCAGCTTCTCTTACAGGTAAACCTGGTTCAATAGTTTTGCTGCTGGCGGCAACACCAGTCCATCATTTTGTTGACTAACCAGAACCTCTGTCATCTCTCCTAAATAAAAGACTTAGTTCTGAACCTGGCTTTTTTCTTGGCTTTAGAATTAATGTCAGCTGAAAACCATCCACTCAAATCTTTTCTCTCAAAGTAAATAGCCAGGATTGGCTATGAGACTATAAGTTTTCAACCCCATCAGAAATCCAGAATGACTGAGTTAACTGAAATTATGGGAAGCACAAAGCATAGCTTCTAAAACTTAGCCAATTTATAGAGACCACTGAACACCTGGACAGTCTCTATACTACAAAAGTTGGAGTATCCGATCTTCAGCCTTCTGGCCCAGGATCATTTGGGAAACCTAGTGATGCAAAATTATTAAGGGCTGATTACTCTGTCTTGGCAGATATGATCAGTCAACTATTCTGCAAGTGTGTCCTTTTCTGGACAGTAATTAGTCTTTAGATGAAAAGAGCCAATTATTTCCTAGTGGCTGTCTCACCACAACTAGAGTAACTCCAAAGATGCTCAAATTCTTCTTAGAATTCAAGACAGGAAGCTGTCAGGAGCAGACAGGTCTCTCATTAAAATGAACATTAATACAGAAATGTTTGTAATGTCAAGTCTGTGGACTTCTGACATTTTAAAAACCAACTATCCATGTAAGGTAATCTGGACTGTTGTCTGTTAACTCCTCTCAGCTATTTCTAAATAAAATATAGAAAACACACTAACAATAAATGCAGAGCCATGAATTTGCTATAGGCCCTTAACTCACAGGCTATCCATCTCAAATCAGTTAAAAAAGTTAAAGAAGGACTGGGTCTAAGCCTTGTATTTCTAACTGTGTTATATAGGCATAATGCCTTTGAAAGTAACAATAATAATCTCACTTTTATATCATACCAATGAAAACCTTAAATTTAAAATTAAAGTAAATTATGTACCATTTAAGAAATTATAACTTCATTTTAATAACAATTACACAGGTTTCTCCAAATAGGTAATGGCTATGCAATAAATCCTAGCTATTCCCCAACAGTAGGAAATCTAAACTTTTAGGCACCAAGCCTGTCCACTTCCATTGATGCCTGGCATGGCCACCCTCAACTACCTATACAGGTAGAGCCATGAGTGCCTCCCTTTGTGTTCTTGGGCTGGAGATTTTACAATGGCTACTCCAGCTTGTTTTTTAGGACCATTTGCTTGAAAAATTGCTTTTTAGCCTTTTACTTTAAGGTAGAGTCAGTCTTTGTGACTGAGGTGGGTTTCCTGTATGCAGCATAATGCTTTGCATATCCAGTCAATTAGCCTATGTCTTTTAATTGGTGAATTGAGTTCATTGATGTTAAGAGATATTAAGGAACAGAGATTATTGGTTCCTGTTATTTTTGTTATTAGAGGTGGAATTATCTCTGTGTGGCTATCTTCTTTTGGATTTGTTGGAAGAGTATTACTTTCTTGCTTTTTCTAGAGTATAATTTCCCTCCTTGTATTGGAGCTTTTCTGCTACTATCCTTTGTAATGCTGGGTTTGTGGAAAGATGTTGTGTAAATTTGGTTTGTCATGGAATATCGTTTCTCCATCAGCACAACTGAGAGTTTTGCTGGGTATAGTAGCCTCGGCTGGCATTTGTGTTCTCTTAGAGTCTGTATGACATCTGTCCAGGATCTTCTCCCTTTTATAGTATCTGGTGAGAAGTCTGGTGTAATTCATATAGGTCTGCCTTTATATGTTACTTGGCCTTTCTCCCTTACTGCATTTAATATTTGTTTTTTGTTTTGTGCATTTGAAGTTTTGATTATTATGTGATGGGAGGTATTTCTTTTCTGGTCTAGTCTATTTGGAGTATTGGAGGCTTCTTGTATGTTCATGGGCATTTCTTTCTTTAGGTTAGGGAAGTTTTCTTTTATAATTTTGTTCAAGACATTTATTGGCCCTTTAAGTTGGGTATCCTCACTCTCATCTGTATCTGTTATGCTTAGGTTTGGTCTTCTCATTGTGTCCTGGATTTCCTGGGTATTTTGGGTTAAGAACTTTTTGCATTTTGCATTTTCTTTGACAGTTGTGACAATATTTTCTATGATATCTTTGCATCTTAGATTCTCTCTTCTATCTTTTGACTTCTGATCTCTTTCCTACGTTTTCTATCTCCAGGGTAGTCTCCCTTTGAGATTTCATTATAGTTTTCACTTCCATTTTTATGTCCTGGATGGTTTTGTTCAATTCCTTCACCTGCTTGGTTGTGTACTCTTGTAATTCTTTAAGGGATTTTTGTGTTTCTTCTTTAGGGGCTTCTACCTGTTTATCTGTGTTCACCTCAAATTCTTTGAGAATGTTATTTATGTCCTTCTTAAAGTCCTCTATCATCATCATTAGAAGTGATTTTAAATCTGAATCTTGCTTTCCTGATGATATGGGGAATTCAATAATTTCTTGTGTGGGAGAACTAGGTTCTAATGAGAAGTACCCTGTGTTGCTGATGCTTATGTTCTTGTCCTTGCCTTTTGCCATCTGTATCTCCTTAGTGCTACCTGCCCTGTCTCTGACTGGAGCCTGTCTTTCCTATTATCTTGGTTGTTTCAGAATTGTGTGGGGTGGGTGTTACTACTGGGGTTAGAGCTGGGGCCCAAGATCTGCTCAGGGCTAGGGCGCAGACTTGAAGGAACCATTACTCCATGTCATGAGTGAATTCTTGGGTGCTACTGGGTTCTGGTTACTCTTTGTTTGGGGCAAGTGTTACTGTCTCCTTACCAAATATACTGCCCATGTTAGAGCTCCTGGGAGGCTGACTTCCTCTGGGTTTTGTAAGATTGAGTGCAGAGCTGCCACCGGGTATCAGCTTAGTGCTGGGGTCCAGACCGAAAGAAGCAATATGCCCATTTTTAATATGTAAATTCTGCTAATTCATGGAAATAAAAGACATTTCTGTCTTTTGAGGTCTTCTTCTATTTCTTTCTTCAGAGACATGAAGTTTCTGTCATAGAGATCTTTTACATGCTTGGTTAGATTCACACTAATATATTTTATATTATGTGTGACTATTATGAAGGGTGTTGTTTCCCTAATTAATTTCTCAGCCCATTTATCCTCTATGTATAGGAAGGATACTGATTTCTTTGAGTTAATTTTATATCTAGCCACTTTGCTGATGTTGTTTATCAGCTATGGGGGATCTCTGGTGGAATGTGTGGGGTTGCTTATGTTTACTATCATATCATCCCCAATAGTGATATCTTGATTTCTTCCTTTCCAATTTGTATCCCTTTGACTTCCTTTTATTGTCTAATTGCTCTGGCTAGGATTTGAATTAGTATATTGAATAAATACAGAGATAATGGGCAGCCTTGTCTAGTCCCTAATTCTAGTGAAATTGCTTCAAGTTTCTCTCTATTTAATTTAGCTGTTGCCTTGCTGTATGTTGCTTTTATTATGTTTACGTATGTACCTTGGATTCCTCATCTTTCCAAAACTTCTAACAGAAATGGTTATGGGATTTTGTCAAAGATTTTTTCAGCATCTAATGAGATGATCATGAAGTTATTTTTTTCCCTTGACTTTGTTTATATAGTGGATTGTATTAATGGATTTCCATATGTTGACCCATTTTTACATTCCTGGGATAAATCCTACTTAATCATGGTGAATGGTGGTTTCAATGTGTTCTTAAATTCAGTTTGCTACTATTTTTTTCTGTTCTCTCACTTCCAGCTCTTACATTCCTTCTGCCTCCTCTTCCACAATGGTCCCTGACCATAAAAGGAGGAACATAAAAACTTTATTTAAGACTGAGCCTTCAAGAATATTTTAATCTCAGCATCTTGTACAGTCATGGCTATTTGCATTCATTTCTTTTAAAAATTTTTTTTACTGGATATTTTATTTACATTTCAGATGTAATACCCTTTCTCCATTTGCCCTGCACACAGGAACCCACTATCACTTCCCACCTCCTTCTGCATATCCTCTGAGGATATGCCCCCATCCTCCCACTCCCACCTTTCCACCTTCAAATTCTCCCACAATCAGCTTTCAGCCTTCACTAGACCAAGGACTTCCTCACCCACCTATGCATGACAATGTCATCCTCCCCTACATATATATCTGGGGCTATGGGTCCCTCCCTATGTGCTCCCAGGCTGGTGGTTTAGACCCTGAGAGCTCTCGTTGGTTGGTATTGTTGCTCTCCTCATGGGCCCGCAAACCCTTCAGCTCCTTCATTCTTTTCTCACTCCTCCATTGGAACCTCTTGATCATTTCAATGGTTAGCTGTGAGCATCCACCTCTGTATACTTACAGAGGCAGACCTCTAAGGAGACAGCTATATAAGGCTCCTATCAGCATGTACTTCTTGGCATCCACAACAGCTTCTACCTTTGGTGACTGCACAAGGGATAGATACCTAGGTAAAACAGTCTCTGGACAGCCCCTCCTTCAATTTCTGTCACACACTTTGTCTCCATATTTGCTCCCATGAGTATTTTATTATTCCTACTAGAAGGGCCAAAGCAACCACACTTTGGTCTTTCTTGTCATGAGCTTCATGTGGTCTATGATTTGAATCTTGGCTCTTTCAAGCTTTGGGGCTAATATCCACTTATCAGTGAGTGAATACCATGTGTGTTCTATTATGATTGGGTTACCTCACTCAGGATGATATTTTCTAGTTCCATCCATTTACCCAAGAATTTCTCGAATTCATTATTTTTAATAGCTGAGTAATATTCCATTGTGTAAATGTGCCACATTTTCTGTATCCATTACTCTGTTGAAGGACATCTGGGTTCTTTCCAGCTTCTAGCTATTATAAATAAGGCTGCTGTGAACATAGCATGTGTCCTTGTTTTATGTCAGAGCATCTTCTGGGTATATGCCCAGGAGTGGTATAGCTGGGTCCTCGGGTAATGCTATGTCAAATTTTCTGAGGAACCACCAGATGATTTCCAAAGCGGTTGTACCAGATTACAATCCCACCAACAATGGAGGAGTGTTCCTCTTTCTCCATGTCCTCGCCAGCATCTGCTATCACCTGAGTTTTTGATCTTGGCCATTCTGACTGGTGTGAGGGGGAATCTCAGGATTGTTTTAATTTTCATTTCCCTGATAATGAAAGACATTGGACATTTTTTTGGATGCTTCTTGGCCATTTGAGTTTCTTCAGTTGAGAATTCTTGGTTTAGTTCTGTACCCCATTTCTAATAGGGTTATTTGGTTGTCTGGAATCTAATTTCTTGAGTTCTTTGTATATATTGGATATAAGCCCTCTATCAGATGGAGGATTGGTAAAGATCTTTTCCCAATCTGGTGGTTGCCATTTTGTCCTATTGACAGTGTCCTTTGCCTTACATAAACTTTGCAATTTTATGAGGTCCTATTTGTCAATTCTTGATCATAGAACATAAGCCATGGGTGTTCTGTACAGGAACTTTTCCCATGTGCCTAAGATTTCCAGGGTCTTCTCCACCTTTTCTTCTATTAGTTTCAGTGTTTCTTGTTTTATGTGAACGTCCTTTCTTCACTTGGACTTGAGGTTTGTACAAGTAAATAAGAATGGATCAATTTTTATTCTTCTACATCGTGAACGCCAGTTGAACCAGCACTATTTGTTGAAAATGCAGTCCTTTTTTCCACTGGACCATTTTAGTTCCTTTGTCAGAGATCAAGTGATCATAGGTGTGTGGGTTCATTTCTGGGTTTTCAATACTGTTCCATTGATCCTCCTGCCTGTCTCTGTACCAATACCATACACCTTTTATCACTATTCCTCTGTAGTACAGATTGAGGTCAGGGATGATGATTCACCCAGAAGTTCTTTTATTGTTGAGAATAGTTCTTGATATTTTGGGTTTTTGTTTTTCCAAAATAATTTGCAAATTGCTCTTTCTATCTAAATGAAGAATTGATTTAGAATTTTGATGGGGATTACACTGAATCTGTAGATTGCTTTGGGCAAGATGGCCAGTTTTACTATATTAATCTTGTCAATCCATGAGCATGGAATATCTTTCCATTCTCTGAGATCTTCTTCTATTTCTTTCTTCAGAAACTTGAAGTTCTTGTGATATAGAACTTTTACTTTCTTGGTTAGATTCACACCAAAGTATTTTATATTATTTGTGACTATAGTGAAGGGCATAATTTCCCTACTTGCTTTCTCAGCCTCTTTAACTTTCTAGTAGAGGAAGGCTACTGATTTGTTTGAGTTGATTTTATATCCAGCCACTTTGCTGAAGTTGTTTATCAGGTATAGGAGTTCTCTGGTGGAAGTTTTGTGGTCACTTAAGTATACTATCATATCATCTGCAAATAGTGAAATTTTGACTTCTTCCTTTCCTATCTCTATTCTTTTGACTTCTTTTGTTGTCTAATTGTTCTTGCTAAGACTTCCAGTACTATATTGAATAAGTAGAGATAGAGTGGGCAGCCTAGTCTAGTCCCTGATTTTAGTGGGATTGCTTCAAGTTTCTGTCAATTTACTTTGATGTTGACTACTGGCTTGCTGTATATTGCTTTTACTATGTGTAGGTATGGGCCTTGAATTCCTGATCTTTCCAAGACTTTTACCATGAAGGGATGTTGAATTTTGTCAAATGCTTTCTTCAGCATTTAGTGAGATGATCATGTGGGTTTTTTTCTTTGAGTTTGTTTATATAGTAGATTGCATTAATGGATTTCCAAATATTGAACCATCCCTGCATTCCTGGGATAAAGCATAATTGATCATGATGGATAATTGTTTTCATGTGTTCTTGGATTCATTTTGCGAGAATGTTATTGAGTATTTTCATCTATATTCATAAGGGAGACTGGTCTGAAATTCTCTTTCTTTGTTGGGTTTTTGTGAGGTTTAGGTATGGACATGATTGTGGCTTCATAGAACAAATTGGGTAGTGTTCCTTCTGTTTCTATTTTGTGGAATCGTTTGAAGAAAATTGGCATTAGGTCTTCCTTGAAGGTCTGATAGAATTCTGCACTAAAACCATCTGGTCCTTGGTTTTGGGGGGTGGGGGGGATAGGGAGACTTTTAATGACTGTTGCTATTTCTTTAGACGTTATGAAACTGTTTAGATGCGTGACCTGCTCCTGATTTAACTTTAGTACCTGGTATCTGTCTAGAAAGTTGTTCATTTCATCCAGATTTTTCAGTTTTGTTGAGTATAGTCTTTTGTAGTAGTATCTGATGATTTTTTTGAATTTCTTCAGTTTCTGTTGTTATGTTTCCCTTTTTAGTTCTGATTTTATTAATTTGGATACTACCTTTTTGTCCTCTGGTTAATCTGGCTAAGGTTTTATCTATCTTGTTTATTTTCTCAAAGAATCAGCTACTGGTTTTGTTGATACTTTGTGTAGTTCTTTTTGTTTCTATTTGGTTGATTTCAGCTCTGAGTTTCATTATTTTCTGCCCTCTATTCCTCTCAGGTGTATTTGCTTCTTTTTGTTCTAGAATTTTTAGGTGTGCTGTCAAGTTGTTAGTGTATGCTCTCTCCAGTTTCTTTTTGTAGGCACTTAGAGCTATGTGTTTTTCTCTTAGCACTGCTTTCATGGAGTCTCAAAAGTTTTGATATAATGTGTCCTCATTTTCATTAAATTCTAAAAAGTCTTTAATGTTTTTTTCTGTATTTCTTCCTTGACCAAGTCATCACTGAGTAGAGCATTGTTCAGTTTCCACATGTATGTGGGCATTCCCTTGTTTTTGTCATTATTCAAGACCAGCCTTAGTCCATGGTGATCTCATAAGATGCAAAGGATTATTTCAATATTTTTGTATTTGTTGAGGCCTGTTTTGTGACCAATTATATGGTCTATTTTGGAGAAGGCACCATGAGGTGCTGAGAAAAAAGGTATATTCTTTTGTTTTAGGATCATACATTCTATAAATATCTGTTAAATTTAGTTCACAACTTCTGTTAATTTCATTTTGTCTCTGTTCAGTTTTTGTTTCCATGGTCTACCCATTGTTGACAGTGGAGTGTTGAAATCCCCCACTATTATTGTGTGAGGTGCAATGTGTGCTTTCAGCTTTAGTAAAGTTTTTCTTATGAATGTGGTTGCCCTTGCATTTGGAGCATAGATGCACAGAATTGAGAGTTTATCTTGGTAGATTTTTCCTTTGATAAGTATGACCTGTCTTTCATTATCTTTTTTGATTACTTTTGGTTGAAAGTCAATTTTATTTGATATTAGAATGACTATTCCATTCCAAGCTTGTTTCTTGGTACCATTTGCTTGGAAAATTGTTTTCCAGCCTTTTATTCTGAGGTACTATTTGTCTTTGTCACTGAGGTGCGTTTCCTGTATGCAGCAAAATTCTGGATCCTTTCTATGTATCCAGTCTGATAGTCAATGTCTTTTTATTGGTAAATTGAGTCTATTGGTATTAAGAGATATTAAGGAAAAAAATGATTGTTGCTTCCTGTTATTTTTGTTATTAGAGGTGGAATTATCTCTGTGTGGCTATCTTCTTTTGATGTTGTTGAAAGATTACTTTATTGCTTTTTCTAAGTTATAATTTCCCTCCTTGTGTTAGAGTTTTCCATCAGTTATCCTTTAAAGTGTTGGATTTGTGGGAAGATATTGTGTAAATTTGGTTTTGTCATGGAATATCTTGGTTTCTCCCTCTATGGTAATTGAGAGTTTTGTTGGGTATAGTAGTCTGGGCTGGCATTTGTGTTCTCTTAGGGTCTGTGTGATATCTGTCCAGGATCTTCTAGCTTTTATAGTATCTGGTGAGAAGTCTGGTGTAATTCTGATAAGTCTGCCTTTATATGTTACTTTGCCTTTTTCCCTTACTGCTTTATGTTGGGGACCGACTTTTAGCAGAAAGCAGCTATCAGCTTTGCAGCCATCTTGAGCCATATACCCTGACATGAGACTTGGATTACAATAGCCTACAACAGCTGAGCACACTCTGATAATCTTGGTTTAGATACCTTGGGTGCTTGAGATTAAAGGTGTGTGAGATTAAAGGTGTGTGACTTAAGAGTGTGACCTGGAGATCAGATTTAGAGACAAGACCTAAGGGCATGATTAAAGGTGTGACCAAAAGGCATGGCTTAGAAGTGAGACATATAAAGGTGAGAGGCAGACAGAAGAGAGATGAGAGATTCAGACACTTAGAGGAAATATACTCTTTAGGGAGACTCTTTAGAGAGTACAGCTAGACTTGGTACTTGGACCAGGAAGAAAGACTGAAGAATAAACGAGATTGAATCACATTCTGTCTGGTCTCCATTCTTCGAGTCTATCCTCACTCTCTCTCTTGCTAAACCCCGACTCTCGGACTGGAGTGGCAGCTTGGGTCGAGATACAGTGGCCGCCAAACGCAGGGCAGCCTGGGCCTCCATATTTTGCTTGGGCCATAACATTTTTAGTATGTTTTTCTTTGTTTTGTGCATTTGATGTTTTGGTTATTATGTGATAGGAAGTATTTCTTTTCTGGTCTAGTCTATTTGGAATTCTGTAGGCTTCTTGTATGTTCATGAGCATCTCTTTCTTTAGATTATGGAAGTTTTCCTCTATAATTTTGTTGAAGATGTTTGCTTTCCTTTAAGTTGGGAATCCTCACTCTCATTTATACCTATTATCTTAATGTTTGCTCTTTTCATTTTGTCCTGGATTTCCTGGATGTTTGTGTTAGGTGCTTTTTGCAGTTTGCATTTTTTTGACAGTTGTGCCAATGTTTTCCATGGTTGTTGGGAGCCGTACTGAGTATATCAATATGCGCCATTCCAAGATGGTGCTGGCCTCGTGTCTTCTCCAGAAGTAAACAATTAACTGCGCAGCTGCAAAGGCAGAAAGTGCGCCAAAGTCACTGCCAATCCTAAGGCGTAATATTGGGTGGTGAGCGAACAGCCAATCAGAAGTGAATACGTCACTCTAGGGTGTATTTAAGCTAGGCAGCTTCCGGCTTTTTCCGTCCTTCCGCTCCCTTCCGCTCCCTTCCGTGTTTTCCTCATCTGTGTTACAGAGTAAAGCCTCGTTTGCAGTAACTACCCAAATTCTGCCTCTCGTGTTTCTCTTCCACGGGTGATAAGGGGACACGGGAGGTGTGCATAATACATGGTATCTTCTATCTTCTGCACATGAGATTCTCTCTTCTATCTCTTGTATTCTGCGGTGATGTTTGTGTCTATGACCTCTGATTTCTTTCCTAGGTTTTCTATCTCCAGGGTAGTCTCCCTTTGAGATTTCTTTATTGTTTCTACTTCCATCTTTAGATCCTGGGTGATTTTGTTTAATTCCTTCACCTGTTTGGTTGTGTTCTCTTGCAGTTCTTTAAGGGATTTTTGTGTTTCCTCTTTAAGGGCTTCTATCTGTTTACCTGTGTTCTCCTGTACTTATTTAATGGAGTTATTTATGTCTTTCTTAAAGTCCTCTATCTTCATCATGAGAAGTGATTTCAATCCTGAATCCTGCTTTTTCTGGTGTGATAGGGTGTCCACAGCTTGCTATGGTGGGTGAATGGGTTCTGATGATGCCAAGTGACTTTGGTTTCTGTTGCTTATGTTCTTGGACTTGCCTTTTACCATCTGGTTAACTCTAGTGCTACCTGCACTCACTGTCTCTTACTGGAGCCTGTCTTTCCAGTTATCTTGCTTGTGTCAAAACTCCTCAGAGTCCAGATGTCTCTGCGATCCTGAGCTCCTGGATGGAAGAACTGCTGGGACTCAGGCTTCCTCTGGGATCCTGAAATCCTGCTGCTCTGAGTGCACTGTTTCTTTCTCTTATCTGAGTACACTGGTTCCTCTAGGCTGGCTCAGGATATGGTGTCTTTATGGAAGCAGACCAGCTAGGTGTCTGCCCCAGCCAATAGGATCAAGCTAGGGGTGGAAGGTGAGTGGTATTCTGGAGGGGTGGGGTTTGGGTGGCTGATGTGTCCTGAGCACCTCAGGCTCCCAGTTATAGCTCTGAGGTGTAGGGTAGTGGGAGAGTTTTTACCCACTGCTCTGAGTGCAGTGGTTCCTCTATGATGGCTCAGGATATGATGTCTTCATGGGAGCAAACGAATTAGGTGTCTGCCCCAGCCAAAAGGCTGCTACAATTTTATTAAGTGTTTTTGCATCAGTATTTATAAGGGAAATTGGTCTGAAGTTCTCTGTCTTTGTAGCTTAATTGTGGCTTCATAGAATGAATTAGGTAGTGTTCCTTCTGTTAGCATTTTATGGAATAGTTTGAGGATTGTTGGTATTAGGTCTTCTTTGAAGTTCTGGTAGAAGTCCACCTGAAAGCATTCTGGCTCTGGGCTTTTTTTGGTTGAGGGTTTTTAATGAATTCTTCTATGTCCTTAAGGGATATGGACCTGTTTAGATAGTTTACCTGCTCTTGATTTAAGTTCGTTTTGTGGTATCTGTCTAGGAAATTATGCATTTTATCTACATTTTCCAGTTTTGTTGAGTATAGGCTTTTGTAGTAAGATCTGGTGATTTTTTTTTTAATTTCTCCAGGTTCTGTTGTTATGTATCCTTTTTTCATTTCTGATTTTTCAAATTTAGATAGTGTCTTTGTGCCCTTTAGTTAGTTTGGTTAGGGTTATTTCTATCTTGTTCATTTTCTCAAAGAACCAGCTTTTAGACTTGTTGATTCTTTGTATTGTTCTTTTTGTTTCTCCTTAGTTGATTTCAGACCTAAGTTTGACTATTTCCTGATATATATATATATATATATATATATATATATATATATATGTATATTTACATGTATGTGAGAAAAAAATTGCGAGGGAGTCTGGCAGGGGAGTCCAGAGGCAGGTGGGTCCCACATAGACGCAGCCACTGTGGTGGTACCAGATACACACAGAGGGTCCACGCATTGAGGGTGGGTTCCAACTGATATGAGAAAGTCCGGTACCAAAGACTTTGTTGTTCATGGTGTGGTGGATGGGGCTGGATGTGGGTGCTCCCCCAAAAGCCAGAGGAAGGCTGGCTTAAATAGGGAGGGGAAGAGGGGAGGGAATAACTTAATTAACTCTACCCCCAGCCTTTAGATAACTCATTAATATGTAAGTCTCTCAAGGCAGAGGCCTGTTAGTCATGTCCTCTACCTGTGTCCTACATGACTGAACTGGGAAGGCTAAATGGAGTTTAAGCCATGTGTCAGGGCCCTGGTTTCTGAGGGCATGGCTGAATACCTGCCATCTCGGGGTCCAATGCCAACCCAAGAACCAGGATACCCTTCCACATCCTGACACATATACATGTGCATGTGCACATGCACATATAGGTATATGACAAAATCCAAATGACAGAGTTATTGGAAGCTCAAACTCTCTCAACCATATTAAATGCAAAACACTGTCCATTAGATAAAACCTCAAAAAGAAAAGAGAAAAAGAGAAACAGTGAGATAGAAACAAAGACAGAGATACAGAGAGAGACAGAGACATACAGAGACACAGAGACAGAGAAAGGAGCAGTAAGTTACATCAAGAGACTACTATTAGACTAACACTAATTTCATAATAAGACAGAGGAAATTCAAAAAATCTTCAGATCTTACTACAAAACTCTACACTCAAAAAAAAAAAAAAACCTGGAAAATCTAAATGAAATGGATAAATTTTTAGACAAATACCACATAACTAAAGTTAAATCAAGAGCAGGTAAAAAATCTAAATATTCCTATAATCACTAAGTAAATAGAAGCAGTCATTAAAAACCTCCCAATGGTGGGAGGGAAGCCCAAGACCAGAGGGTTTTAGTACAGAATTATATCAGAACTTCAATACCAATATCCCTTAAACAATTTTACAAAATAGAAACAGAAGGTACACCATCTACTCGGATCTATGTAACCAAAGTTACTCTGATACCTGAACCACCCAAAGATTCTACAACTTCAGACCAATTTCACTTATGAATATTGATGTAAAAATACTCAATAAAATTCTCACAAACCAAATGTCCTGGCCCAAGCTGCTGTTCCAGTCCATGGGTCCACTCTGGTCCACCAGTCAGGGTCTAGCAAGAGGGAGAGAGAGTGGGGATGGAGGGGCAAGAGATGGGAAGAATGGAGACAAGACAGAGATTCTGATCAAGTCTCTTTTATTGAAAGGATACCCTGGGTATTTATACACTTTTCCACATACCTTGAGGCCATGGACAAGCAAGGGAACACAGCTGAAGGCACTTTGCCATATACCTTGCAGCTGTGGATACCATGTGCACCTTGCAGCCTTGGATACCATGTGAGCCCTGGAGCTGGGGACACTAAACAGCAAAACAAGATATTTGGGAAAAACAAGATGTTTATCAGAGTGTGCTCAGCTGTTCTAGGCTGTTGAAAACAAGTTTCTTGTCAGGCTATATGGCCTGAGATGGCTGCAAAGATGATAGTCGCTTTCTGCTAGAAGTCGGATCCCAACAACCAAATCCAAGGATATATCAATATCATTCAAGACAATCAAATGAGCTTCATCACAGTGATTCAATAATGGTTCTATATATAAAAATCCATCAATATAATTCACTATATGAACTAACTCAAAAAATCCACATGATCATCAGATTAGATGCTGAAAAACTTCTGTCTCAACTCTGATGATCTTGAATGTAAAATAGGCACAGGACCCACTGCCACTGGACCTATCTGAGACCCCAGAAAATAGGTTGAAAACCTTGTAGATCAGCAGCTATAAAGACTGTCCTGTCTTCTGCGTGTACCAATACTAATAGGTATATCAATTACTATGTAGGAGGCTTTGATTAGAACTGCAAGAGATGGTGGGAGCACACACTCATAGTAATTGGAGGAGGAAAGATGGGGTAAGCGGTTAGGCATCAGTGGATGTAGAGGCACTTGGTGCCTGAAAGTGTGGATTCCCAAGTGTTGGGGAATTTCAAGAGCAGGGAGGCAGGAATGAGAGGATGGTGGGAGCACACCCTCGTAGTAATTGGAGTGGGGTGAGGGGTTAGACATCAGTGGAAGTGGAGGGCCTTGGTGTCTGAAAGTTTAAATTCCCTAGTGTTGAGGAATTTGAGAGCAGGGAGGCAAAAATGGGAGGATGGTGGGAGCATACCTTCATAGAAATGCCCAGAATTATATGGATTAGACATGATAGAGGCAGGCGGCCAGAAGACTAGATTCCATAATTCAAACAAACAATTATCTTGATACAAAAATTTGTTTTGAGAATTGTATATTGCAGAATACATAGCCTTGGTGTATCTATTCATCAGGCAAGCTGAGCACACCTGCTCAAAACTCTGATGTCCTGGAATTCCAGCCGGATGCAGTGAAGACACAGTGTCAGAGGCTTATCAATTTATTCTTCCCCCAACCCCTCTTCTAACATTTCAACACCCATAATAAGCTTGAAGAAGTTAATAAAGAGTCTGCGCCCCTATTCCCTGGGCTTGGAGACTGAGGTGGTTAATATTGGGCTGTCTTTCTAGGGAAAATTAGTGATTTTGTGGATCAGGGAGGATTAGCTAGGATTTATTGCATAGCCATAACTTACAGGTACAAATATGTATAATTGTTATTAAGATGAAGTTATAATTTCTTAAATGGTAAAAAATTTACTTTGATTTCAAATTTAAGGTTTTTATTAGTACAAGCTTCTTATTAATATAAAAGTGAGATGAATATTGTTACTATCATAGGCATTGCAACTGTATAACACATTTAGGAATACAAGGCTTAGACCCAGTCCTTCTTTAACTTTTTTAACTTATCTGAGATGGTTAGACGGTGAGTTAAGGGCCTATAGCAAATTCATGGCTTTGAGTTTATTGTTAGGGAGTTTTCTATATTTTCTTTAGAAATAGCTGAGAGGAGTTAACAGACAACAATCCAGAAAGCCTTACATGGATAGTTGGTTTTCAAAACATCAGAAGTCCACAGAATTGATGTTACAAACATTTCTGTAGTAATGTTCATTTTGTTTAGAAACCTGTCTGCTCCTGACAGCTTCCTGTCATAGATTCTAAGAAAAAAAAAATGAGCATCTTTGGAGTTACTCCAGTTGTGGTGAGACAGCCACTAGGAAAGAATTGGCTCTTTCCATCTACAGACAAAATACTGTCCAGAAAAGGACACACTTGCAGAATAGTCGACTGATTATATCTGCCAAGACAGACTAATCAGCCCTTAATAATTCTGCATCACTAGGTTTGTCAGATGATCCTGGGCCAGAAGGCTGAAGATTGGATGCTCCAACATTCTGTAGTATAGGGACTGTCCAGGTGTTCAGTGGTCTCTATAAATTGGCTATGTTTTAGAAGCTATGCTTTGTGCTTCCCATAATTTCAGTTAACTCACTCATTTTGGATTTCTAATGGGGTTGAAAACTTATAGTCTCATAGCCAATCTTTGCTATTTACTTTGAGAGAAAAGATTTGAGTGGATGGTTTTCAGCTGACATTTATTCTAAAGCAAAGAAAAAAAGCCAGGTTCAGAACTAAGTCTTTTATTTAGGAGAGATGACAGAGGTTCTGCTTAGTCAACAAAATGATGGACTGGGTATTAGGTCTATCTTGCACCTTACTGACATAAATTGGTATAGTTATACTCTAACTGTATTTTGAGAGAAGTATTTTATTTTAACAGGAAGGGTGATATGTAGGAGGAGCTAAGGTGGGAGGAGTAAGGAGAGGAGGAGGAGAAGGAGAGGAGGAGCTAGGTGATGAGAGAGAAAGAGAGAAGGGAGTCAGACATGGAGGCAGATGCTCACATGTCTCTGCCCATCAAGATAGTTGATATATCTAGATTGGGTATTAGGTTACACTTCTGATTGATATTGAACATTACCAAACTTATAAAGCCTTTGGTTGACATTTTAAAAATTGTATAAAAGCAAAAAGAAGAAGGGGGTATGGGATAGAGGTTTTCTAGGGAGGGGAAATGGGGAAAGGGGATGGCATCTGAAATGTAAATAAAATATCCAATAAAAACAAAAGAAAAGAAATTAAAAAAAAGAACTGCAAGAGATAAAGCTTTGACTTCTAAGGCTGACAGGAAGGAAAAATGAATTTGGGTCATCACACCAATGCAACCTGAAATTATAAAAGAGAAGTGCAAAGTTATGGACAAACTTCATGAACAATCTTTGCAGTTGCTTTCTAAATGTTTCTTTCACCTGAGAAGGTTTTTCTTTTTACATACAATTATTTATACACTAAAAATCACCATTTAATAAGACAAGTGAAAGAAATGGCCGAAAGGGCTTCTAAGTACAAATTATATGACTTTGTTCCATGCATGTCATACTCTTCATTATACCACAAGTTATCTCCCATCTGGAACCTCCATAAAACAGACATAAATATCACAGGCCCTATCCTAGAGAATAAGAGCTGTCTTTTCCAACATAGACAAAACACATGGGATGAGCAATGGGACCCAGGGCTCATCCTCCTTATCCATTCTTAGTTCTCACTTCCCTTCATTCTCACCAGAAATCAAGAAAAACATGGCTACCAACAGCAGAACTGGCAACTTCATTTTGAGGAAGCAGCATAAGGAGACTTATCAATCTATGCAAGATGACAAGTGAGCTTTTATATCAAACTAACAAGAGTTAATTGCTGCACTACAGAAACACAGGAAAGAGTAAAAACAATGACATGTGTGAAGTTGTTCTCTTCAAGATAAGCATCTATATTTTTGTTCCACTTTTCAAAAATTTTATGGAAAAAATAGTGGTCATTTTCTGAGTTTATATGTAATAGTTAAGAGCTTTGTTCCCTTGTAGTCCACTGATTTGTCTCCATGGGAGCACTAAAATCATTTTACACCAAAATTTGCTCTATCTACAAGAAAAACATGGTCAAAGATGGAGCAAAAACTGAGTGAATGGCCAACCAATAACCAAGTTAACTTGAGACCCATCCCATTCGTGAACACCAATCTCTAACTCTATTAATGTTGCTACATTATACATGGAGACAGGAGCCTAGCATAACTGTCCTTTGAGAGACTCCACCTAGAAGTTGATTGTCAAATATTGGACAGAGCTTGAGGACTCTTATGGAAAAGTACAGGGCAGAATGGAGAGCCCACTGAAGGGATTGGACCTCTACAGGAACTAACAATAGACTCAACTAACCTGTACCCTTGGGGACTCTCTGAGATTATGTCAATAACCAAAGAGCATACACTGGCTGAACTGAGGGTCCAGGCAATATGTAGAAACTGTACACATCAGTCTTCAGCTTAATCTTCATTTGATTCCCTCCAAAACTGGAGCAGTTAATGTTCCTAAAGTTGCTGCCTATCAGAGGAATCTATTCCCCTAACTTGTATGCCTTGTCTGGCCTAAGTGGTGAAGGATGTACCCTGCCCTTCAGAAATTTGATGCACCAGGGTGGTACATCCCTAATTCATGTTCATGAAAGCAAAGAAAATTAAGTCATTGAGTCAAATAAAAAGATTGCAGTTAAAGTAAAGGGAGTGTTAAGAGTAAGAGTTTCAGTGTTAAAGGGAAGAGAGTTGGGAGTGTAAAGAAACTATAAAATAATTATTATTTATGTTTTTAAATTTCTAGAGTATATCATAAATAAAGAAAAAACAGAAAGAACAGAATATGGGATTACATTGAATGAATACAAATTATATTCTGTGTTTCCTAGAAAGAGGAGGAAAAGGTCAGTAAGAAGATATTTATACATTTATTTGTTTGTAATGTGTTTGTATGTATGTGTATTTAGGCATGTTCATTCCAATGCATACACATGAAAAAATACAACTGATGGTAGTCAGTCCTCCCTGCAATGTCGGTCTAGGGAAACCATCAAGTTGTTTGGCCTTGTGGCACATAAGTCTGTGAAAGGGATTATCTTGATTATTAATAAATGTGCTAAGGGCAAGCATGATGCTAAAAATGCCTCAAACTGGGCATGAGGTCCTGAAGGCTTAAGAAATCAGACAGAACAAACCATGAAAATAATCCAATAAGCAGCCATCTTTATGGCCTGTGCTTCAGTTTCTGTCTCCTTGTACCTTCCCTGCTGGAGGTCCTGCACTTAGTTAACTTCTTGTGAGGCAGAACTATAAACTGACCTCCTTTTCTCTTCAATTTGCTTCTGATCATTGGTTTTATCACAGTAGAAAACAATATATAACTGCCCTCAGAATTATCACTGGTATCCTATACACAATTAGTAAGGAAGGCTTCTTAAGAGAAAGGCTCTTTTGGGAAGGATAGAAAAAAAAATAAACAGGAAAAGTTTCACATTTTCACCTTATTAAGTTTTATGAATCCTATTCCCAGTCATAATTTTCCTCAATAAAGAAAATTAAATTATGTTGCATTCTTGTTAGATTTAAACAAGAATCTTTCCCCCACTTAATCCTCTGTGGTACATATATAAAATGATATGATACAAGTTCACAGAGAATTTCATCAAGGTGAACAAAAACTAGATATACATTTTTATTAACTCAAAGTAGTATGTTTTTATAACCCTCAATTCCCTGGTCTTCATTTGGAGATAGTAACTAGGGACAATGATGGTGGATCAAAGATACTCAGTAGAGTCAGTTTTGACTATAATCTCAACAAATGGATGCAGACATAAGTGCAAATGCCCTGGGTTTTGTTAAAGTAGCCAAAAATACACTATATGAAGGATATTCAAAAAATGGTGCTTGTCTAAATTTGATATTTGTAGATAGAAGAATGTAAATAGATCTATATTTATTACCTATAATTAAACTCAAGTTCGCATGGAGAAAGAACTCAAAATTCTGTTACAGCACTTTTGGTTGATATTATGTGTGGGGGTGCTGCTATTTTCTGAGGGGAAATGGAGGAGCAGTGGATTTGGAAGAAAGGGTCGGTGGAAGAGCTGAGAAGAGGAAGGGAGTGGAAACTGTATTGCATGAGAGTGTGGGGAGCCAACAGAAGGTGGCTATCATCCTTGCAGCCATCTTGAGCCATATACCCTGACAAGAGACTTGTTTACAATACCCTAGGACAGCTGAGCACACTCTGATAACATCTTGTTTTAGATACCCAGGATTTTCCCTTGGGTGTGTGAGACCTAAAGGTGTGACTTAAAGGTGTAATTTAGAGATAAGACTTAAAGGCGTGCCTTAAAGGCATGGCTTAGAAGTGAGACATATAAAAGACAAGAGGCAGACAGAAGAAATTATTAGACACTTATACTTGGAAGAGTACTTGAGACTTGAGACTTGAGGCAGGTAACTTGGCACTGGGAAAGAGACTAGCAACATAGAAATAGGATTAGGACTTGAGACTTCCTGCCAAAGCCCAGGACCTGAGACTTGGTACTAGGAACTAGGGACTTGGAAAGAAGAAGAGAGACTGAAGAATAAATAGGATTGAATCACACTCTGTCTGGTCTCCATTCTTTGCATTCGTCCTCAATCCCTCTCTTGCTGAACCCAGACCCGAGGACTGAAGCAGCTTGGGGCAGTGTGGACTCTAACAATTTAACCCCCAAGGCTTTTGGCAGTGTGGGTTCCAATACTGATAGAGGGGTCCACGACATTTTGGCCTCCAAACGTGGGGCAGAGCGGTTCGCAACATGAGAGATAAGGAAAAAAACTTACAATAAAAGGTAAATATAGCAATAAAATAAATTTAAAACAAAGAATAAAAACAGACAAAAATTTGGAATGAATGAGTTTTTTCCAGTCCTCTAAATGGACTCTTTCAGGTTTGAGGTAGTAAACTTTTTAAAAACTCCTATCTTTTCATCAGGAGAACTGTTACTGAGTTCTGGTCAGTCAAGAGTCTGCTCTCTCACAGCACACTGTTTACTGTAGACAATTTTCTCCCACAGTATGATACACACACACCCTGTAAGTCCAAAGGATTTGGGATATAAGTTCAGAAAAAGTACACAGTAATGTTGTATCTTAATGAACCTAAGGGTTCCATAGCATCTCATAGCTTCCAGATCTTTCCCAGGAGCACAGTATTGTGTAGGAAAGAAGATAATGCAAAAATCAAGTAATTTTCTGTACTTGAGTTAACATTCCTGCAGACAGAACACCACTATGATGGAGCACTGGAAGATAAACTATTGGACTAAAGCTATTGATCTCTACACTCATCCTCAATGATACTGTTTAATCTTTCTCCATGTACATGATGCCCTGAATACTGTGTCATCCATGACCTGATCCTCCTGCTGATACCACTTCTCAGCATCTCAACAGCTAGCTTTCTTATTGCTCAGGAGTATATCTGTGGAGGTTGCTTCTGGCTCCCTAATTTGTTTTTACTTCTTGTTTCTAGGTCTACAGACTAGCCTAGTCTCTGATATATTGTGTGATAACATAGGCTTCTCCCTAAATGCCAACCTGTCATGCAAGAGGAATCACTGAAATATTAAATGCCATCAATGGTGTTAAGGATTATAAGCACTCTAGGCTTTTTCTGTGATTAGGAATGCAAAGCTGTCTGGTTTAGCCTGTGGTGCTCCCATCACTGTGTCCTACCCATAAAGCTCTTGCTTGAGTCACAGGTTGGTTCCCCCTTTCCACTCTGTATTATCTTTCAGCTTTCCTTGTAATCTGCTTTCTTAGTTTTTTTAAGGTTGCTTTTATTTAATTTTATGGATAAGAGTAGTTTTACTTGCATTTATACGTAAAAATGTGCATGCCTATGCCCAGGAAAATCAAAAGAAGTCAGCAGATTCCATAAAACTGGAGTTTTAAATGGTTGTGAACTACCAAGTGCATGCTAAGAACTGAACCACTGTTCTCTGCAAGATCAGCCAGTGCTTCTAACTGTGTTGCCCTCTCTCTAGCCCTTCCTACCATCTCTTCCAAGATTTCCAATACTCTTTTAAAGTCAATTGTCCTTGGTCATCCATGGTGTCACAAGGCAGAAAATTCTGAATATTTACCTTTCTACAAAAGCCCACTTAATCTTCTTTTGCTTCAAAATTTTACTTCTAAGAATCTCACAGTAATTAATTAGTGGTATTCCTCTGTAGTTTTTAAATATCCTTGATCCCTACCCGTGGTGAAATTCAGAGTTCTCATCATTTTAATGATTGTGCTTTAATTGGGAAATCCCCAAGGCTTTCATTAATGGACTTTCTCAAGTATTTCCTTCTGTGTGTACTGACAAACTCTGTTAATGATATCTAAGAGAGTGATTCATGAGGAGAAGCAGTTGAGGTAGCCAGGCCTCTCACTTCTGCTTCCATAGAGTTTATGTTATGACTTGTATCACTGTGAGAGGATACTCAGCAGACTGTAAACAGTAATAGATTGCCATATCTTCAGACTCCAAGCTGCTGATGCTGAGAGAATAATCTGACCCAGACCTACTGCCACTGAACCTTGATGGGACCCCGTCTTCCAAGTTGGTGGCACCATATATCAGGCTTTTCAGAGATTTCCCTGCCTTCTCCTGGAACCAACTTAAATTATTCCCAATGTCCTGACTTGCCTGGCAAGTAATAGTGACTTTGTCTCCCAAAAAGACAGGCATGGAGAATGGAGACTGAGTCATCTGGATGTCACATCTGGCACCTAGAAGTGGGGATACAATGAGTATTCACATAGTTAAGCATTATAAAAGATGACATCCCCCAAATGCCAGTCAACACTAATCACAGTGAAATTCCCATTTTAGTTCATTTTACCTGGAAACCATAGCAACAAGAACCCAAGAAACTGAGCAGTGGCCCTCATGTCCATGCTGAATCCTGGCTGCAATGACAATGGCACAATATATGTATGACTAATATATGAAGAAGTCCCCAAGGCTGTACAGTGAGGGCATGCAAATCATTGGAAACCATATATTGCTGGGTACAGTTGCAGGACTTACTCATCTCAGAACTTAGCACAAGCCTAGTGTCCCCAGACACCTGAGGTCAAACCACTTGTATGTCTCAAGAGAATGATTTTTTTTCAACAATTTAAAATAATAGATCACATTTCTAATATAGGTACTCTCTATTTTGAATAATATATTTCAAAGATATACTGGGATAATATAGCAGAATATCCTCCTGTCAGGGAATATACAACAGAAAAGAAAGTATTGGACTTTAGCTCACTCAAATAATTTAGATTAATTTAAAAAATAATATGTGTTTCCCTTGTGAAATGTTTGGAGTAGACATTTCTTGAAATTAAAAGGACAATTTATCATAACCATTTTTACTGAATTAAAACATAAGATTGTACAGTTTTAACTTTTCTAACTACACTTTAAAGAAAGGAAAAACACAATACATACACATATAACATTTTGATCTGAGCAACCTGAGTCACTTGAAATTCTGACTCCACCTGAAGATAGGGGGACATTCATACTTAGAGACTAGATGGGTACAACTTTTGCTCAGTTTGGAATCCTCCAAATTTTGCTCTTTTCTACCATTTGCTATTATTTCCCATAGTTCCTCAACATAAAGGTTTTACTGGTGATAATAGCCTTGAGTACTACTATAACAGAAAACACTGCTATTTTCACATTTCATTCTTGAGAAGTAACAGTAGGAATTATTCTGATTCAGGCAGCAGGCTCATTTTCTGTATGTGGGTCAAAGTCTCCAAACAAGCTATGACGCAGAAATGTTTGTGCATCCTTATAACACAAATATTGAATACCATAGATTACACATCTATGCCTTTGTCTTGAACATCCAACATTATTCATCATCAGGAGAAGTACAATCTATTCAGTCTTCAATACTTTGTTCTCAAGCTAGGGAATTTGGGGCATCTTTCAGAAACTAACTATGAAAGGCACTACAATTTTGCAGCATGAGTCTGAACATGCTGATTACCTAAGGACCTGGACATGAGTGATGTGTGAGAACAAACACCTAGTCACATAAGGCAGCTTCTTTATTATACAATTTACTGTCCCCATCAGGAGTATGACACAACAACTTTTGGATGGATTAATAGTAATGCTGCCTTCTCTGCCTCTTCCCTGAACTCACTTTCTGCTGATATCTAACAGCTGTATCTCTGTCTTTCGTTGATTGTTAAAGCTCAAGATAGGAAGACCTATCTTGAGTTCTCACATGACAGCCGAAGGATCTGAGGAAGATTCACTCAGAACACTTTTAGTTCATGATAAGAGGAGGATGACAGTTCCTCTCAACCTAAAACAACAAGTGAATCATTTGATTGCAGGGCATCTAGGATCTGAATTCTTACCACACCTCCTTTAATGGTATGTGCAAATGTGAAGGGAATTCAAGAAACATTTAACTTTACAAATGGGCCTTAGATTGCACTAAGTATTAAATGATTTTGTTTTGGATTATACTTTCTTAGGAAAGTGTGCATTGATGGTGTAACAGTAATCATAGCTGCCTCCATAAAACATTCAACAACTTAAAGACACTAATTCACACATATTGAATAAATATTCATGTACATGTTGAGGTTTGTGTGTCCCCTTTCTCTGTTGATTAATAAATAGGCCTTTTGATATTTTTTCAGACTTATAAAAGGTCATGTTTGTATTAGAGAATACAAGCTAATTGGGAATAATCAACCTCACTGATCTTTCAATAACTATCCAAGTCTAGGTTCTAAAGTTTTAAATTGAACTTAAGATGTGAAAAGGACTTGTCAGGTATAGTTAAGTGATTAGTATGACATGAAAAGAGCATTCTGAAATATATGGGTAAAATCAATATAATCGCATGTGTTTTTGTAGTAGGGAGAGAGGGAGTGGAGGTTGATGGTGCCCATTGTTTAGGTTAAGGTGCTAATTTCTTGAATGTATAAATGTCAGCATTAGACTGTGGTACCTGGAGTCTAGAGGATGCCCACAGATCTCCTTATCCTTGAGGTTAACTCAGATGACAGCTAACATTCAAAACAGTACGGAAATTATATTTTTAATCAGTTCTGAAGCTATTCCAATTTAGCAAGAGAAAACCAATTGAAATACTCTTTGATTTCTCTAAGCCTGTGGCTTTTCTTACTACTCCAAAATTTTTTTCCTTGCTACCTCTGTCTGACCTAATATCTTTGTGACTAACAAGTAACTTAACAGACCATAAACTACCACCAATCACGAGACTAAGTAAGAATACTGCTAGCATCAGAGGCCTACCAGGATTTCCCCACTTTCGTTTAATATTTCTATTATTGTTTCCACCAATGCACTGAAAACTGTCTCAGTTCATAACTTTCTTTGTTCTCTTACTGTGAAAAGCTCATGAGACTGTTACTAGTTAGAAACATGGAATGAAAGGTAACCTAAATTTGTGTTCCAAGGCCAAGGTCATTCATACTTGAATAGAGAATAAACTGTCTCTTAAATTCTTGAAGATGTTCTTTGT
The DNA here is from genome assembly GCF_011762505.2 of Arvicanthis niloticus. Taxonomy (NCBI): domain Eukaryota; kingdom Metazoa; phylum Chordata; class Mammalia; order Rodentia; family Muridae; genus Arvicanthis; species Arvicanthis niloticus. The sequence goes on along the minus strand of NC_047666.1, from coordinate 7,399,798 downwards.
GTTTTTCTCTTGGCTACTGGGACATCCCATAAGGGTGAAGTTAAGAGAAGTGAAATTAAGAAGACTAGAGAAGAGGGGAAGGGGTAAATAATAGTGTTTTAATAACAAAATATTTTCTCCCTCATGAGTCAATTCTTCCTAGCTTCATGCTGCATAATTTAAAGCACACTTGCAACCTATTTATTCTGATGATATTTATGTGTTACCAAATGTGCGGGGAATAACAAGTAGGCCCTGAATCATGCAACAAGATCTAATAATGGCTAATTGTCTGAAATCTTTTTTTGGAACAATTGACATGAGTTTTTAATTTTGAAATATTTATATCTGTTTTTTAAAGACAAGACACACATAATCTACAATAAGGTAAAAGTGTGATCTCTTTTTATTGTTCTCACATGTCTGCATCCTAAATATCCCAATTACTACTTTCACTTTCAGCTGGTGTTTCCAATCTTACATAATCTACTAGAAATCACTGAACTAGAACAAAAAGTTCTGGAAAAAGAGGCCATATTTTAACATTGTAGGCAAGTAGGGTGCCATTAGAACTAGTAATGATTGCATTTTCACAGAGTATTTTCAGTTTACTATAGATTTATATTTTTATATGCTACATTCAAAATTTGAAAATAAAAATGAGAATTACTATTACATAAAATGACAAAATACTGGTAGGCATTTAGAAAAATATGGTTATTTCTAAAACAACAGTTAAAAGCTGTATTTTTTAACTTTCTAGTTTTTATTTTTATTAAATTTTCTTTTTTTTCATTTTTTATTAGATATTTTATTTACACTTCAGGTGCCATTCCCTTTCCCCATTCCCCTGCTTAGAAAGCCCCTATCCCATGCCCCCTTTTCCTTTTTGCATTTATATATATTTTTTAAAAATGTTAATCATAGGCTTTATAAGTTTGGTATTGCTCAATCAGAGGTGTAAACCACTACCCAACCTAGATATATCAACTATCTTTGACTGGTGGAGATACATGAACATCTGCTTCCATGTCGACCCCCTCTTTCTCTCTTTCATCACCTAGCTTCTCCTCTCCTTCTCCTCCTCTTCTTACTCCTTCTCTTCCTCTCAGTACTCCTCCCACCTTAGCTCCTCCTACATATCACCCTTCCTGTTAAAATGAAACTTTTCTCTCAAAATACAATTAGAGCATAATTATGCCTATGTGTATCCATGAGGTACAAGATAGTACTAATACCCAGTCCATCATTTTGTTAACTAACCAGAACCTCTGTCATCTATCCTAACTGAAACATTTAGTTCTGAACCTGGTTTAGGATGAATGTCAGCGGACGACCCTCCACTCAAATGTTTTCTCTCAAGGTAAATAGCCAGGACTGGCTATGAGGCTATAAGTTTTCAACCCTGTCACAAATCCAGAATGACTAAGTTAACTATAATTGTGGGAAGCACAAAGCATAGCTTCTAAAACTTAGCCAATTTATAGAGACCTCTGAACACCTGGACACTCCCTCTACTACAAAACATTGGAGCATCTGTTTTTCTGCCTTCTGGCCCAGGATTATCTGACAGACCTTAGTGATGCAGAATTATTAAGGGCTGATTACTCTGTCTAGGCAGATATAATCAGTCGACTATTCTGCAAGTGTGTCCTTTTCTGGATAGTAATTAGTCTGTAGAAGAAAAGAGGCAATTCTTGTCTGGTGGCTGTCTCACCACAACTGGAGTAACTCCAAAGATGCTCAATTTCTTCTTAGAATTCAATACAAGAAGCTGTCAGGAGCAGACAGGTCTCTAATCAAAATGAACATTAATACAGAAATGTTTGTCAAGTCAATTCTGTGGATTTCTGCTGTTTTGAAAACCAATTATCCATGTAAGGTAATCTGGACTGTTGCCTGTTAACTGCACTCAGCTATTTCTAAATAAAACATAGAGAGCGCCCTTATAATAAACTCCAAGTCATGAATTTGCTATAGTCCCTTAACTCACAGGCTGACCATCTCAAATCAGTTAAAAAAGTTAAAGAAGGACTGGGTCTAAGCCTTGTATTCCTAAATGAGTTATACTGGTACAATGCCTATGAGAGTAACAATATTAATCTCACTTTTATATCAATAAGAAGCTTGTACCAATGAAAACCTTAAAATTTGTAATCAAAGTAAATTGGTGCTTTTAAGAATTTATATCTTCATCTTGATAATAATTATATAGATTTCAATACAATACAATATAATACAATAGGTTATGGCTATGCAATAAACCCTAGCTAATCCTCTCTATTCCCACAAAACCACTACTTTTCCCTAGAAAGACAGCCCAACATTTACCACCTTAGTCCCCAAGCCCAGGGAATAGGGGCGCTGACTCTTCATTAGCTTCTTCAAGCTGACTATGGGCGTTGGGATATTAGAAGAGGAGTGGGGGGAAGAGCAAATTGATAAGCCTCTGATGCTGTGTCTTCACTGCCTCCAGATGGAATTCCTGGACCTCAGAGGTTTGAGCAGATCTGCCCAGCTTGCTTGTTGAGTAGATACACCAAGGCTGATCATTCTGCAATATACAATTCTCAAAACAAATTTTAGTATCAAGATAGTTTTTTTTTTTTAAAGAGGGCTGACATTTTATTAAGGATGTTGGTTCTAACTGCTTTTCTTTTTTCCCCTCTTTTATTGGATATAATATTTACATTTCAAATTTTATCCCCTTACCGCATTCCCACCACCACCCAGGAACCCCTTATCCCATCCCCCTCCTCCTGCTTCTATGAGGGTGTTTACCCACCTACCCCCCAATCCCCCTCCCCATCGTCAGATTCCCCCACACACACTCAGTGCTCAGCCTTCAAGGTACCAATGACCTTGTCTCCCACCTATGCCCAACAAGGCCATCCTCCCCTACATATACAGCTGGAGCCATGTGTCTCTCCATATGTGCTCCTAGGCTGGTGGTTTAGATCCTGGGAGCTCTAGCTGGTTGGTATTGTTGCTCTCATGGGGCCACCAACCCTTAAGGCTCCTTCAGTTTACTCTCTAACTTCTCCATTGGGAACCTTTGATCAGATAAATAGTTAGCTGTGAGTATCTGCCTCTGGGTAGTTACAAACATTTCTCTATTAATGCTCATTTTGATTAGAGATCTGTTTGCTCCTGACAGCTTCCTATCTTGGATTCTAAGAAGAAATTGAGCATCTTTGAAGTTACTCCAGCTGTGGGGAGACAGGCACTAGGCAAGAATTGCCTCTTTTCATCTACAGACAAATTACTGTCCAGAAAAGGACACACTTTGCGGAATGGTCAACTGATTATATCTGCCTAGACAGAGTAATCAGCCCTTAATAATTCTGCATCACTAAGGTCTGTCAGATGATTCTGGACCAGAAGGCTAAAGATTTGATGCTCCAATGTTCTGTAGTATAGGGACTGCCAGGTGTTCAGTGGTCTCTATAAATTGGCCAAGTTTTAGAAGCTATGCTTTGTGCTTCCCATAATTTCAGTTAACTCAGTCATTCTGGATTTCTGATGGGGTTGAAAACCTATAGTCTCATAGCCAATCCTGGCTATTCACATTGAAAGAAAAGATCTGAGTGGATGGTTTTCAGCTGACATTCATTCTAAAGCGAAGAAAAAAGCCAGGTTCAGAACTATGTGTTTTAGTTAGGAGAGATGACAGAGGTTCTGGTTAGTCAACAAAATGATGGACTGGGTATTAGGACTATCTTCTACCTCACTGATACAAATAGGCATAATTATGCTCTAATTGTATTTAGAGAGAAAAGTTTTATTTTAACAGGAAGGGTGATATGTAGGAGGAGCTAAGGGGGAAGGAGTACCAAGAGGAAGAGAAAAAGTAAGGAGAGGAGAAGAAGAAGGAGAGGAGAAGCTAGGTGATGAGAAAGAGAGAGAGAGAGAAAGAGGAAGGACATGGAGGCAGATGTTCACGTGTCACCACCAGTCAAAGATAGTTGATATATCTAGGTTGGGTAGTGGGTTACACTTCTGATTGAGCAATACCAAACTTATAAAGCCTTTGATTAACATTTTTTTAAAAATTGTATAAAAGCAAAGAGGAAAAGGGGGCATGGGATAGGGGTTTTCTAGGGAGGGGAAATGGGGAAAGGGGATGGCATCTGAAATGTAAATAAAATATCCAATAAAAAATAATAAATAAATAAATAAATAAATAAATAGTTTTGGATGAGTATAGTAGCACATGCAGGAAACTAGCATTCTGGAGTTGAGGTGAGAAAATTGAGAATTCAAATACAGCATCAGAAAAAAAAAAAAAAACAGGAAAGAAGGGTAAATCCAAAATATTGTCATACGCAAGTAAAGCAGAAAAATGGCACAATTCTAAGTGCAGTAGTTACTTAGTGCTGCTAATTAAGTATTCATAAATAAATAAAATTTGTTCAAAAATATTTTGTACATTATGAATTAAAGATTATATTTAGGGACTGGAGAGATGGCTCAGTGGTTAAGAACACTTGTAGCTTTTTCAGATGACCCAAGTTTAGTTCCTAATACCCATGTCGGTAGTGCACAACTGCCTGTAACTCCAACTTTAGAGGCACCAATATCTTAAGTATATATAATCTTAAAAAACAAGAAAAAACAAAACAAAATAAAAGCACATGGTATTTAAAGTTCATTCTGTAGTCTAGGAGTCTAAACTGGGATATGGGGCAGAGTTGAAGTTGATATGGGGAAAGAGAACCAATGGGAATCTCCTGTCCATCAGCCACCAAGAGGCAGTGATACTGGGGCAACATTACTGGGTGATTATTTATGGAATGGTAACCATGGCAGGAAACTTGGCGGGTAGAGTGGATTGAAACACCAGACATTCACACCTGAGACAGTAGGTACCTTCCTTCTTCCTGCCAAATTCCTGGCCTGGAACACATGCCACACTTTCCACATAAGCTCTTTTCTTTCCAGAAAAGAGCTCACCATGCCTCCCAGAAGATGCTTCAACATAGAACAAGGACACATGCTCCACTACAGTTATAGCAGCCTTATTTATAATAGCCAGAAACTGGAAAAAACCAGATGTCCTCCAACAGAGGAATGGATACAAAAAATGTGGTACATTTACACAATGGAGTATTACGCAGCTATTAAAAACAATGAATTTGAGAAATTCTTAGCTAAATGAATGGAACTAGAAAATATAATCCTGAGTGAAGTAAACCCAATCACAAAAAAAGCACACATGGTATTCACTCACTGATAATTAGATATTAGCCCAGAAGCTTGAAATACCCAAGATTCAACTCACAGACCACATGAACCTTATGAAGAAGAAAGACCAAGTTTGGGTACTTCGGTTCTTCTTAGAAGGAATAACAAAATACTCAAGGGAGCAAATATGGAGACAAAGTATGGGACAGAAAATGAAGGAGGGGCCATCTGAAGACCATTCCACCTGGGTATCCATCCCATGTGCAGTCACCAAAGATAGATGCTGATGTGGATGTCAGGAAGTGCATGCTGACAGGAGCCTGATATAGCTGTCTCCTTAGAGGTCTGCCAGAGTCTGACATATTCAGAGGCAGATGCTCACAGCGAACCATTGAACTGATCAAGGATTTCCCAAAAAAAAGGAGTTAGAGAGAAGACTGAAGGAGCAGAAAGGGTTTGTGGCCTCATGAGGAGAGCAACAATAACCAACCAATCAGAGCTCCCAGGATCTAAACCACCAGCCTGGGAGCACATAGGGAGAGACCCATGGCTCCAGCTGTATATGTAGGGGATGATGGTCTTGTCAGGCATAGGTGGAAGAGGAGATCCTTGGTCTCATGAAGGCTGGACGCAGAGTGTAGGAGAATTTGAGGGTGGGGAGGCAGGAGTGAGGGTAGGTGGGACACATCCTCATTGAAGCAGGAGGGGGTAGAATAAGGGGTTTCTGGGCGGGGGTGACATGGAATGGAATAAGGGGATAACATCTGAAATGTAAATAAAATATCCAATAAAAATTATATTCTATAATCAAAAAACAAAAAAGTCTTGGGTATCTTTGCAGGGAAATGAAAACTCATTTTATACCAAAAGTATTTTTAAAAATTGGTATACCACATTGAAGAAATGTATATCCTTCATATGTTAGAATTAAATTGTTCAAAGATGGTTGATAGTGCTCACAAGTTGTATGAAGAAGTCAATATTTCTGGGTTATAGCTTATGGAACTGTTTGAAGAAGATTGTGAGAAACTGAGAGTTTAGCATATATATATATATATATATATATATATATATATATATATATATATGTTGATGTTGTTCATTGAGGGTTGGTCACAGTCTTGTCTGGGTATTTTCATGCTCATAGCATCTAGTTCAAAGACTTAAAGCCTCACTGTAATTGCAAAACAGTGAGGACATTTTATTCAGACTAAAGCATTTGGTAAGATAGCAAAGAAATACTGTGTCCATAGTGACAGTGAGCCATACAGTGAAAGCTCTCAAAGGCTCGTGTTGTTAACTTGTGGTAGTTTGAATAGGAATGTCCCCCAAAGACTCATGTATTTGAATGTTTGACCAATATAGACTAGCACTATTAGGAGGTCTGGCCTTGTTGAAGTAGGTGTGGCATTTCTGGAGGAAGTATGTCACTGTGAAGGTGGTCTTTAAGGATATATATATATATATATATATATATATATATATATATATATATATATATATGCTATACCCAGTCACAAGTTTCCTCTGATGCCTTTGGATCAAGATGTAGAACTCTTATATCCTTCTCCAGCACCATGTCTGCCTGTACTCTGCCATTCTTTCTACCATAATGATAATGGGCTAAACTTCTGAAACTATAATCCAAACCTTATAAAATGTTTAGCATTATGAAAGTTATTATGGTTGTCTTCATTGCAATAGAAAACCTAATTAATACAAGAAACAGCAGAAAATAATCAAACTTATGGCTGAAGTGAATAAATTAGAAACAAAGAGAAAAATACAAATAATCAATGAAATAAAAATCAACAAGATAGACAAACTCTTAGCCAAACCAACTAAAAGGCAAAGAGAAAATATACAAACTAAGATAATCAGAGTTGAACCATATAAACAGAAGAAAATTATCCCCTGAGAGGCTCCACCAAACAGCTGACTTGGACAGATACACAAACCCACAGCCAAATGCCCCAGCCTGTGGGGCAGTGAACTGGGACTGGGAACCAACCTGAAAGAGAGAATGGGGAACAAGTATATGTGACGAATGGACAGCAAGTCAAGAAGTCTGATCAACCTGTCAAATTTTTATTGTTCCCACACCAAGTTACATACACATAGAAGCAGGATACGGGATAGGAGGGTGACATAGGGTCTCTTTGTTTCTGAAAAGTACAGGTGTTCTCAGGGGGGAGTGCAGGTATTCTCAAGAACAGGATGTTAGCTTGGTGAAAAGTTCAGCAAAAGGAACAGAGCAGAACAGGTTGCTAGGTACCTGTCCATAAGATCTATAATCATTTGTTCTTAACTAAGCTAGTACTTTCTCACAGAGGTTACCTGGCCACAAGATCAATAGCTATTTGTTCTCAACCATGTTAGTACTTTGCCACAGAGGCCAAGACTTTGTGCCAGTAAGCACATATGGCTGACAAGGCAGTTAAGTTTAAGCGAGGTCACTCGAGACAGCCAAACAGTTGATGGAATGTGGGACGTCTGATGGAAGAATAAGAGGAATAATTACTGGTCCAAAAGAAATAGGAGCTCCACAAAAATACCAACAGAGTCAACTAACCTGGAACCTTGAGGATTTAAGAGTCTAAACTGCCAACTAAAGAACCTACACAGACATATATAAAGACTAAAGAACCTACACAGACATATATAAAGACTAAAGAACCTACACAAACATATATAAAGAACCTTCCCACACATATGAAGCAGATATGCAGCTTGGGCTTCATGTGTAACCCAAACAACTGGAACAGGAGGCCATTCCAAAAGCTTTTTCCTTTACATGGGATATGTTCTTCTAGCTGGGCTGCCTTGTCTGGCCTCAGTGGAAGAAGAAGCAACAGGCCTCATAGAGACTTGATGTGCCAGGGTTCCTTAACTGAACACAAAGGGCTAAAGATCTAAGATCAACTAATAATAAGTGGGACCTCATGAAACTGCAAATCTTTTGTAAGTCAAAGGGCCTTGTCAATAGGACAAATTGGCAGTCTACAAATTGGGAACCCTACATATGACAGAGGGCTAATATCCAAAATTTGCAAAACAAACTCAAGCGTTAGAAACCAATAGCCCCAGTAACCCTATCAAAATATGGAATACAGAACTAAACAGAGAATTCTCAACAGAAGAATCTTGAGTAGCCTAAAAGTACTTTTTAAAAATGTTAAAAGTCTTTATTTAATACAGAAATGTAAATCAAAACCACTCTGAGAGGTTCCATGTTACACCCATCAGTATGGGTAAGATGAAAGCCTCACAATACAGCACATGCTAGAGAGGATGTGGAGCAAAGGGAACACTACTTTTTTGCTGATGAGAGTGGAAACTTGCACAACCACTTTGGAAATCAATTTGGCAGTTTCTCAGAAATCTGGAAATAGTTCTACCTCAAGACCCAGCTATACCCTTTCTCAGCATGCACCCAAAAGGTGCTTAAAAGTCTCACAAAGACACTTTCTCAACTAAGTTTATAGCAGATTTATATGTCATAGTAAGAAACTGGAAACAACCTAGACATCCCTCAACTGAAGATTGGATAAAAAAATGTGGTACATCTACATAATGAAATACTATTCAGCTATTAAAAACCAAGACATCATAAATTTTGCAGGCAAATGGATGGAACTTGAGAATATTACCCTGAGTGAGGTGATCTAGTCTCAAAAGGACATGCATCGTATGTACTCACTTATAAGTGGATATTAGCTATTAAAAAAAAAAAAAAGCTACCATTTTACACTCCATAGACATAAAGAACCTAAACAAGAAAAAAGACCCAAATAAGGAAGCTGAAATCTCACTTAGATGGGGAAATAAAATAGTCATAAAATGCAAATGGAAGGAGGCAACTGGAAGGGAAATTTGATCCATGGGGAATGGACGGTTCAGAATCAGGTGTGGAAAAGAACAGAAGACATGGCTACATGACCAAGAAAATGAAGGGAATTCTGCAATTGATGGGAATAAGAAGTTGGTGTGGTATCTGCACTAGGAGACAAAGACCTTGGATAAGGAATGCACCCAAGAATCAATGTGGGGGACCTTAGCTCTCATTCACTCCAGTGGGGATACAGAACCTAAAGAGGCCAACTCCAGTATCTGGACAGAAAACCCAGAGTAGCAATAGAGACACCAATCTGCCCACAAAACTTTCAAACCAAAATTTATCCTATCTACGAGTAATGCAGGCAGAGGACAGGGAGCAGAGACTGAGGAAATGTTGAACCAGCAACCAGCCCAATTTGAGAACCATCCAATGGGTAAGCACCAACCCCTAACACTATTAATGATACTCTCTTTTGCTTCCAGATAGGAGCATATTATCCTCTGAGAGCTTCCACACAGCAGCTGACTCAGTCACTTGAGTTTTTTATCTTAGCCATGGTGATGGTTGTAATGTGGAATCTGAGCGTCATTTTGTGTCAGGAGGCAACAAGATCACACTAGCAGGTGATCTTCCTGAGATGGGTCTGCCTTAGATTAAATTCTACAGTGGATTTGCCCCTGTAGGAAAGGCCAGGAGAAACTCATTTTAGGAAAGATTACTACTATTAATATGCTTTCTCTCTCTCTCTCTCTCTCTCTCTCTCTCTCTCTCTCTCTCTCTCTCTCTCTCTCTCTCTGTGTGTGTGTGTGTGTGTGTGTGTGTGTGTGTCACTATGTACTAGCTCACACTTTTGAGCAGATCTCTGTAGAACAACAAAGATGTACTGTTTGCAGTGATGCTATATAGACAAATACATGATTAATGATGATCTTATAAGAATGCCTAAAATCATATTAATTATCAAGCTCTTTTCTTATAACACTGCTATTAAATACTTTCTAATATTCAAAACTGCAATGAGAAATCTGCCAGTCTCCAAATGTAATGAGTTAATTGCTTTGGAGATAGAGAGCAGACATTTACTACTCAGAGTGCATCTAAAAGGTTGTAAAACCAATAAACAAAGGTCATTAAAAGGGAGCTAACGATTTACTATAGGTGCTAGGGCAGAAGATAAAATATTGACTGGGTTTATCTATACAAAACTTCACTAATTACTTAGTCACAGGGTTATACTTTTTAAATCCCTGTCAATTTGTAGAGCTGAGACAGGTAAAGAGTGTTTAACCAGATAATTACTCCTAATGGATATGAATGTGCACATTCTCTGTTGTAAATTTTTAAAATCAGTTTATGATTTAAATTTATGTGTAAACTTGTGATGAACTTTATACCATGTGATCATGTATTCTGAAATTTGTATAAGTGCTGAGGACAAAGAAAGAGAGAGAACACCTTTTTCTGACAGAACACCTTTTAGATGGAACTAAGCAGAAATTTTTAGACAGAACTCAAGAGAAAACTTTTTAGTCAAAATTGAACTCAACAAGAAATTAGAAGTAATATTATTGGGAGTAATGATATTGAGAGTAAGGGCATTATTGTGAGTGACATCAGAGCATTAGGAAAGAACATAATTAGAAGAGAGTAGAGATAACTTTTTAAAGAAACCTTTTTGGAAAGGAACACTTGTAGAAACTTTTTGGGGAGAACTGAAGAACTTAAAGATAAAAGTTAAAATCTTTTTTCAAACTGTCCCTTTTTCTTCCTGAAACTTTAACTAAGAGACTGGAGGTTAGAGCTGAGCAGTTCCTATGGATATAGAACAAAGGCTACTTTATTTAATCCCCTGCTCTTTTACCATGAGGTGTTAAACAGTTTCCCACATCAGAAGAAATCAGAAGGCAAGTCAGCTAAAGGGAAGTGACTTATACTTAAAATAGGTAACACTTTATTATTATATGGCAATCCTATATATCTCTTAAGACCACATCAACCTTTTTTCCCCTTCTCTGCCTCAAGAAGACCAAAACAAGAAAGAAGAACAGATGGGGCTTGCCCTTAGCAATTTTGGTCTTCTGCCTAATGACTAAAGACATTGAACATCCCTTTAAGAGTGTCTCACTTGTTCAAAATTCCTCTATTGAAAATTTTCTGTTTAGCTCTGTACCTCATGTTTTACTTTGGTTATATGGTTTTTTGGAGTCTAACTTATTGAGTTCTTTATATATTTTGGATATCAGTGCTCTATTAAATGTACTGTGAGTTAAGATCTTTAGCGAATCTGTAGGTTGCCATTTTATCCTATGGATTGGTGTCATTTGCCTTGCAGAAGCTTTTTAGTTTCATGAAGTACCATTTGTCAGTTATTGATCTTTGCACCCAAGCAATTGATTTTGCCCTGTGCCAATGTGTTTGAGGTATTTGCCACTTGTTCTTTTAGATTCAGTGTTTCTGGATTTATGTAGAGGTTCTGGAGCCACTTGTCCTTTATCATTGTACAGGGTGATAAATATGGTTCAACTTGCACTCTTCTACATGCAGACCAGGACTTAAACTACACCACTTGTTGAGGATACTTTCTCTATTTTCATTGTACGGTTTTGGCTTTTTAATAAAATATCAAGTGTCCATAGGTATATAGGTTTATTTCTGGGTGTTTAATTTTATTCTACACATGGACCTGTCTATCTCTGTACTGATACCATGTTGGTTTTATCACTATTGCTCTGTAGTACAACTTGAGGACAGGGATGTGATTTCTCACAAAGGTCTTTTATTTTTCAGTATCGTTTTGGCTATGTGGGGTTTTGTTTTTCCATATGAAGTTGAAAACTGCTCATTCAAGGTCTATAATAATTTGTGTTAGAATTTTGACAGGGATTGCACTGAATCTGTAAGTTTCTTTTGGTAAGATAGCCATTTTTAACTGTTAATCCTACCTATCCAGAAGCATGGGAGATCTTTCAGTCTTCTGAGGTCTTCTTCAATTTCTTTCTTCAGGGACTTGAAGTTCATGTAATACAGATCTTTCACTTGCATGATTTGACTTATACCAAGATATTTTACATTATTTGTGGGTCTGTGAACTGTGATTTTTTTCCTAATTTCTTTCTCAGACCATGTATCATTTGTATAAAGACTGCTGATTTCTTTCTATTAATTTACATCCACCAACTGCTAAAGTTGGTTATTAGATGTAGGAGTTCTACAATGGAATTTTTAGTGTGGTTTATATACACTATCATATTATCCATGAAGAGGTATACCTTGAATTCTTCCTTTCCAATTTGTATCATGTTGGGGGCCAACTTTTAGCAGAAAGCGGCTATCAGCTTTGCAGCCATCTTGAGCCATATACCCTAACATGTGACTTGGATTACAATAGCCTACAACAGCTGAGCACACTCTGATAATCTTGGTTTAGATATCTTGGGTGTGTGAGATTAAAGGTGTGTAACTTAAGAGTGACTTAGAAGTGTAGAGATCAGATTTAGAGACAAGACCTAAGGGCATGATTAAAGGTGTGACCAAAAGGCATGGCTTAAAAGTGAGAGATATAAAAGGCAGAGACAGAATAGAACAGAGAATCAGACACTTTAGACTCAGACAGAGAGAACCAGACAGAAGAGATCAATCAGACAGACCTGAGAGATCTGAGAGACAGAGAGGAGAGAGAGAATCAGACAGAGAAGCAGGCACTTGGAAGAGAACTTGGGAGAAGTAACTTTGAACTTGGAGGCACTAGGGACTAGGAACAAGGAACTCAAGACTTAGGACTTAAGAAGAGAGACTGAAGAGTAAACGGGATTGAATCACACTCTGTCTGGTCTCCATTCTTCGAATCTGCCCCCTCTCTCTCTCTTGCTGAACCCCGACCCGTGGCCCGGATTAGAAGCTTGGGCCGGGATAGAGTGGCCACCCCAAACACGGGGCAGCCCGGGCCTCAACATTTTGCTCGGGCCGTGACATTTTTTGGCCGCCTGAACGTGGGGCTGGTGCGGTTCTCAACAATATCACATTGATCTCCTATTGTCTTATTGCTTTAGCTAGAATTTCAAGTACCATATTGAATACATAAGGAGAGAGTGGGAAGCCTTGTCTTGTCCCTAATATTACTGGGATTGGTTTATTTTCTCTTCATTAAGTTTGATGTTGGCTATTGGTTTACTATACAGTGCTTTTATAATGTTTTGATGTGGGCCTTAAATTCCTGATTAATAGACTTTATAAAGGTATGTTGGATTTTGTCAGTGGAATTTTCAGTATCTAATGAGATGATCATGTGATTTTTTTCTTTGAGTTCATTTATATCATGGATTATGTTGATGAAATTTTGTATAGTGAACTATCCTGGCATCCCTGGAATGAAGACTACTTGATCATGGTGAATGTTGTTTGTTATGTATTTTTGATTTAGTTTCTAAGAAATATATTGAGTATTTTGGGGTAGACGTTCATAAGTAAAATTAGTCTGAATTTCCCTTTTTGTTATATCTTTGATTGGTTATGGTGTCAGAGTACCTGTGGCTTCATAGAACCTATTAAGTAGTGTTCCTTCTGTTTCCATATTATGAAGTAGTTTAAGGAGTATTGGTATTAGCTCTTCTTTGAAGCTCTGGTAGAATTCTGCACTAAAACTATATGGCCGTATAATTTTCTTGGTTGAGAAGTTTTTAATTACTGCTTCTATTTCCTTTGGGATTATGGGACTGTTTAGATAGCTTATCTGATAATAAATTAACTTTGATACATAATATCTGTCTAGAAAAATTAACCATTTTGTCTAGATTTTCCAGCTTTGTCAAGTATATGCTTTTGTAGTAAGATCAGATGATTTTTAAAAATTTCCTCAGTTTCTATTATGTCTCCATTTCCTTTCATGATTTTGTTAATTTGAATACTATCTCTGTGCCTTTTAATTAGCATGGCTAAGAGTTGATCTAACTTGTCGATTTTCTCTAAAAGATAACTCTGTGTTTTATTGATTCTTTGTATTGTTCTCTTTTTTCCTAATTGCTTAATTTCAGCTCTGAGTTTGACTTTCCTGGCTTTTTCTGACAGAACACCTTTTAGATGGAACTAAACAGAAATTTGTAGACAGAACTTAAGAGAAAATTTTTTAGTCAGAATTGAACTCAAGAAGAAATTAGAAGTAATCGTATTGGGTGTGTTTGCTTCTTTTTGTTCTAGAGCTGTCTGGTATGCTGTTAAGTTGCTAGTATGAGATATCTCAAGTTTCTATTGAAGGCATTTAGTGGTGTGAATTTTCCTCTTAACTCTGCTTTCTTTGTGTCCCATGAGTTTAGGTATGTTGTGCCTTAATTTTCATTGAATTCTATTAAGTCCTTCATTTCTTTCTTTATTTCTTCTATAACCAAGTTATCATTAAGTAAAGAGTTGTTCAGGTTCCATTAGTATGTGGGTTTACTGTTGTTTTTGTTGTCATTAAAACATAGCCTTAGTCCACAGTGATCTGATACAATGCATGATATTATTTCAACCCTCTTGTATCTTTTGAGGCTAGTTGTGTGACCAATTATGTGGTCAATTTTGAAGATGGTTTCATGAGGTGCTGTGAAGAAGTACATTCACTTGTTTGGAGATGAAATCTTCTGTAGATATCTATTACATCCATTTGGTTCATAATTTGTCTTAGTTTAACTGTATTTCTGTGTAGTTTCTGTTTTGATGACCTGTCTATTGGTGAGAGTGGGATTTTGAAGTTTCCCAGTATTAATGTTTGAGGTTCAGTGTGTGTTTTGAGTGTCAGTAAAATTTCTTTTATGAATGCAGATGCCTTTGCATTTGGGGCAAAATGTTCAGAATTGAGACTTCCTCTTAGATGATTTCTCTTTTGATAGTACAAAGTGCCTTTTTCCAACTCTTTTGATTACTTTTGGTTAAAAGTCTATTTTACTGAATATTAGAATGGCTACTCCAGCTTTTTCTTGGGACTATATTCCTGGAAAACTTTTTTCCAAATCTTTCCTTAGAGGTAGTGCTGTCTTTGTTACTGAGATGTGTTTCATCTCTGCAACAGAAAGATCAATCCTGTATATGTATTCATTCTGTTAGTGTTTGTCATTTTATTGGAAAATTAAGTCCATTGATATTGAGAAATATTAATGACCAATGATTGTTAGTTTTAGTTATTTTGTTCTTGAAAGTGGTATTATGTGTGTGTGAGTCTCTTCTTTTTGGTTTGTTCTGAGCTGTTTAATTTCTTATGTTTTCTTGGGTGTGGTTATCCTCTTTGTGTTGGAGTTTTCTTTCTAATGTCCTCTGTAGGGCTGAATTAGTAGGAAAATGTTTTTTAAATGTGGTTTTGTCATAGAATACCTTGGTTTCTTTGTTTCACCATCTATGTTGATTGACATTTTTGATGGGTAGAATAGTCTGAGCTGGCATCTGTGGTACTTTTGGATCTGTAAGACATCTGTCCAAGATCTTCTGGCTTTTAGAGTCTCTGTTTAGAAGTCAGGTGCTATTCACATACATATGCACTTATATGTTGCTTGGCCTTTTCCCTTATAGCTTTTGATATTCTTTCTTTGTTCTGTGCATTTTGTGTTCTGATTATTATGTGCTGAAAGAATTTTCTTTTCTGGTATAATGTATGTACTGTTCTGTAGGTTTTTGTATGTTTGTTGCCATCTCTTTTATAGGTTAGGGAAGTTTTCTTCTATGAGTTTGTTGAAGATGGTTTCTGGCCCTTTCAATTGGGAATCTTTACATTCTTTTATTCCTATTACTCTTAGTTTTGGTCTTTTCATTGTGTCCCAAATTTTTTAGATGTTTTGGGTTAGGGAATTTTTTACACTTTGTATTTCTTCTATGCATGAGATTCTCTTTTACATCTCTTGTGTTCTGTTTGTGTTGCAAGCATCTATACCTCATGATGTCTCTCCTAGGTATTCCTCTCCATGGTTGCATCTCTTTTTTATTTCTTTATTGTTTCTATTTCCACTTTTATATCTTAGACACTTTTTGTTCAATTCTTTCACCTATTTGGTTGTATTCTTCTGTATTTCTTTAAGGGACTTGTTTCATTATTAAGAGCTTCTTTGTATTTGCTGGGGTTTTCATGTATTTGTTTAAGGGAGTTATTTATATCTTCGTTAAAAGCCTCTACCGTCCTTATGAGATGGAGTTTCAGGTCATAATCTTGATCTTCTGGAGTATTAGGGTTTCCAGGGCTTGCTGTGGGAGAATAACTGGATTCTGATGCTGCCAAATTACATTGGGCTTCTGTTACTTATGTCCTTGAACTTGTTTTTCACCGACTGTTTATCTGTGGTGTTAATTTGCCTGGGAGTCTCAGACTGAAGCAGGCCTACTTGAAGGCAAGTAGTGCTGTATAACCCATGTTACAGCAATTCTACTAGAAGACAAAAGGTGCTGACACCTGCGTTAGGGAAGGCCTCCTGCGTCCTTTGTTAGAGAAAGTCTCCTGTATACCTGGTTAGAGCATTTGTCCTTGTAGACAGGCAGGGTTGTGGGGTGGGTAATCCAGCACACCAATTTGCCCTCAGTGCAGGTAGAGGTGGGGTAATTTATTCTTAAAAATACCTAACAGTGAGGATATAATTAAGTAATATAGTCAAAGTTCTAACAAGAAATAAGAGAAAATTTTCCTTTCCAAACAAAAAAATATAATCAACAGAAAACTTCAAAAATGAGAGCAAAATAATCACTCTCTGAATTAAGGTCATTTATCTTGAGAATGAGTTTGAATTAAATTCACTAACATTTATATAAGTGAAGAAAAAATGAAAATATTATCATTATATAAAAACTCCAGTCCTTCCTTCCGGTCTGGGCCAGGGCACTGAACAGATCTTGGGTGGCAGCTCTGCCCCCAACCTTCAAGAACCTAGAGGAAGTGGGGATCCCAGGCGCTCTAACTCGGGCAGTATCTTAGGTAAGCAGACAGCAGGGCCCGCCCTAAACAGGGTGTAACCGGGACCCACCGAGGACTCAGGAAGTCACTCCTGGCCCGGAACACTGGTTCCTTCCAGTCTGGGCCAGGGCACTGAGCAGATCTGGGGTGGCAGCTCTGCCCCCAACCTTCAAGAACCCAGAGGAAGTGGGGATCCCAGGCGCTCTAACTCGGGCAGTATCTTAGAATACACAGCCTTGGTGTATCTACTAATCAAGTATACAGAGCAGACCTGCCCAAACCTCTGATGTCCTGGAATTCCATCTGGATTCAGTGAAGACACAGCGTCAGAGGATTATCAACTTACTCTTCCCCCCACCCATCTTCTAATATCTCAACGCCCGTAATCAGCCTGAAGAAGTTACAGAAGAGTCAGCGCCCCTATTCCCTGGGCTTGGGGACTAATGTGGTTAATAATGGTCTGTCTTTCTAGGGAAAAGTAGTGGTTTTGTTGGAACAGGGAGGATTAGTTAGGACTTATTGCACAGCCATAACCTATTGGTAGAAATCTGTATAATTATTATCAAGATGAAGTTATAATTTCTTAAATGGTACAAAATTTACTTTGATTTCAAATTTAAGGTTTTCATTGGTACGAGCTCCTTATTAATATAAAAGTAAGATGAATATTGATACTCTCATGGGCAATGTGCTTGTATAACACATTTAGGAATACAAGGCCTAGACCCAGCCCTTTTTTAACTTTTTTAACTGATTTGGGATGGTTAACCTATGAGTTAAGGGACTATAGCAAACTTATGGCTTTGAGTTAATTGTTAGGAGGTTAACCATATTTTATTTAGAAATAGCCAAGAGGAGTGAACAGACAACAGTCCAGGTGACCTTACATGGATAGTTGGTTTTCAAAACGTGAGAAGTCCATAGAATTGATGCTACAAAAATTTATATAAATGTCCATTCTGATTAGAGACCTGTCTGCTCCTGACAGCTTCCTGTTGTGGATTCTAAGAAGAAATTGAGCATCCTTGGAGTTATGCCAGTTGTGTGGTGACAGCCACTAGGCAAGAATTGCCTCTTTCCATCTACAGAATAACTACTGTCCTGAAGAGGACACACATGCAGAATAGTCGACTGATTATATCTGCCTAGACAGAGTAATCAGCCCTTAATAATCCTGCATCACTAAGGTCTGTCAGATGACTCTGGGCCAGAAGGCTGAAGATTTGATG
This sequence comes from Arvicanthis niloticus, assembly GCF_011762505.2. Classification (NCBI taxonomy): domain Eukaryota; kingdom Metazoa; phylum Chordata; class Mammalia; order Rodentia; family Muridae; genus Arvicanthis; species Arvicanthis niloticus. The sequence goes on along the minus strand of NC_047666.1, from coordinate 7,381,665 downwards.
CTCGAACATTTGGTAGTATAGGGGCTTCTCAGGTGTTCAGAGGTCTCTATAAATTGGCTAAGTTTTAGAAGCTATGTTTAGTGCTTCCTATAACTTCAGTTAACTCAGTCATTCTGGATTTCTGACGGGGTTGAAGACCCATAGTCTCAAGTCTCATAGCCAATCCTGGCTATTTACTTTGAGAGAAAAGATCTGAGTAGATAGTTTTCAGCTGACATTCATTATAAAGCCAAAAAAAAAAAAAAAAAAAAAAAAAAAAAAAAAAAAAAAAAAAAAAAAAAAAAAAAGCCAGGATCAAAAGTAAGTGTTTTAGTTAGAATAGATGACAGAGGTTCTGGTTAGTCAACAAAATGATGGACTGGGTATTAGAACTATCTTATACCTCACTGGTACAATTAGGAATAAGTATGCTCTAACTGTATTTTGAGAGAAAAGTTTTACTTTAACAGGAAGAGTGATATGTAGGAGGAGCTAAGTGGGAAGGAGTACTGAGAGGAAGAGATGGAGTAAGGAGAGGAGAAGCTAGGTGATGAGAGAGAGAAAGAGAGAGAAAGGGTGGGCATGGAGGCAGATGTTCACATGTCTCCACCAGTCAAAGATAGTCTTTATATCTAGGTTGGGTATTAAATTGCCCTTCTGATTGAGCATTACCAAACTTATAAATCCTTTGATTAACATTTTAAAAAAATTGTATAAAAGCAAAAAGGAAAGGGGGCATGGGACAGGGGTTTTCTAGGGAGGGGAAATGGGGAAAGGGGATGGCATCTTAAATGTAAATAAAATAAAATGGAAAAAAAAAACTCCAAACCTCAAACAAGTGGTGACATAGGAAAAATTATTCCAAATAACCAGAAAATACTAACATTAAAGTAATAGCATGATTATTGTGTATATAATTAAAATAAAACATGCAGTCAATATTGATTGAAAAGGATGTAGAAAAAAGATACCAGCTTTTTGTCAGACAAGAAACACTTCTTGAGAATTTAAGACATACTCTGAAAGTTAAGGAGTCATACTTTACACAAACAGAAAACAAACGGAAATAGAACCTGAAATATTTATATAAATAAAATGAAATTTAAGTTAAAAGCATCAGATATGGCAAATGATGAAATTATTTATTAAAGAACTAAGTTTAATGAAGGAATAGTACTTAGTTTCTTGTCCTTTTTACTGGATGCTGAGTGACAAAGGCAGACAAAGCCTATTGGATCAGAATGGGTTTTCACTCAGCTTCACCCATATCATTGCTGGTTGTAGAGAGGGCACCTGTTCACTATTTCCCAGAGGCAGGTGAAATATCATTTCTATTGTAGCTGATGAGGTCAGAAATGCATGACATTTAAACTGTAGGCAATGAGCTCATGCTCCAAAGCCCTCAGCTGCAACCAGTGATTTGTAGTTTCTTAGCACCTCTCTCTCATAAAGAACTGACTTTGGTATGGACAAATTCATGAACAATCTTTGCTGGTGCTTTCTCAATGTTTCTTTCACTTGAAGTGTTTCTTTTTACAAACAATCCTTTATACACTAAAAATCCCCTTTTAACAACAACTAAAACAATGAAATGAAAGCTCTAAGGGACTTCTAGGCATAAATCAAAACAACCATACAGTTCATCTGTAACATACTCTTTGTTATAGCACAGGTTATTGTCCATCTGGATCCTCCTCACAGATTTGAACCTCACACACCCTATCTTGTAGGATAAGACCAGGCTTCTCATACATAAACAGAACACATATGAACAACAGCATCATGAACAACTTAACAAGCAACTTAATTTTGAGAAGAAAGCCTGAGGATACTAATCAGTCGCTGCAAAGCTACAACTGAACTTTTATTTCAGAGTATCAATGGTGAAGAGTGGTCCTATAGGCAATATGCAAAGGCCCTGGTGAATGCTATGGGATACCTGGAAGGAGGAGTGATACAGGTTTCTCATAATTAAAAAAATCACATAAAATATCTTCTATGAGAGGGGTGACAATAGTAAAACAATATGTGGTAGTTAATAAAAAAAGAACAAGGTTATAAATACTTTGCTGCATGGCAAAAAAGAGGAAGGAGTGAAATGAGGACATGGATTCAATCATTATATAGAACAAGGTTATATAATTATTATATATTCAAGCATTATATAGAACAAGGTTATATAACAAGGTTCAATCATTATAAAGAACAAGGTTATAAATACTTTGCTGCATGACAAAAAAAAAAAAAAGAACAGAAAGGAGTGAAATGAGGACATGGATTCAATCATTATATAGAAGTTTAATAACTATGCTTTTGCTCCAGTTTTGTCAAGTTTACAGAGAAATACTTGTCTATTTATGAATGGTAAATGTAAAAATTAGGTACTATCTGTCCTGCAACCGTGCTGAGTTTGTCTCCATGGGAGCACAAAAGTAAATGAAAATATTAGAAATGCGTATCTGGAGTGTTTATCATGAAAATGAAAAATGATGGATATTAAATGAATTATTACTTCCACCCCACACCTCTACCTGCAATTCCAGAAGTCTGTAGCCATCATAGACCACCAAGTAAGACTGCTAGCAAAATTTCCTACCTGGTGGCCTCTCTGGGCAAACCCAGCAGCTACAAATTCAGCCCTGGCCCCTCTGCATTTCATTTTCTTGGCCACAGCTCTGCCCACATCCCTGGATGCTGGTGCTACCTGACACAGCCAAGTCTGTACCCAATGGCTCCCCTTGCAAGTTCAGCAGCTGTGAGGTCTGACCTGCCCCACTTCCCCCTGCTCCATCATCCAGTCCACACCTCTACCTGCAGTCCCAGAAGTCTGCAATAATTAGGGACCACTAGCTCGGTCTGCATCCTTGGAGGCCAGCCTCTAACAGGAACTACCAGTGACATGAAGCCATCAGACACTTCCAACTCTGCCTGCATACCTGGAATCCTGCTGACTTTAAGGACCACCATGGATAATTGTTTCCCAGAGGTCTGTTCCCATCAAGGACTACCAGGCCTGCCAAAATTAACAACAACCAGATGGGTAATGATAGCATAAGAATACAATCAACAAAAGCCAGAGCAATATGGGTACCACCAGAGCCCAGTCATCTTACTACAGCAAGCCCTGGGTATCCTAACACAACTAATTGACATGAAAATAACCTTAAGTCTAACCTTATGAAGATGACAGAGGCCTTTAATGAGGAATCAAGTAAAACCCTTAAGGAAATATAGGATAACACAATCAAACAGGTATAGAAAAGAAATAAAACTATTAAGGACATAAAAATGATAACAGAAGCAAAAAAGAAAACACACACAAAAAAATTTAAAAGACAAAAATTTGTAATTTTATCCTCAAAGTAGATTCTTCCAGATTCAGAGATAGCAAACTAAAGATTTTATATATTGATTAGTCACACTGTTACTGAGTTCTTATCAGTCAAATGTTTGCTCTTTCACAGTGCTGTGTTCACTCAGACAATTTTCTCTGAAACACACAACACCAGTCCATAAGATTGGGGGTAAAAATTCACACACTCACACACACACACACACACACACACACACACACACACACACACACACACACAAATCAACATGGAACTGTGTGTCTTAGTGAACCTAGAAGGTTAACATTCCTGCAGATAGCACATCACTGGGAAAGAGCAATAGAGTTGTACTAAAGTTATGAGTTTCAGGCAGTATGGACATTCTGAACTATATGGTTGAGATCAATATAATCACATGTGTTTTTCTAGTAGGCAGAGAGGGAGTTTGTTGGGGGCCGACTTTTAGCAGAAAGCGGCTATCAGCTTTGCAGCCATCTTGAGCCATATACCCTGACATGAGACTTGGATTACAATAGCCTACAACAGCTGAGAACACTCCGATAATCTTGGTTTAGATACCTTGAGATTAAAGGTGTGTGAGATTAAAGGTGTGTGACTTAAGAAGTATAGAGATCAGGGTTAGAGACAAGACCTAAGGGCATGATTAAAGGTGTAACTTAGAGGCATGGCTTAGAAGTGAGACATATAAAAGGCAGAGACAGAACAGATCATGAATCAGACATTAGGGAGACACAGCAGAGAGAAGACATTTGGGAGACACAGCAGAGAGAAGACATTAGGGAGACACAGCACAGAGAAAACATTAGGGAGACTATAGAGGGAAATCAGACAAGAGACACTTAGAGGAAGAGAGACTGAAGAATAAACGGGATTGAATTACACTCTGTCTGGTCTCCATTCTTCGCGTCCGTCCTCAACCCTCGCTCTTGCTGAACCCCGACCTGAAGACCGAAGCGGCAGCTTGGGCCGGGATACAGTGGCGGCCCAAACGTGGGTCGGCCTGGGCCTCAACATTTTGCCTGGGCTGCAACATTATTTTGGTGCCCAACGTGGGGCTAGTGTGGACCCCAACAGGAGTTGAGCTATATAGGGTGATTGTTATGATGGGAAAGACAGCAGAATTGTGGGAGAAATTTTGCAAAAAATTGTGCAAATTTTTTAGGATATTATGGTAATTTCTTGGAAGAATAAATGTTAGCGTTGCATTCTGACCCTTGAAGTCTAGAGGAAGCCCACAGATCTCCTCATCCATGAGTTTAATTCAGGAGACTGCTGATTTCTAGAAATGTAAGGAAACAAATTTTTCATCATTTTTGAAGATTTTTTTAATTTAGCCACAGAAAACTACAGGAAAATATATTTGACTTCTCTGTGAATTTCTAAAATTCTTATCAGTTAGTGCCACTGAGAAAAGAGCTTTACTTTAAGATGAGAATAATTCCAGAATTATTCTTGGCTATAAAATCTTGTTTAAGCTATGAATAACTGTCAGGAGAAAATTGGAAAAATTAAGTTTTGAAGAGTATATGTTTCTCTAGTCTCACAGAATTGCAGCTGCCTTTGCATGAAGCCAACGTATTTTTTCTGGGCCTGGATTGAAACAGAGAACAGTAGTATGGGGTACATGAAGTAGAGAAGCTTTCTTCAAAGAATGAAAGAAATATAAACTGACCTGTGATAAAACAGACCAAGTGCTAAGGACAAAACCAAACTAACAAAGCAGAAAATAAAAACCTTTCTCCAGAGGTGCTCTGCAGTTACTTCTATTCCTAACTACGTGCAGTCTCTCATTTTCTTCCACTTCCTGATGTTTCCTAGTGTTATATACATGTACTAAGGATTGAGTTTTCAACCTAGGTACTTGGAAAAACACTACAGATTCGACTATAGCACTACTTCTCTAGCCCCCATATGTTCATTCTCATCTTAATATGAAAAATACATTGAGTCGATTTATGACTACATTAGTTTCTACAACTCCTGAATTTTTAAAACTCAAGTCTAAATTCTCCCTGGAAATCATAAGAAATAATTATCTCAGTAAGATCATGTAAAATCTGCAAAAAGAGAAGATGTTTGTTGAATTAAATGTTGGTGATAGTGGAGTGCATGACACCTGTTGAGGAGGATATTCTGTGTGAATCTAGTCTGTGCTACATATAGAAATCATGTTTCAAAAGGAAAGAAAGAAAAAAGGCAGAAAATGAGCTTCCAACTGACAATGGAACATGGTAAAAATTCACATTTCTAAAAGAACACAAAAAAAATCACAAGCAACAAGTGAATAAAAGCAAGACCATAACCAAATAGTATAAAGATTAAATAATAAATTAAAATAGAAGTTTATAACAAAGAATGTTTACATGCCTATCCATTAGGAGCAATTTTCTGGCTAAACATCCATCACCTGTAACATCTCCACAACTTCATTGTAAGTTAAAAACCACAACTAAGTTATTACTGAAGTTTGGTATAGATAAACCCAGTAAATATTTTATCTCCTGTCCTAGCACCTATAATAAATAGTTAGTTCCTTTTTTATGACCTATGATTAATTGTTTTACAAACTCTTGGAATGTGCTCTGAGTAGAAGAAAGTCTGCTTACAAGAGCAAATAACTGGTTACACTGGGGAGACTGGCAGAGTTCTCATTGCAGATTTGACTATCAGAAAAGGATTTTATAGCACTCCAATTATGAAAGAGCTTAATAATCACTGATACAATTTTAGGAATTCTTATAGGATCATCATTAAGACTTAGAAAGTCATCTATTTCCTCTATATAGCATCACTATTATATAGTACATCTTTATGGATCTACAGAGATCTGATCCAAAGGGGTGTTCTATTACTTAGTGATTGTTACATATGTTTAATAATAAAATAAATAATAATAAAAGGGAAAGCATATTAATAGTAGGATCCTTGTCTATAATGAATCCCTTACAGCCTTGCTTAATAAGGCCAAATCTGGTGCAGATTATATAACAATACAAAAAAGGCCATCTCAGGATGAGCACCTGCTAGTTATTACCTTGTCCCATTATGGATCCTGACATTCATGTCACTAAACAAAATTTATACTAATATTGATGTTAAACATTTTTTCTTTATCAATTTGTCCCTTTATGTTTTCCCCAAATTGTACTTATAATACCTCTTCACATAGCACAATCAAAAAAAGTTATACTATCACCAAAAATCTGTCTTATGTTCTGGAGCTTTGCCATCTGTTGTTGGGAAAAAGAAGGCTGGGGATCCCAGGGTTCCTCCCGCCATGCTGTGGGTAGTCAGCTGGGAACGCTCTGGGTTCCTCCAGCTGGAAGTTGGGCCCAACTGCTCATTAACTAAAAGCCTCTCCCCAGCTCCTCATGGTTCCTCATAGCGTGGCCCCAACACAGGAGGAAGTCCTTGGGTTTCCAAAACCGGTTTATTCACATGGCAGATGGTGGATGGATCTGGATGCATATCCCCATAAACCCAGGATCAACCTGAGTTAAAAGGGGAGGGGAGAAGGGGGGAGGGGCTGGGGAGGAATGTTTAATGGCTCCACCACTGGCCTTCAGGTACCTCATTAGTATGTAAATCTCTCTAGGGCCTGTTCACGCCCTCCACCTGTGTATGACTGAAGGGTGAAGGTGGAATGGAGATTAGACCTTGTGTTAGGCCCAACAATCTGTCAAGTTCTATTATGGCCTCACAGCTGACTACCCACAGCATGGCGGGAGGAACCCTGGGATCCCCAGCCTTCTTTTTCCCAACAACAGATGGCAAAGCTCCAGAACATAAGACAGATTTTTGGTGATAGTATAACTTTTTTTGATTGTGCTATGTGAAGAGGTATTATAAGTACAATTATAAGTATGGCCCATAGATGGATCCTTTTCTGAGGTATGCTAGTGTCTTCCATTTCCACATCTCCGTTTTGACATCTCTATGCAGTTAAGTGACATCTGTGTCCCCAAACTTCTAAACACATTTTGGATGATCTCTGAAATTAGGAATAATGAGCTTTCCAAGTATTCTCTCTTCTTGGCACTCTGGGCATTGTTGTTCTGGACTCAAAACTAAAATAGCCAACTTGAAGTTTTCTTTATATCAGTTAACCTCTTTGTCTCACCATCTCTCAGAAAAACTTTAAAAATTGAGAAAAGCTTAACATCATTTCATTTGATTGCTGTGGTACTCTAAATGAAAGTAGAACTGCATCTCATTCCTGCTAAAAAAGAGGTTTGTGGCCTCATTTAGGAATGAAACCTACAAAAGCAAAGGATTTTGAGATGATGCAGAAAGTCAGAGATCAGATGAAAAATTAAGGGGCATGCCTCCTCCTATGGATAGGCTGTTGGATCTCTCCCACAAAAGTTCTTCATCTTCATCATTTTTCCTCATTGTTAACCCCATAATGTGGCCATGTCTTTTGGGCATTTTACTTACTGCACACACCTTCATTCTGATTTCTCTCTATACCTGAACAGGAATGCTTATGTAAGCTCTCCTAGTTGCTCTCATTACACAGCTATTCCATTCATTGCAGAGGCATCTGCTATAAGGCCTCTTGAACAGTGTAAAGGAGTATTAGCTACAAGGGACCATGATAACCTTCACCTCAGACCAAATGCAGTTCCTTTCACTGGTCCTATCTTTTCTCATATTCCCTACTTCTTATGCACACCATCTCTGTGTTGCTTCTGCCAGCTTACTTTAGTGCAACACATATGACAGTGTAACCACTCACTATCTTCCTGACCAACTGCATCTGGAAGAAAAAAAACAATTCCCTTAGAATTTTTTACCTCATTTTTACTACAGTCCTTGGCTTCGTTGACTGCCACTCTTACTCTACTTCTGTTGGGGTGTCCCTCCACCTCTAACATTCAAGGTGAAATATTCGTTTCACTAGACACACCCTTTTACTTTCCCCTTTTACACCTAGCCATAATACTTCTATGAACTCTACTCTTGCCTCTCCCATTAATCAGCATAGGAGAGATGGATACCATTTTAAACAGAATGACCCAACTCTTAAAAGTAACTAGTTTTACTTATTCTTCCAACTGCTGAGTCTATATTTTCATTAAGATTCACTGCTCCCTGGAGCCAAGGCTGCCAATATCTCTCAGTCACTATGGAGCAACACTGCTCTCATGCTACAGCTTTATATAATGACTGACCCGTTTCTGAACCTATGTACATAACTGACTCTAATTTATCAACATTCTCAACCCCCCCATTCCCTAATACTTCCTTAATCCCAAATAATTAGCTATTGTTCTCCATCAACTTAACAATAATGCCTTCCTTCCTATTCTGATCCAACTCACCCTTGCAAGATACTTACAGCCCATGGAGACAAAACCTTTCCCCACATTATATGGGAGCACCTATCTATGAGAATTCACCCCTTCTTTCTGGCTCCTCTCTGTGTCTTTCTCTTTCACTTCTCCCCCTCCTTATGAAGTTTTTTTTTCTTTAATGAAATCATGCTTTCAACCCTATAGCATTCATCTTTCTAAAGTTTCTTAGTAAAGTTGTTAACCATATGATCTACCAACAGCTCACCAAGTAAAAACTCTTCTGATCAATGTAACCTGAATTAAGATGCTCATTTCCTAGTATTAGATAATATCAAAAAGAATAGTAACCAATACTATAAAAACCTAAACCAGATTCGGCACAAATCAAATTCTTCGATTTGATCTAAAATGTGGAAGTGAACCAATGGACAAGAACTTAGTACCTCTGCAGTGCAGCTTCCCTGGCAAATTATACACAGACTGTTACTGTCTCTCCTAAGTAAAGGAATTCAGAAAAGTATAGGGGACTGAGGAGGCTTCAGAAACTAAAAAGCGAAGTAAGAATGCATACGCATGGATAGAGTTAACAGTAATGATGGCCATGTTCACACACTGAACAGCTTCAGTAGCTCCTGAAGCAATCTCACCAACAGCCTCTGCAGGTTTTGTAAAAGGACATAGCACTGTGAGAGGGTAGTTATCACTTTGCTGACAGAAGTAAGTTGCAGCATCTTCTGAGAGCACCTTATCAATTGTAAACACAAAATCTGTACCATAGCCACTGCTTGAGAACCGGGAAGGGACTCCCAGGTGAAGAGTATTCTTTTCTGAAATAAGAAGCTTAGGAGCTTCCCCTGGCTTCTGCTGGTACCAATTCATATCATCATCAATATCTGTGCTGGTTTTACAACTGATGGTGACTTTTTCTCCTGCAACTATGGACAGGGATGCTAGAGACTGGGTCACAGTTGTTTCTGCCCTAGAATCTGTTTATGGAAGAAAAGTAACAAAGACAAGTCAAATGTGGCATAATTAGATAAAATGAAGACTCTAAACTTCTTTGGAAGCTATAGAATTTTGTGGAGACTGTGAACACTTAATGAATGTCATGAAAAAGAGAAATTGTTTCCCTTACTAGAGAAACAGTGGAAAAGAAGAATGAGGAAATGAGCTGGGGACAGCATGGGCATGGCCTTGAAAGATAGCCAGCTTCACTTACAGCTTGATGGCATGCATTATATGTCATCAGAGAGGCTGAGCTGGTAATGGCAGCATGCAAATTATACTGATTATGATAGTGGGTAAAAAGGCAGGGTTGAATGGACAGTGTGAAGCTTCACATAGAGTCTCTTCACAGCTGAGCTGATTCTCACATGACTAGGGTTCAACTGTTGCCCCAGGAATATTGTCCCTCTTTTACCTCACAACACCATATAGTTTGTAATACAAGGTGGTTATGAGAGTTCCTCATTAACATGACCAATGTCTGCATCCTAAGTATCCAGATGATCAGTTCCACATTCAGCTAGTGTTTCCAAACATCCATACTTTAGTGGAAACTCATGATCACACTGAACTAGAATACAGCTTTCTAAGAATAGAGACCATGTTTTAACATTATATTTTCTTTGAAGTAAGTAAGTGGGTTGCCAGTGGAACTGATGAGAGTTGATCCTTGCATACAGTATTTTCTGTTTATTATACATCTATATTTTTATACACTACATTCAGGATTTGGAAATGGAAATGAGAATTGCTCCTTCATCAGAGGACAAAATAATGACAAACATTTAGAAAAATATGATTATTTCTAAAACAAAATTAATGAACTATTTTTGAATATATCAGATTACTTACCAAGTTCTATAGAAAGATGTTAGCAAGGAATGTCAAAGGAAACACATGCATGCATACATGCACATTTTGGCACACACATATATGTATTCATATACACTAGAATGTGTAAAGAAAACACTAAAAGACATTTTGGAATTAAAAGTATCAAAATTCATGTCAAACAAAAATTCCACATAGTAAAAAAATAACTCTCTAAAGATAATTTAAAGTACATGAAAAAAATACGACTTTATAAGAATTTATAAATAAATAAGCCAGGCAGTGGTGGCACACACCTTTAATCCCAGCACTTGGGAGGCAGAGGCAGGTGGATTTCTGAATTCAAGGCCAGCCTGGTCTACAGAGTGAGTTCCAGGACAGCCAAGGCTATACAGAGAAACCCTGTCTCGGAAAAAGAAAGAAAGAAAGAAAGAAAGAAAGAAAGAAAGAAAGAAAGAAAGAAAGAAAGAAAGCCATATAAATGAATAAATATTTGATAGAGAATATAATTAAATAATTCAATAAAATGTCCTAAAAGAATGGATGTGTAGAGAGAATGAGTTAAAATACATAAAAGTGCTTATTTATTGTAGCAAAAATAGCAGCATTAAAATGCAGAATTTAATCAGATAATAGCAAGAAAATGAAAATGTACAAAGAGATCCAGCAATAAAAGGATGCAAATGATGATGAATTGAGGTTGTGTGATGTACTAACCTAATCCCAAATACATAAGAGGAAATATTAATTGTTCAAATATCTAAACATTAAGTCTAAAATAGGATCTAGCTGTAGGATTTAGAGATGGATTACAGCCTGAAATATAGGGCATTGAAACTGTGTATTCAGTTGAGACTTCTATTTAGCATGTACAAAAAAAACTACAAAATTCAAAATGAATAAAACTATACAAATAACAATATAAAGTCTAATCAGAACACAGAGAAAGATAGGCATTGATATTGATGGTTCCCTGAATAAGATATAGAGAAAATCCAAAGAAATTTTTAAAAAGGTTAAACATCATAAGTTTGTATTAAAAGTCACTTTAAATCTATACATGGAATAGCATCCTGCTTGTAAGCATTCAAGAGAAGTGGAAAATCAAATATTGTTAATAGGACTATAAAGTGATAACAATAAAAGTACTTAGGCAATTATTCTACCACTAAAATTACTCTATAATTTAGCTTTTTAAAAAAGTCTTGTGTATCTTCACAAAGAAATGAAAACTCATTTTCACACAAAAACTAGTGAAAAAAATGGTTAATAAAACTTCTTCCAGAAGTAGCTAGAAATGAGTAACTAATTAAATGTTCCTCATTCAGTAAACAGGTAAAATAAGGCTCTTCAAGGCCATTGGCTTCTACTCTTAGTCAGAAAGAATCTAATTCTTTGAGCACACAGTTCAGAAGTGCTATAGAGTAAAATAAACCAATGCACAATAGTGTGTATTATGTGAGAATTTTTCTTTAGTGCCTGCTTAAGTAGAATGTGGGGTAGGTTGGTGACAACCAGGGAGTTTTGAGGTGACAGTGTAGGTGAATAAATGATTATGGTTAGAAAACACAGATTATTTATGTGACCACTATGCCTAGAGACACTGTACATGTACACACTGCATCCATGTAGGCAAGTGCAAATGAGATCATTAATAATATGAAATTTCTTTCAGTTTCCCCATTTATCTTGTTATTAAAGATTTCAACTCAAGAGGAATCTATGTGTAAGGTGCACAGGTTCTGTCTATATGTTTTTTGACAATTTCTTATGCGTATATAACTGAGAATAGAAAATTTTTAAAAGCTTAATTGTGTGAAGTCCTTAGAGAAATCACTTGCTGAGTTATGCCTCCCTCTACTGGAGGAATTGCAATCAAAGTCTTCTTGCACAGTTTAGGGAAATTATGAATGGAATGATTGTAAAGCAATTCATGCTTACTAGAAGAGTCACATTGAAAATGTGAATACCTAATACCCAAACCCAAGTAATCTACAGAAATTAAACCAAAACATTATTAAAATGGCATGCAATGACTCTTCTTTAAGACTCTGTCAATTCCATCTAATGTGCAACTGTGTGTTTTTCTTTCCATCAGCAGCTAAGTGAAGCCTATCAGAGGACAGTTATAGTACGTTCCTGTCAGCAAGCATAACAGAATTCCATAATAGTGTCATGGATTTCTTCTTGCCCATAGAATGTGTCTCAATTGGGGCACTCATTTGTTGACCATACACTCCATCTCTGCTCTATATTTGTTATTGCATTTCTTGTAGACAGGACCCAAGACCTTTTTTTTACAGCTGTTGAAAGAGCAATTCTGAACTTCATGTGACAAAAATGAAAAAACCAGGAAAGCTAAAATAATTCTGAATTTAATAAACACAAGAACTAATATGAAGCTTAGCTGGGAAAATACACATAATAACCAAGTTCTTCTAGTTATAAGCAAAGTCTTTATCTTAGAAACTTTTTTTTTTTGAGCTAGGGTTTCTCTGTATAGCTCTGGCTGTCCTCTGTAACTCAGACTGGCCTTGAACTCAGAAATTCACTTGCCTCTGCATTCCAAGTACTGATACTGAGGTTAAAGGTGTGAGCCACTACTGCCCTCAATCCTGAATTTAAAAAAAAAAAAATTACTGGAGGAATCACCATTCCCTCTTTTTTTTATTGGATATTTTATTATTTACAATACGAATGTCATTCCCATTCCCCATTTCCCCTCCCTAGTACCCTCTATACCATCCCCACTCCTTCTTTATCCTTTTATACCATTTTAATTACATGCATGAATTAAGGTCAGTTCTAGGTGCTAGCAATACAATAGATGCAAATAGTCAAGGAACAAGCAAGACAATAAACACAAATAATGAAAGAAAAAGCAAGTCATTAAACCCAATTACATGGCCAATCCCATGATAACTGTTTCTAAGGGCTCATCAGGATGACCTACTTCACTGTTCTAGCCCAAGGTCATTTTCAGGTCTGAAGCCTACTTCCTTCTTCTAGCTAAAAATTTAGAATCCTGACTGAAATTACTTCTTTGTTCTAGCCTAAGATTTAGATTCCTGACTGAAATCACTTTTTTGTTCTACCCTACGATTTAGACTCCTACCTAAAATTACTTATTTGTTCTAGCCAAATGTCAGATTCCTGCCTGAAGCCTACTTCCTTGACCTTGGCCCATGTCAGATTCTTGCCAAGCAGCCCCAAAGGCTCTCCCTTCTTTCCCTTTTTTATTTCATTAACAAGACTGAGCCTGTCTTAGGTCGTTCTGACAAGAATGTCTTCCTTACCCATCATGGAATATGCATTATCCAAAGCAATGCATATTCTTCTGTGTTAGGTTGGTAAGGCTTTGTGCAGAATCTTACCAGTCCTTGGCTTGCCAGCCTGTTAATTTAATAACTCTGTCTGGAGGTCAATTTTTAGGTTGAAGCCATGTACTTTGGCTGCCAACATGTTGATGCTGAAAAAAAAAAAAAAAAAAAAAAAAAAAAAAAAAAAAAAAAAAAGCTTTAACATGATGGGCAGAAATAAAAGTATTCCCAGTACAAAATGAGCTAGCATGATCAAGCTATATATGCCATTTTTGAAGCTTGACCAAAATAGAAATACTGACCTCAGGAAATGGGTAATTTTATCAGCAGTATCTACTGCATCAACACTCAGCAGAGCACCATTCTTGACATTCATAAGCTCCCTATGTATTATTAAAACTTGTAGAGACGTGTTAGAATTATGCCAAATACACTGCAAGTGTCATTCAACTTCTTCCTAATTATAGTGAATACCACTGTAAATTGGAGAACTAACATGAATCAAATGGTATTTATCATGACTCTCAAGATGGCTCCTTACCCTTGAATTCTGAACCTCCTTCCAGTAATTTGAATAGGATAAAGACCATCAATCCATTCTTTCAAATGCCTATCTAAATCCTCTGGTATATTCAACACATTAGTAACATTTTTTGCTAAATGATTAACAGAAGTAGCTGTCTTAACTTCTTGTGTCACAGCAATTGCAGAAACAGTAGTGCTAGCAATTAGAATAATTAAAGCTGTTATACCAGCAATAATCAAGCCCACTATCCTCTTGCTTCTGCTTAAAGCCTGACTCATTTCCTCCAGTACTTGCAAACTATTTTTTAGAATACCAAGGTTCTGTGATACTCAGGGCACTAAAACAAAAGCTGGTTGATAGAACTCCATGCTGACATGCCAGATTTCAAAACATAAACACAATTAGAAGGTGTACAATCAATACAACTTACATTAAATACTGTAGAAGAAACAAAGGCATTTTTAACTTGACAATTAAAAGAGCCTTAAGACATGTGCTAACACCTGTTTGAAATACACATCCTACCCCAACTTTATCTCTTACTAACATAACATCATAAAGAACTGAAGCTAATTTTCATATATGTCTCTGAAAATGTCCAGAACCAGAATTCCAAATGAAGACTGTTATTTCCTATATTGGATTGATTTCTAGACCAGTCCATGATTGAGTCTGAATACCTGGTCCCATGTAATGAAAATACAAGAGGCATTATAACTTCTCTTTTTGATTTTCTGTTCCACAAGATCTAAGAACTTGAGTCAAGGCAGCTTGTTCCATCACAGGTATAGGTAAGCTGTAGGAAAAAAAAATGACTCGGGTTCCTCCCACCATGCTGTGGGCAGTTGGCTGGGAATGCTCTGGGTTCCTCCAGCTGGAAGTTGGGCCCAGCTGCTCATTAACTAAAAGCCTCTCCATGGTTCCTCAGGGCTCCTCACTGTGTGGCCCCAACACACAAGGAGGTCCTTGGGTTTCCAAAACCGGTTTATTGACATGGTGGATGTATCTGGATGCATACCCCACAAAACCCAGGGTGGACCTGAGTTAAATAGGGAGGGGAAGAGGGGGGAGGGACTGGGGAGGAATGTTTAATCAGCTCCACCCTCTGGCCTTCAGGTACCTTATTACTATGTAAATCTCTCTAGGGCCTGCTCATAGTGAAAATTTTGGATGAAGTGGTTAAAAGAAAACACTATAGGCTATAGGGTGTGGCACAATTAAACCACAGGGTAGGGGAAGCTGGGGGTGGGGGTTAGGAAGGCAAGGGATCATTAAAACAATTGAACACAGGTGGTACAGTTTGAGGGTAATAACATTTGATTAATCTGATTAATCTAAATAGACATTATGTTTTCCTTACTAACATGTAACTTTAGCTATGTGACTTTGGCAAAAGAGTCCATTTGTAGCCAGAAGGTCTGGATCTGTCTTCTGTAGGAGTGTCTCTCGGTCTGGCATGTGTCCCTGGAGTCTTCAGAGTGTGTCTCTGGATTTCAGTGTGTGTGTCTGGATCTCAGCATGTATCTCTGGGGACTTCAGTCAGAAGAGGTGGCTGGAAGAAGGCTGCTTCGCAGGCAGGTTCCAGGAGATGGTGTTGTCTCTGCTGGACTTTTGGGAGCACCTATAGGATAATTACAACAGGGAAGCAGCACCCTGGCAAGGGGATGTCTGCAAAGGGTATGTAGCAAGCATTAGGCTATTTGGGAGCAAGCAAGTCATGGTCTATCATTAAGATACTAGAGAAGCAAAGGTGTTTGAAGAAATTTAGTCTTAGAAGGCACCTTTGAGTCTGCTTTGTATGGCTGAGGAAGAAAAACATCATGTTAGTTATGTATCTGGGATACGCAGCAACAGTTTGTCTGTAAAAAGAAACTAGTTGTTAATTAAAAGCTGAAACTGGTGATCAGCATGTTGATTTAACCTGTGGAAGTTTAAACAAAAAACAAGAAAATTTTTGGTTGAGAAGCACAGACTTTGTTGCTGTAGGTGTTCCTGTTAGGGAGAAATATTTAAAAATTTTGCTTGAAAAACAGGAACTGTGTTGTAGGTCTTCCTGTTGTGGAGAAGCAGTAATGGCAGGTTTAGAAGCAGTGGGGAGAGGGCCTTGTTCTGCCATGTGGTGTCTGGGTGCTCTGGCAGAGAGGATCTGTATTCCCCATTTCTTTTTCTTAGAAATCTTAAATGTAGAGAAGGATCAAAAGGCTAACTTGAAGAAAGTTTAGAGGAAGAGACATATAGGCTTGATAGGAGAGCCAAGAGTCAGAGAGAGTGAAAGGCTGTGTCTATGGGAGAGACTTGTGGCAACCAGGCCCGGCCTGGTGTTTTTAGTTGAGAGGAATAAAGGCGGAGGTGGGGAGGGGAGCAAGCAGGGTCTAGGACCGGCTGCTTTGTTCGGTGGCTGGAGCGGGGTTCTCAGTTGGTGCTTTACCTGTGGTCTCTCTGCCATCTTGTGAAACAGGGTTGAGGGGACGGGGTGGTACTTATAGTTGTAGGGGCATCAGAACCCATGGCGGGCAGACGGCCTGGTATTTTTAGCTGCTAGAGGAAGAAACTGTGAGGAAGGCTGGCTAAGGAACACAGGGCTGGGTAAATGGTCTCAGTGGGCCACAAATGATGGAGAAAAAGGGGAAAAGCCTATGTTAGCCCATGTTAGCAGGATGTGTGACTCCCTGGGGGGGAGAAACACTGGGGACTAGAGTTTAGAGTCAGTGTATTTGAAAAGCTAGCAGGCACCCCTGTGGGGAGGAACAGAGAGTGAAGATTAGGAAGTCTTGTATGGTTGGAGAACATGTGGGGAGAAAGACAGACAGAAACTTATGTTAGCAGGCAGCACAAAAGACTGAAGTTGGTGCTCCTGAAAGCTTAAAACAAAAGATGAAAGATGAATCTCTCACCTAAGGAAAGAGTCTTAGAAGGAGGGTCACAGCAGGCACTGTGACTTGAAAGACAGCTGTTACCTATGAAGGAGCCCTCTCTGTGGAGCTGAGGGGTGGGCAAAGTGGAGGCTAGGGAGTAGCCGCCATCTTGCCCTTGAGCTGGAAAGCACGTGGAGTGGGAGAGAGAGACAGACAGAGAGAAAGAGGAAGAGGAGTTAAAGCAGAGAAGCTGACCAGGAACACATGGAGAAAGAGTGGGACCTAGTCTTTTTGAACTAGGCAGTGTAAAGCTCGGGAAGCCCCCAAAGGGGACTCCACTCAAGTCACAGGATGGCGCACACCCAAGGACACACGGAAGACCAACTTGCTTCAAGAACTCAAGGTAGTTTAATGGCAGAACGTTCCGGGCTGACACGTGTCTCAATGTGGGAGACAGGGGCATCGACCTCGTGGCTCCAGGGTTTAGGGTTAATATAAGCTCGGGGTGGGGAAAAGGAGAAACTTTCGCTCGGGTGCACACGATTGGTTGTTTTCCAATTTTTGAACATCTGGCCAAACCGGTCCATGGGGGCGGGGAGCAGTTCCTGCAGGCAGATGTTTATCTCTTATCTTCATTCCTGGGATGCCTTGGTAGCCCATTGTCCTGTAACTCTGCATTCTTTGTTTACGGATTAACTGGCCTCTGGTTGGCAAACCAGAGGGGCAACTTTAGCTACTCAGGCTAGGGAAAAAGAATCTATAATTCATGGGACCCATAAAATTTTCTTTTAGCAGGAGCTAGTGGTAGCTAAAAATTCTAACCACATCAAACTCTACAGTTTCTCCATCCCCCACATTGCACAGATATTTGTGTGGATTATGGATTATTCTTCTTGATGGCAATCTGGTGTACAAACACATCTTCTTTGGTGTCATTTCGGTTTATAAATCCATATCCATTTCTGACGTTGAACCATTTGACAGTGCCAAGAACTTTGATGGCGAGAACTTTCTTCTCCGAGTCCTCGCTGCCTGCAGGAGCTAATGAGGCCGGGCAGGCTGGGGGGCTGCATCTCCACAGGGGCTCCCTTTGAGCAGCTTGGCGGGCGCTGGGGCCTGGGGTGTGCAGCTAGCCACTGCCACTGAGGCCTGCAGGAGCATGGTGCCACAGGTAGTGGCCCCACCCGCCTCACTCATGCAGCTCGAGGGCAGGGAACTCACGCGCTCACGGTCTCGCTGGGTCTCCCAGCCCCAAAGATGGCAAGTTTTAGGGCATTCATCCTTCCAATGTCCTGCCTTTCCACATTTGAAGCAGATTCCTTCTGTTTTTACTGCTGCCACAAATGCCTGAGCTATGGATGCGACCTGGTTTGATCCTATTTCTTGGGTTGCTACAATCCACCTATCATGATGCTCTTCCTGGAGACCCTGGCAAACTAGCCTAGACTCGGAAGTCATGCCTTCCCAAACAATGTTTTTAAGAAGAAGGTCTTTAGCTGTGGGGTTAGAGATTTTTCTTTCTAAACTCATTTTAGTTCTGAGAATAAAATCAGATAGGGATTCTCCAGGCTTCTGATAAAGCGAGAGCAGGGAGTGGGTGGGGTCTTGTGACCCTGAAGGTGGAATGAGCTTGTTCCAGGCTTGAATGGCACAGAGGCAGACCTGTTCATAGTACCCTGCTGACTTATTTGCCTGCTGTGCCCCAGTAGAGAAATCTTCCTGGCCAAAGAGTTCTTTAAAACCCCATGGAGTGGCATCAACCCTCTCCTGGTTTTGCCTGACTTGTTGAAGACATTCATCACGATAGTAGGCTTCCCACTCTAGAAACATTGGGCCAGGAAGAGCAGAACGGCAAATATCTCTCCAATCTTGAGGGGTGTTTAAATTGGCAATATGGCTCTGTAGGAGAGATTTTGTCCATAGTGCATGAATACCATCTTCCTTCACTGCTTGCCTGAGTTCTTTTAGGTCGAGGCTTGGAGTGGGTACTAGTTAAGTGGTTTAGCTCTAGTGGGGTGGATATTAACTTGGGAAAGTTTGAGCAGTTTGCATTTCAAGTTCTGTATCAGACTCCTGAGTATCATGGGAGGCTGGGTTAGTTTTCGAATGAGAGTCCCTGAAATTGCAGAGTTGTTGAGTGGTTGATAGTTGAGTATGAGGGACTATGGGATTTGGCAGGGTTTTATCTACAGATTTTGAAGGTCTGCTTGGAGAAGGGGAAGGGGATTTATCTCTCTTTGGTTGAACAGGAGTTGGTGGAGTAAGAAGAGAGGCAGGCAAGAGCTCCTTTGGCATTTTAATGGAGCCTTGCCTTTGGGCAGGGGGGGGGAGGGAGGGGCAGAAGCAGATGGTTTAATTGGCATTTCCTCCAAAGCATAAAGGGGGAGGGGTGGATATATGGATTTTATCTCTCTTATTAATTGGGTAAGGGCCTCAAAGTCTGAAACAAGGTGATTTTGGGGACCTTGATCTTTGGGTTTATTTGACTGAGGGAGCCCAGGAGCTGTGTTATTGTTCTCAGTCTGTCCAATTTTAGATGGTCCTATACATTGCCGAATTGCAGCTAAGATTAGCAAAAACTAACAAGGGTTTTTTATCTCTGTTTTTGATAAGGAAAGCTACTTTGCTCCATGAGTCTGGACTGTAAATATTATCCTTCGCCATGCATGGTGCTATCTGAAGGACTTCCTCCCAAAACAAGGAGGCTTGTTTTTTGCCTATTTCTATTCCGTGGGTCTTTAGTAGGGCATATATTTGCCTGGCCTGGGGTGATTTATTACGTGAGGCGGAGTTCCCCATGATAAAAAAGAGGAGAAATGCTTTGTCCAATGGGAACGTTCCCTTGGCCTATTTGGCTTTGGGGGATTCTACAATGGTCCAAAAGCACCAAGCCTTCCTGCAGATTTAAGGACTGCCAGCTGCCCTGTGGCTTTTAAATGGCTGCTGCATTACCAGGTTTTTTCTTTTTGTTTTAAAGAGAGTCTAGATAGATAGTCTTTGCCAACACCCATCACAGGCTGTCGGGATTTAAGCAGAGGCCAGAGGAACCTTCAACCAACACCAGAGAGTGCTCTGGCCAGGAGGTATCAGCTGTTCCTTCAGCTTATTTAAATTCGTGCGATGGCACTGACTGAAAACACAGGAGGAAAAACAGGTTGCTTGTTTCCAGAGTTGGGGGGCTCACCTTCCTGAGGTATCGGTTCCTGTGGCTGCCTGGATGTCTGAGCCCAACGTTTGGGGCACCAGCTGTAGGGAAAAATATGACTGGGGAACCCAGGGTTCCTCCCCCCTTGCTGTAAGCAGTCAGCTGGGAACCCTCTGGGTTCCTCCAGCTGGAAGTTGGGCCCGGCTGCTCATTAACTAAAAGCCTCTCCACGGTTCCTCACGGCTCCTCATGGCATGGCCCCAACACACAAGGAAGTCCTTGGGTTTCCAAAACCAG
The DNA here is from genome assembly GCF_011762505.2 of Arvicanthis niloticus. Taxonomy (NCBI): domain Eukaryota; kingdom Metazoa; phylum Chordata; class Mammalia; order Rodentia; family Muridae; genus Arvicanthis; species Arvicanthis niloticus. Next base: position 7,361,057 of record NC_047666.1, on the reverse strand, counting down.
TTTATTGACATGGTGGATGGTGGATGTATCTAGATGCATACCCCACAAAACCCAGGGTGGACCTGAGTTAAACACGGAGGGGAAGGGGGGAAGCTGGGAGGAATGTTTAATTGGCTCCACCCTCTGGCCTTCAGGTACCTTAGTATGTAAATCTATCTAGGGCCTGGATCATGCCCTCCACATGAGTGAAGGGTGAAGGTAGAATGGAGATTAGACCTCTTGTTAGGCCCAACAGTAAGCAATGGTGGGTCATGAACTTATGTCCAATACAGCTGCTTCCCAATGACCATTGTCAGTGTACTGAGCAAGTTTACAGGTCAGCATCATTCTTTGTCCTGACATCAGCATGTCTCACCTATTACTCTGGCAGCCACCATGCTTCTTCAGCATCCTGCAGAAAAAAAAAAAAACACAAACATGCCCTCTTCCCCATATTTAATACCTGCTCATGATCATGCCTTATGCCGGTAAGTGTATCCTTCCCTTTCACCTATGCATAAGTATACCCAGTTTTAGAGTGCCAGCAGAACACTCAGCGGAAAGTTCCGTAGAGTGAAAAATTATAAAGATATATCTGAACAAGAAAGCAGAACTGAATGTAAGGTTTTCACTGCCCCAGGACACATTCCAGGTGGAGGACACTTGCTAGGTTAACATTCCTCAAGCCTCAGGCAGTAGGCCCACCTATGGGTTGGAAAGGCAAAGATGCAAGCCACCTAGGTGGGGCTATAACCGGAAGAAGTGAAGATAATTAATCTGAAATAGTTGCTAATGGCAGGGACGCGGTAAAGCTACATTTTTTAGAAGAATGATTGTACTGAGTAATTTCCATGGCCATTAACCTTTTAGGGTGGGTTTCTCTGAAATGTTCCACTGTTCTTGGTCTTCCCAGTGCTATGTTCAAAATTTGTAAAACAACCAATCATGTGTAACCATGCGAAAATGCAACCAATCATGTATAACTGTGTGAAAATGACTTCCTTTCCCCACCCCATGCTATAAAAGACCCCTTAGCCTGCCACTCAAGGCCAAACCTTGCTCTTGAGAGAGATCTTGTGGTTTGACCACCGGCTAACTTCCCTAATAAAGCCTCCTCTGATTGCATGCAGGTATGGTTTCTTGTGATCTTTGGGTGGTCATGATTTCCTGAGACTTGAGGAAGGGTCTTCCAAGTATGGGGATCTTCAGTTCCTTGACACCCAATATTTTTATATAAAAAAATTAAAATAAAAAATAAAAACAACATGATTTAAATAAATTTGTCGTGTACAGGGGTATATTACCCCCTTTTTTATTTTATGAAGATATTGTTTTAAAGTTCCATGAGCCCATTCCACAGTCTCTTGTCCTTGACAATTATAAAAAGATCCCTGTAATATGGGTAATGTTAAGTTGCTGCTAAAAGTCTCAAATGTTTGACTGCCATAGCCAGTTCATTATCTAGGTTTTGTTTGTTTGTTTTTCTTTTTCTGTTTTATTATTTATCAACATTTCAGATGTTATCTCCTTTCCTCATTCCCCACCCCCAGAATCCTCCCTCCTCCTGTTTCTATGAGGGTGTGCCCCTACTCATTCACCCTCTCCCAACTCCCCTCCTTCCAATTCCCCATCACTGGGGCATCCAGCCTTCAAGGGACCAAGGCCCTCCTCTCCCACTGATGCCCAACAAATCCATCCTTCTCTACAAATACAGATAGAAACATGGATCCCTCCATATGTGTTTTCAGACTAGCTGTTTAGACAAAGGGAGCTCTGGATAGTTGGTATTGTTGCTCTCACTGTGGAGCCACAAGCCCCTTCAACTCACTCAATCTTCTCCCTAACTCTCAACTGGGAACCCTGTGATCAGTTTGATTGTTAGCTGTGAGCAACTGCCTCTGTATATGTCAGGCTCTGGCAGTGCCTCTCAGGAGACAGGTATATCAGGCTCCTGTCATCATGTACTTCAGAACATCCACAACAGTGTTTGCATATGGTAATTGCATCTGGGAGGGATCTCCATGTGAGGAAGTCTCTGGGTAGTCTCTCTACTTTCTGCCCCACACAATTGTCTTATGTTTGCTCCTGTGAGTATTTTGTTACTCCTTCAAAGAAGGACTGAAGTACCCACACTTTGGTCTTTCTTTTTCATGGGCTTCATGTGGTCTGTGAGTGATGTCTTGGGTATTGTAAGATTTTGGGCCAATATCCAATTATCAGGAAGTGCATACCATGTGTGTTCTTTTGGAATTGGGTTACCTCACTCAAAATGATATTTTCTAGTTCCACCATTTGCATAATAATTTCATGAATTCATTGTTTTTAATAGCTGAGTAATACTCCATTGTGTAGATATAACACATTTTCTATATCCATTCCTCTGTGGAAGGACATCTGGGTTCTTTCCAGCTTCTGGCTACTATAAGTAAGGCTGCTATGAACATAGTAGAGCATGTATCCTTGTTATATGTTGGAGCATATTTTGGGTATATGCCCTGGAGTGGAATAGCTGAGTCCTCAGGCAATAATATGTCCAATAATCTGAGGAACCACCCGACTGATTTCCAGAGTGGTTTATTCAGCTTGCAATCCTAACAGTGGAGAAGTTTTCCTCTTTCTTTACATCCTCATCAGTATCTGCTATTATCTGAGTTTTTAATCTTAGCCATCCTGACTGGAGTAAGGTGGAATTTCAGGGTTGTTTTGATTTACATTTCCCTATGACTAAAGATGTTGAACATTTCTTTAGGTGTTTCATGGCCATTCAATACTCCTTAGATGAGAATTCTTTGTTGAGCTCTGAAACCCATTTTAATAGGGTTATTTGATTGTCTGGAGCCTAGTTTCTTGAGTTCTTTGTAAATTTTGGATATTAGCCCTCTATCAGATGGAGGATTGGTAAAGATCTTTTATCAATCTGTAGGTGGCCATTTTGTCCTATTGACAGTTTACCTTGACTTACAGAAGCTTTGCAATTTTATAAGGTCTGATTTGTCAGTTCTTGACCTTAGAGCATAAGCCATTGGTGTCCTGTTCAGGAATTTTTCTCCTGTGCCCATGTGTTCAAGGCTCTTTCCTACTTTCTCTTCTATTAGTTTCACTGTGTCTGGTTTTATATGCAGGTCCTTGATCCACTTGGATTTGAGCTTTGTACAAGGAGATAAGTATGAATCCATTTGCATTTTCCAACATGTTGACCTCCAGTTCAACAAGCACCACCTGTTAAAAATGCTGTCTTTTTTCCACTAAATGGTTTTAGCTTCTTTGTCAAAGATCAAGTGACTATAGGTGTGTGGATTCATTTCTGGGTCTTCAAGTCTATTCCATTGATCCTCCTGCCTGTCTCTGTACCAATACCATGTAATTTTTATCACTGCTGCTCTGTAGTCCAGCTTGAGGTCAGAGATGGTGATTCCCCATAAGTTCTGTAATTGTTGAGAATAGTTTTCGCTATCCTGGGTTTTTTGTTATTCGAAATGAATTTGAGAATTGCTTTTTGTATCTCTGTGAAGAATTGAGTGGGAATCTTGATGGGGATTGCTGTGAATCTGTAGATTGCTCTTGGCAAGATTAATCCTGCCAATCCATGAGCATGGGAGATCTTTCCATCTTCTGAGATCTTCTTTTATATCTTTCCTCAGAGACTTGAAGTTCCTGTCATACAGATCTGTCCCTTGCTTGGTTAGATTCACACCAAGGTATTTTATATTATTTATGACTATTGTAAACGGTTTCATTTCCCTAATTTCAGTCTTAGCCTGCTTATCCTTTAAGTAGAGAAAGGCTACTGATTTGTTTGAGTTGATTTTATATCCAGCCACTTTACTGAAGGTGTTTATCAGGTTTAGGAGTTCTCTGGTGGAAGTTTTTGGGTCACTTACATATACTATCATATCATCTGCAAATAGTGCAATTTTGACTTCTTTCTTATTTTTATCCCTTTGATCTCTTTTTGTTGTCTAATTGCTATGGCTAAGACTTCAAGTACTACATTGAGTAGACAGAGAGTGAGTGAGCAGCCTTCTCTAGTCCCTGATTTTAGTGGGATTACTTCAATTTTCTCTCCATTTAGTTTGATGTTGGCTACTGGTTTGCTGTGTATTGCTTTTACTGTGTTTATGTATGCGCCTTGGTTTCCTGTTTGTTCCTAGACTTTTACCTTGTAGGGGTGGTGAATTTTGTCAAATGCTTTCTCTGCATCTTGTGAGAGGATCATGTGGTTTTTATCTTTGAGTTTGTTTATATAGTGGATTAAGTTGTTGGATTTCTGAATACTGAACAATCCCTGAATTCCTGGGATAAAGCCCACTTGATTGTTGTGGATGATTCTTTTAATATGTTCTTGGATTTGGTTTGTGAGAATTTTATTGAGTATTTTGCATCTATATTCATAAGGAAGATAGGTCTGAAGTTTTCTTTCTTTGTTGGGTTTTTGTGAGGTTTAGGTATGAACATAATTATAGCCTCATAGAACAAATTGGGTAGTGTTCCTTTTGTTTCTATTTTGTGGAATAGTTTGAAGAGAATTGTTATTAGGTCTTCCTTGAAGGTCTGATAGAATTCTGCACTAAAACCATCTGATTCTGGGCTTTTATTTTTTGTGGGGAGACTGTTAATGACTGCTGCTATTTCTTTAGGGGTTATGGGACTGTTTATAGGTATATTTGCTCCTGTTTTAACTTTAGTACCTGGTATCTGTCTAGAAAATTGTCCATTTCATCCAGATTTCCCAGTTTTATTGAGTATAGGCTTTTGTAGTAGGATCTGATTTTTTTCTTAATATCCTCAATTTCTGATATTATATTTTTTCCATTTTGATTTTACTAATTTGGATACTGTCTCTGTGCACTCTGATTACTCTGTCTAAGGGTTTATCTATCTTGTTGGTTTTCTCAAAAAACCAGATTTAGGTTTTGTTGATATTTTGTATAGTTCTTTTTGTTTCTACTTGGTTGATTTCAGCCCTGAGTTTATTTCCTGCAGTCTACTCCTCTTGGATGCATTTGCTTCTTTTTGTTCTAGAGCTTTCAGGTGTACTGTCAAGCTGCTAGTGTGTGCTCTTTCCAGTTTCTTTTTGTAGGCATTTAGAGCTATGAGTTTTCCTCTTAGCAATGCTTTCATGGAGTCCCATATATTTTGGTATGATTTGTCCTCATTTTTATTAAATGCTAAAATGTCTTTAATTTTTTTCTTTTATTTCTTCCCTGACCAGGTTATCATAGAGTATTCTTCAGTTTCCACGTGTCTGTGGGCTTCCATTGATTTTATCATTATTGAAGACCAGTCTTAGCCGGTGGTGATCTGATAGGATACATGAGATTATTTCAATCTTCTTGTATCCGTTGAAGCCTGTTTTGTGACCAATTATATGGTCAATTTTGGATAAGGTACTATGAGGTGCTGAGAAGAAGGTATATTCTTTTGTTTTTTGATGAAATGTTCTATAAATATCTGCTAAATCCATTTGGTTTATACCTTCTCTTACTTTCATTGTGTTGCTGTTTAGTTTTGGAAGGTCCCCACGAAGGGAGGACCTCACCCAAGCCTTAGGAATACTCGGCCACCCAATAACTCACAAGACACTGAACTTGATGCAATCAGCAAGAGGTATATTTCAATCAACATGTTGAGGTCAAGACCTGTAGCCCACACAGGGGCAGTGGGGTCTGACCCCGGGGCTTTGAAGACAGAGGGAATTTAAAGGCAAAAACCACAACTCAGGGGAGAAACCACAACCCAAGGGGAGTGAAGGGGGATTATTGGAAAGCACCTGTGGAAAGTACCAGTCCATTATTCAGATTGTGACAGAGCCCAAGGAACAGTCATGGGGAACACTTTGTATAGGCTATTCTCAAAGAGCCTATTCATAATCAACCATTTGTCTTGTGGTCAGACAAGTTCCTGAAACACAGAGCTCACAACAAAGCTGACCTGCACTCTTGGTTCTGCTCAGCCTGTTAAGAGTTTCTGCAAATTTTTAACCCTTTCAGTTTCTGTTTCCATGATGTGTTCATTGATGAGAGTTGGTTATTGTATGAGGGGCAATGTGTTCTTTGAGTTTAAGTAAAGTTTCTTTTATGAATGTGGGTGTCCTTGCATTTGTTGCATTCATGATCAGAGTTGACCTGGGCGGTGGTGGCACATGCCTCTAATCCCAGCATGTGGGAGGCAGAGACAGGCAGATTTCTGAGTTTGAGGCCAGCCTGGTCTATAGAGTGAGTTCCAGGACAGCCAGGGCTGTACAGAGAAACCCTGTCTCAAAAACACAAAAACAAAAACAAAAAAACAAAACAAACAAACAAAAAAAAAACATGAGCAGAATTGAAATTTCATCTTGGTTGATTCTTCGTCGGATGAGTATGAAATGTCTATTCTTATCTTTCTTGATAACTTCTGGTTGAAAGTCAATTTTATTCGATATTAGAATGGCTACTCCAGACTGTTTCTTGGCACCATTTGCTTGGAAAATTGCCTTTCAGCCTTTTATTCTGAGGTAGTGTCTGTCTTTGCACTGACGTGCATTTCCTGAATGCAGCAAAATGTTGGGTCCTGTTTACTTATCCAGTCCATTAGTCTATGTCTTTTTACTGGGGAATGCAGCCCATTGATGTTAAGAGATATTGAGGAGAAGTGATTGTTGCTTCTTGTTATTTTTGTTGTTAGAGTTGGAGTTATGTTTGTGTGGCTATCTTCTTTCAGGATTGTTGGAGATTGAAGATTAAAAACAGGGCCAAAGATATGCACACTGAAGCAGCTCTGTCCAAGCTGTGGTCCTGTCTACTAGGGGAGTAAGTGAGTACACTTGTATTTATCATCCTACAAGACCCTAAGTGACATCCCCTGCTTCTCCTTCTACTAGCATGAACTCTTATGGAAAGTTTCATTTCCTAGGGATTCATTGTTCTCATAGATGAAAGTTAGAGAAAACAAGTGTCTCTTAAGAATGGCTTCACTTTGTCATGCACAATACACCATGTTATACCCAGACAAGGAACATACCAGGCAGCTTTGTCACCTCAAGCAATGAGGTTTTTGTTCAGGGCTGTATCACTGTGGGAGGATATTCTAGACTTTGCATACAGTAATATACACCTGCATCCTCAGCCTCCACTCTACTGATTCTCAGAGTGAAATCTGTTCCTGACCCACTGCCACTGAACCTGTCAGGGACTCCTGAGGCAAGATTCGACATCCGATATATGAGGAGCTGAGGAGACTGGCCTGGCCTCTGCAGAAACCAATTCAAAGCAGTGTTGCCATTACTATGCAGGAGACTCTTACTAGACTTGCAGGAGATTGAAACTGACTCTCCAAGAGTGACAGGATTGGAGAGTGTGGCCTGGGTCATCACAATATCCCCAGTGGCTCCTGAAATAAAAGAAATGAAAGGTTATGCACAAACATGATGGTGTTATGTTACTTTATTGACTTCTTAATTACTGAGGTCATGACTTTCATTCATATTCTAAAAATATTCAACATAAAATACTTAAATAAAGTAGAGAAAGCATGGAGACTCTCTCAAAATCACCTAATCCTTCTGCTTTGGAACTTCTTCTGAGCTGACACAAAAAGCACAGGTTTCCATCGCTTCACCCTCTAAGCCTCACAAGCCCATTCATGGAGAAAAGGCTAGAAATCTCATACATGGACAGAGTACACATCTTTACCATCAGGTCCCCAGAAATGCCCCATCCATCTACAATCTCCTTGATATTTGGGTTTTTTTTCCTCACCAGGGATCCAGAGCACAAGCAGTCCCAGGAGCTGAGCCAGGCACCTCATTCTAAGAACTTGGTAGAAAAAAGTCTTGAGTAGTCAAGACAACAAGAGAGGCTAGCTTTTGTCTTGGACCTGTAGGAGAGATCCTCCCTAGGGAGCAATATGCAAATCCCCTGCTTGGTACAGCTGTGTGAAAAGTAGCCAGCTGAAGGAAAACCTACTTTAGCAATGAAGTGTTACAATGGGTCTTCTCTGTAAAAATCATAGATTATAGTCTCTGCTGCCTACAACAGAGAGCAGTTGGATTCCACTGTGAAAGGCTAGATCAGCATAAATGGAGACACACAATCTGAAAGAACTGGGCATGCTAAGATACCCCCACAGAACAAGGGCTATTATTTTCAACACTTTGCATTTGCTAATACTTTTCAGCATGGCATCTTCCTGTCTAATTCTACCTGATTTTTTGTTTTAATTTTGTCAGAGGTGGGAACCCAATGAAGGAAACTGAAATGTATTCCACATATCTACATGAGGAATGACTCTGTAATGGCCATTTACCACAAGAATGTTGGTACACTGAAGACTGAAAAAGAACAACTAAGTTATAAAAATACATATGTAATTCCAATGGTCAGTTATTACTTAGTTAAATGTTCTTAGTCAAAATTCTACCACTTAGGTACAATACACAAACAGGTAGACACAGCAAGCCATGAGCTAATTCAGAGTGGGATGACTTAAATGCCATTTCTTCCATATTAGAACTCAAAAAAATTGGGTCAAAGTTTCTGCAACTCAAGCCCTGAGGCTTCAGCTAAAAAATATGCTTCAAATCTATTAAACAATTCCTCCTAAATGGCTACTTCAGATTGTTTTGTGGGTTCATTTGTTTGGAATACCTTTTTCCAGCCCTTTAAAGTAATGTTCATCATTTCTGCTGAGATGTGTTACTTGTATACAACAGAATGCCTGATCCTGTTTGTACATCCATTCAATTAGTCTATGTCTTTTTATTGAGGATTGACATCAGTGATGTTGACAGGTATTAATGGCCCATGATTGTTAGTTCCTGTTATTTTGATGTTGGTGGTGGTACTGTGTGTGTGTGTGTGTGTGTGTGTGTGTGTGTGTGTGTGTGTCTGTCTGTCTGTCTGTCTGTGTGCATGCATGTATCTTCTGGTTTTGCTGGAGTGAAATTATATTTCTGTGTTGTCTTGGGTCTAGTTACCATCCTTATGTTGAAGCTTTCCTTCTAGTATCCTCTATAGAGTTGGAGATGTAGAAAGATATTGTTTAACTTTCCTAGGTTTTCTGTATCCAGGATTGTATCAGTTTGTGTTTTCTTTATTGCTTTTATTTTCATTTTTGTTGAGGCCCTCTCCACTCCATGCTTGGCGGCCACTGTTTCCTGGCCCATCTGCCGCTCTGGTCTGTGGGTCAGGGTCTAGAGAGAGAGAGAGAGAGAGAGAGAGAGAGAGAGAGAGGATTAAGGGGAAGAGACTCAAAGAATGGAGACAAGACAGAGGTTCTGATCAAGTCTCCTTTATTGAAGGGAAATCTGAGGTATTTATAGGCTTTTGCCACGTGCCTTGTAGGTGCGTGGATACCACGTGACTTGCAGGTGTTGATATGACATAAGCCTTACAGGCGTCTATAGAGTGGATAGCATGTGCACCGCATGCCTTGCAGGCATGGATACCACATGCGCCTTGCATCTGGGGGCAGTAAACAGCAAAACAAAATATGTGGGATATCAGAGTGTGCTTCAGCTATTGTAGGCTGTTGAAAAACAAGTCTCAAGTCAGGGTATATGGCTTGAGATGGCTGCAAAGCTGATAGCCACTTTCTGCTAAAAGTCAGTTCCCAACACATTTTCAGATCTTGAACAGTTTTGTTCATATTTTTCACCCGTTTAATAGTTTTTCTGTATTTCTATAAGGAATTTATTTATTTTCTCTATAATGGTATCTATTATCTTTATAAGATTAGACATAAGACCATTATCTTGAAATTCAGGAATGTTAGGATTTTCAGAACTTGTAAAATACCTAGGTTCTGGTAGTACCATATTGCTCTGGCTTTTATTGATTGTATTTTTACACTGGCCTTTAGCAATCTGGTTGTCCCTAGTTTTTGCCCTTTAATCCCTTAGGGGAGCAAACATCCAAAGATGCAGATAGAGCTGGTGGTCCCTGGTGGTTGCAGGCCTCTGTTTAAGGTCTCCAGGGATGTAGGCAGAGTTGTGGCTCAGAAAATGTAGTAGAGTGGACAGCACATTGCTTGAAACTGCTGGTTATGTCCAGATGTGCAGGTAGGAAATTGAGGTTGGGGTCTCACTTGATGGTAGCTGACAGTTGTAGGCATCTACATTGTAGTTAGGTGTGTGGACAGGAAGATGTAATACAAAGGGGACAGGGCAGATCTCATGGCTGTTAGGCTTGCAGGGAACTCAGCAGGCAGGAGCTTGGAGTTTGAGGAACTAACCTGGTTGTCTCTGGCCAGCCTAAGGCCTTTGAGAATTCAGGCAGAGCTTTGGCCAAAAGAAATGAATTTCAGATAGGACAGGATGGAGCTCACAACTGCTAGGTTTGCCCAGAGGGGCTGCCAGGTGGGGAATTGGGGTAAGGTTCTCACCTGTTAATTTTTGATAGAAGAGAAAGTAAGGAATAGCCTTGAATGCACTGGCAGAGGAGAGAACTTCCTGAACAGAACACCAATACCTCAGGCACTAAGATCAACAATTAATAAATGGACCCTCGTGAAACCAAAAAGATTCTATAACAACAAAGGACAACATCAACAAGAAAAATCAGCACCCTACAATTTAGGAAAAGATTCCACCAACTCCACATCTGGCAGCAGGATGACATCAAAAATCTATTAAAAAAAACAAAAAACAAAAACAAAAAAAAAAACAAAACAAAAAACCCAAGATACTAGATGTGAACAAACTAAATAACCCAATTTTAAAAAGAGGTATAGATCTAAACAGAGAATTTTTGACAGAGGTGTCTCTAGTGGTTGGGAAACTGTGGGAACCGGCGGGTGGTATACACTGTAAGATGACAGGCCTCAATAACATGAGAAAGCCCAAGATTTCAAGGTCTTAATTAACATGATGGATGGTAGATGGTCTGGATGTGCACCCCCCACTTAAGCCAGGGGGAACTTGACTTAAATAGGGAGGGAAAAGGAAGGAGGGTCACTTAATTAGCTATGCCCTCTAGCCTTTAAGTAACTCATTAATATGGGAATCTCTCTAGGGCTGAGGCCTGTAGTCATGCCCTCTACCTGTGCTGGTGACACCTCTTTGGGATAGGCTGTATTGTCCTTACAAGACTGAACTTCACTGATCAAATAGAGGTCTCCACCACATGTCAGGAGCCTGGATTCTGGGAGCACAGTGGAATAGATACCCCTCCCTCACAGGCAATGGACACCTGTTGGGTCTTGGGGCTATTTCCAGACAGTGCTCCTACCAAAACCCAAAGCCATCCTAGCATGGTCCCACAGGAAGCATTTAAGAAATGTTCAGCATCCTCATTCATCCGAGAATTGCAAATCAAAATGACTCTGAGATTTCAACTTACCCCTGTCAGAATGGCTAAGATCAAAAACACAAGCAACAGCTCATGATGGTAAAGATGTGGAGCAAGGGAAACACTGCTCAATTGTTTGTGGAAGGATAAACTTCTACAACCACTCTGGAAATCAATCTGGCAATTTCTCCAAAAATTAGAAATAATTCTACCTCAAGACCTGGTTCTACCACTCTTGAAAATATACCCAAAAAAGATGCTCCACCATCCCACAGGGACCCTTGGTCAACTATGTTTATAGAAGCTTTATTCATAGTAGCCAGAAACTAGAAATGACTAAATATTTCTCAACTAAAGAATGGACAAAAATATGTGGTTCATTTATACAATGAAATACTAACCAGACATTAGAAAAAGGAAATCATTAATTTTCAGGCAAAATGATGGAACTAAAAATATCATCCTACTGAGGTAACTTAGAATCAAAAGGACATGTATGATTTGTACTCATTAATAACTGGATATTGGTTATAATGTACAGGATAACCTTATGCTACAATCCACAGACTCAAAGAAGTCAAATAACAAAGAGAGCCCAAGGGAAGACAATTGAATATTTCTCAGAAAGGAAAATAAAATAGATATTGGAGGTTGATGGAGGGAAGGAACTGAGTTTGAAGGAAACTAGGAGGAGAACACAGTGGGGGAACCAAGTGTAGGGAGAGAAAGAACAGTCTGTGGTGGGCAGCACAGAACAGGGCATTTCTAGGACTTCCCAGGGACCTGGAACAAGTGGTGACTCTGAGACTTCCAGTAGTGGGGGATATGGAGTATAAAGTGACCACTTCCTTTAGCCAGTCAGGACTCCCAGTGGAGAGATAAGGACACCCACTCACCCAAACACCTGCGACCCAAAATGTGTCCTGCCTATAAGATGTGCAGGAACAAAAATAGAACAGACACTAAGAGAATAGACAAGCAATGACTGACCCAAATTGAGATCCATCCCATTGGCAAGAACCAGGCTAGACACTATTAATGACCCTCTGCTATGCTTGAAGACAGGATCCTAGCATTACTGTCTTCTGAGAGGCTCCACCCAGAAGCTGATGGAAACAGATACAGAAACCGACAACCAGACATGAGAAGGAGTTCAGGGAGTCTTGTGGAAGAGTTGGGGTAAGGATTGAAGAATCCAAAGATGATTCAGACTCCACAGTAAGATCAACAGTATCAACTAACCTGGGCCATTGGGGGGTCCCAGAGACTGAAGTACCAACCAAAAAGGAAGCATGGGCTAGACCTAAGCCTCTGCATACATGTAAAAGATGTGCAGCCTGGTCTTCATATGTTTTTCCCCAAAGCTGGAGCAAAAACTGTCCCTGAATATTTTGCTTGTCTGTGGATCCAGTTCTTCTAACTGGGTTGCCTGGTCTGGCCTCAGTAACAGATGGTATGCCTAGTCATGTAGGGACTTGATGTGTCGAATTGGGTTGATACCCAGAGGGATTCTCCCTTTTCTCAGTGTGTGCAATTAGGAGAGGAGCTGAGGGAGAGTGGGACTTGGAAAACAAGGAAACTTGAAGGAAAGTCACATGTTACCATGCAGCCAGGTTTGCTATGTCACAATAATGCTTTAATGATGTCACAGTGCAGTTTGGTGGTATAATGCTGTTCTGTTATGTCACAATTCAACATTATGATAGTATAATTCAGCACTGCAGTGACATCATTGCATGGTAATATATATGTAATGTGGCAATGTGTTGACTCAATGGAGCATTATGATACCAAAATTCAGCACTATAATAGTACAATGAATCACTATGTCAGTCCAGTTGAGCATCTAATATAATGATTCATGTTTGTGATGTCACAATGTGTCATCACAATATCTTTGTGATATTATAATTTAGTATTATGAGAACACAAGAGAATATTTTGATAATGAAACAAATCAATGTGTTAATGCATAGTGGCAAATGGTGGAGTCCTGAACTATTATAGTGAAGATTTGGGTGTCTATACAGTATTGTGATATCATAAGAGCCCTGTAGTGTCACATCACATAAGAGAATAGTGATCCTTTAAACATCTCATCTCAATGTATCTTTGTGACTGCATGCATGTCTGTGCACCATGTGTGTGCCTGATGCAAGTAAAAAAAGTATGGACAAAACAGTATTCTGTGGGCCATACTGTCACACACTACAGCTTCCACAATGAATTTTTTTTTTCTTTAGGTGGTAGATTGCAATGGCAAAGTGCAGGTACAAAAATTTGGGGAGATGAGTGGGATTTGGATGAATAATGTGAAATTCATAAAAATCAATAGTTTTTTTTTAAATCTGTGTGCCACTATATCTGCACTCCCAAGCACATGTATCTCAAACTGGTCTTCAACACACTATGTAAAGAATGACTTTGAACTCCTGATTTCTTGGTTCTACCTCTTCAGTACTGGGAATACAAGCCTATCACCATCACTTCTAATTTGTTCAGTGCTAGGAATGGAATCCAGAGCTTCACACATGGTAGGCATGATAGACTCTACCAGCTGAGCTACATTAGCTACATTCTTCAATTGAATAAAGAGAACACTAGCTCCTGTACTAATATAAACTATACTTTTCTAAAATGAGATTAAAAAAATAAGGAACAAGTATAAATTACTTGAAAAATAGTTCCAGCTGAGTATAGTATCACATGCAGGAAGCTAGCATTCTGGAGTTGAAGTGAGAAGATTGAGAGTTCAAACACATCATCAGGAAGAAAAACAGGAAAGAAGGGTAAGTCCAAGATGCTAAGATCAGTAAGTAAAGCAGAAAAATGTCACAATTCTAAGTGCATTGCTTACTTTGTGTTGCTAATTAGGGATTCATAAGTAAATAAAATTTGTTTAAAAGTATTTTGTACATTATGAGTTAAAGATTATATTTAGGGGCTGGAGAGATGGCTCAGTGGTTAAGAACACTTGTTGCTTTTCCAGATGATCCAAGTTTAGTTTCCAATACCCATGTCAGGGACTCACAACTGCCTGGAACTCCAACTTTAGAGGTGCCAAAATATTAAATACATTTATTCTTAAAAACCAAACCAACAAAACAAAATAAAAGCACATGATGTTTAGAGTTCATTCTGTAGTCTGGGAAATTTAAACTGGGATGTGGGGCAGTGCTAAAGTTGATGTGGGGAAAGAAAATCAGGGTGAAACTCCTGTCCATCAGTAAGCAAGAGGCAATAATATTGGGGCAGCATTACTGGGCAATTATTTGTGGAATGGTAAACCATGCCAGGAAACTTGGTGGATAGAGCTGGTTGAGAACTCAGAAACTCACACCCGGAATGATAGTTGCCTTCCTGCTCCTTGCCAAACTCCTGGCCTGGAATATAAGCCATACTTCCCACATAAGGAAATGTGACCTGGTGTCACATAGGGGCAGAAAAGAGTTCTCCATATGAATGAGGTTCCTAGAAGCCCTGAGGGTTTAGCCAATAAGCTACCTTTCCAAGACATTTCTCCCTGCAAAAGACATTTAATCTCATGTCCACCTTAAGAAGCTGGTATGGTATATACCCATTTACCACAATAAACAGTCAATAAACAGTTTAGAACTATAGACTATCTCTTTCATTGAGAATCACTGTGGAGAGTATGGAGGGCATCTTTGACTACTCAGCCACAGCCTAAACTTCCCACAGAAGTCCTCTCTGTGTGTTCAACTACCACCACAGACATGCTAAGGACCAAGCTAAGTGACTGGGGGCCACTGCTGATGGCAGCTAGCAACTGGAGAAAAGGGGAAAAGGGACAGATACACACACACACACACACACACACACACACACACACACACACACAGAGGGAGAAAGAGAGAGAGGAAGACACAAGACAAGTTCCACCAAGCAACTTCCAACCACTTTACACACACACACACACACACACACACACACACACACACACACACATATATATATATATATATATATATATATATATATATATATACAAACATATGTACATATGTATGTACACACATTTTCACACATTGGATGAATGTAGCAAACTCGAATGAGCTGGCTTCAACCATTTTGCATATATATATATATGTATATATATGCATATATATACATATATATGTATACACACACACACATTTGGTGGATGGAGCAAATTTCAACAAGCTAGATCCAACAACTTTATTTTTTCCCCATAGCTTATATATCCCAGCAAAATCTTTCAAGCAATATAAAAGTTACAATGTTATGACATTCTATTTTTCTTATAATAAATGATTATGGGAAAACAGTATGCCCCTCCCCCAATATCATTACATTAAAAAAAAACATTATATACCAAGGTAAAAAAAATCAAAATTATGCTCAAGAACCCACATATATTCATAGCTAAACACCTGGTTGTAGATTAACAAAGTGTGTGCAAGCAAGGTAATTTTCTCAGTCAGTTTTTCTTATTCACAGGCAGCAATTTGCAGTTAGAAAGAATCAATTATTTTAGTATTTATCTTAAAAAGTAATCGTATAAAAACCTTAAAAAGAATCATAAATTTAAACCTTTATATAAAAAGTAATCAGTCATTCCTACTTTAAATCCTCAGGGATTCTCCTTCCGGTCTCGGCCCGAGCACTGAGCAGATCTTGGGCGGCAGCTCTGCCCCCAATTTCACAGAACCCCAAGAAAGGAGGCCTCCCAGGAACTCTAACCCAGGCAGTATCTTAGGTAAGGAGACAGCAATACCAGCCCCAAACAGGGGATAACTGGGACCCACTAGGAACCAGAAAGTTACTCCTGGCCTGGAGCACTGGTTCCTTACTGTCTGCACCTCAGCACTGAGCAGATCTTGGGTCCCAGCTCTAACCCCAGTAGTAAAACCCACCACACACAGTTCTGATACAACCAAGATAAGAGGAAAGACAGGCTCCAGTCAGAGACAGGGCAGGTAGCACTAAGGAGATCTGGATGACGAAAGGCAAGTGCAAGAACATAAGCTTCAGCAACCCAGGGTACTTGGCATCATTAGAACCTAGTTCTCCCACACAAGAAAGTCCCGAATTCCCCATATCACTAGGAAAGCAAGATTCAGATTTAAAATCACTTCTGATGATGATGATAGAGGACTTTAAGAAGGACATAAATAACACTCTCAAAGAATTTAAGGAGAACACAGGTAAACAGGTAGAAGCCCTTAAAGAAGATACACAAAAATTCCTTAAAGAATTACAAGAGAACACAACCAAACAGGTCAAGGAATTGAACAAAACCATCCAGGACATAAATATGGAAGTAGAAACAATCAAGAAATCAAAAAGGGAGACTACCTTGGAGATAGAAAACCTAGGAAGGAAATCAGGAGTCATAGATGCAAGCATCACCAACAGACTACAAAAGATAGAAGACAGAATCTCAGGTACAGAAGATACTATAAAAAATATTGATACAACTGTCAAAGAAAACACAAAATGCAAAACGTTCTTAACACAAAACATCCAGGAAATGCAGAACACAATGAGAAGACCAAACCTAAAGATAATAGGTATACATGAGAGTGAAGATTCCCAACTTAAAGGGCCAATAAATATCTTCAACAAAATTATAGAAGAAAACTTCCCTATTCTAAAGAACAAGATGCCCATAAACATACAAGAAGCCTATAGAATGCCAAATAGACTAGACCAGAAAAGAAATACCTCCCATCACATAATAATCAAAACACCAAATGCACAAAACAAAACAAAAAGAATATTAAATGCAGTAAGGGGAAAAGGCCAAGTAACATATAAAGGCAGACCTATCAGAATTACACCAGACTTCTCACCAGATACTATAAAGTCTAGAAGACGCTGGACAGATGTCATACAGACCGTAAGAGAACACAGATGCCAGCCCAGGCTACTATGCCCAGCAAAACTCTCAATTACCGTAGATAGAGAAACCAAGATATTCCATGACAAAACCAAATTTACACAATATCTTTCCACAAACCCAGCATTACAAAGGATAATAGCGGGAAAGCTCTAATACAAGGAGAGAAATTATACTCTAGAAAGAGCAAAAAGTAATCCTCTTCCAACAAATCCAAAAGAAGATAGTCACACAAAGGTAATTCCACCTCTCATAACAAAAATAACAAGAAGCAACAATCACTTCTTAATATCTCTTAATGTCAATGGACTCAATTCCCAATTAAAAGACATAGGCTAATGGACTGGATACATAAACAGGACCCAGCATTTTGCTGCATACAGGAAACCCACCTCAGTGACAAAGACAGACTCTACCTTAGAGTAAAAGGCTAACAAACCAATTCTTGTACCAGCTCTCATCTTTCTCTTTCTCTCTCTGTCTTTTCTCAAGACCTTCTCTGACCTTTTTCATGCTCTCTTAATCATCCCTGTTTTGTCTATATAAAAGCAACATTCTTCTTTAAGGGCTGTACACAGTCTAGAGCTGTACACAGTCTTTTCTATTGTAAAAGAGTAACTCAAGTCCAATAAATTCCTTTACAATTATTGGAGATCACTTCAGACAGCAAAACAAGGGTTTTCTTCAGATTTGTGATGTCAGTCACTAGCTGTTTGATGTCCTTATCAAAGGCCCATTGAAGGTCTGAGTGGTATAAGTCCGGAGGCCAGCATCAGGATTAGAACTCCTAACAGCAGACATCACGGGTAATTCATTTTTACCTGGAAAGGAAAAAGAAAAAAATTCTCAGGGAGATTTCTCTTCCATGGATATCAATTGTTATTCATCTTGTTTATAATTGGGCCTGGTTTTGTGGGGGTATCTATTTATTTAATTAATCTTTTTGGTGGCCATTTAGCTGTGCCTTCTGTGTTATCAAACAGTCATATCAATCCTTGGCCCCATATGAGAACTGGGTTCTGGCCCCTTCCACATAGCTGTGGCATAATTTTTATTGGTCTCAGCAATGCCAGAGGCAGTCAGCGGCAGATTTGCCATGAGCTTTCAGTTTTAGAAAGTTAAAAGTGAGCAAGGCATGATGGAGAGTATTTTTGAAAGACTCATTCTGGGGGTACAGTTTCAGAGTTCTTTTTTCAGAGTTCTTGTAAAATCAGGGCAGAAGCACCCACAGATGCTCCTTCCACCCTCAGAAAGTCATGAAGACACTGTTTAAAGAAATATAAATCTTTATTATTAATCTCTTTTACCAAAACAGCCAACAATTAATCAATCTATATAATATGTCAATTAATGATAGCTTCGTCTACTTTTTGTAAAATTACTCCTCTTTTGTCAATTAATTGTTGAGGGAAATTAGGATTTGCATCTCTCTTGAGAATATTAAACACAGACTTAAATACTTTTGTGAAGAGCTTTAAATAAGATCTTGGCCAATAAACATCTCCTGGAAACTATTAAAAATAATTTAAAATAAGTAAACTATTTTTTTGCCAGACCCATTATCTGTTTTTTTTTATTGGCTATTTTACATATTTACCTTTCACTGTTATCTCCTATTCCATACTCCCCCCAAGCCCCTTATACCATACCCCCTCTTCCTATTTTTATGAGGAAATGCTCCCATCCTCCTCCCAATCCTGCCTCCCTGCTCTCACATTCCCCAACAATAGGGATCCAAACTTTTAGAAACCATGGCCCTCCACTTCCACTGATGCCTAACAAGGCCATCCTCAATTACCTATACAGGTGGAGCCATTAGTCCCTCTGCTTGTGTTCTCAGGCTGGAGGTTTAGACCCTGGTAGCTCTGGTTGAGTATTTTAATACTCCTTCAAAAAAGGACCAAAGCACCCACACTTTGGTCTTCCTTCCTCCTCTTGAGTTTCATGTGGTCTATGCATTGTGTCTTAGGTATTGTGAGTTTTGGGCTAATATCTACTTATCAGTGAGTGCATACCATGTATATTCTTTTATGATTGGGTTATCTCACTCAGGATGATATTCTCAAGCTCCATTCATTTGCCTAAGAATTTCATGAACTCATTTTTAATAGCTGAGTAGTACTCCATTGTGTAAATGTACCGCATTTTCTGTATCCATTCCTCTGTTGAAGGATATCTCTCCAAGGTTGTCAACCTTACTTCCTTCCATCTTGGGACCATTAATTGGGTTATTTTTGCTTATTTCTTTTTGTCCCTGGGCCTTAAATAGGCTGACTAACTTTGTGAAACAATAGATAGATATTCTGATAGCAAAATCTATTCAGATACATTATCATAAGTTAGCTATGGAGGACCACGAGACTCAAGATGAGGTTGTTACTCTATCCAGGGTGTTCCCAAATCCCATCACCACCCAACCTAAAAGAGGGGACTTCTGCCCCTAGACCAAGCAAAGAGGGGCCACCCAGGACCCCCTCTGACTGGTGATCTGAATTCTTGCTTAGGCTGCGAGGCTAAGCACTGCAAGGGAATATAAATAAAAGTTAAAAATATGTTTCTGGGTTCCCTGAGAGACAAGCCTGACTGCATAGGGGTTGATGTCAAAAGTATCCCCTCTCCAGGAAAAAGACACTGGGATGGGTATGGCCCTCATGCCTTACTGGACAATGACAGGAGGACTGGAGCCATTACAAGGTCCCCTTTAATTACTGGAGGTCAGGCCTCTATCCCTGCCTTGGCATGATTAGAATAACCACAGCCCTTCTATACTTGGAGAAGTGAGGAGATGTCAGGTGTTGGGAGCCAACTTTTAGCAGAAAGCAGCTATCAGCTTTTCAGCCATCTTGAGCCATATACCCTGACATGAGACTTGGATTACAATAGCCTACAACAACTGAGCACACTCTGATAACATCTTGCTTTAGATACCCAGGACTTTCCTTGGGTGTGTGAGATTAAAGGTGTGTGACTTAAGAGTGTGACTTAGAGATCAGATCTAGAGACAAGACCTAAGGGCATGATTAAAGGTGTGACCAAAAGCCATGGCTTAGAAGTGAGACAAATAAAAGGTGAGAGGCAGACAGGAGAGAGAGAACAATTTGGAGTAACAGAGATTCAGACAGTAGGAGTAGGAGTAGACATTAGACACTCGGAAGAGAAGAGAGATTGAGTACAACTGGGAACTAGGAGGAGTACAACTAGGAATTAGGAACTCAAGACTTGGGACTTGGACTAGGAAGAGAGACTGAAGAATAAACAAGATTGAATCACACTGTCTGGTCTCCATTCTTTGAGTTTGTACTCACTCTCTCTCTTGCTGAATCCTGACCCATGGACCAGAGCGGCAGCTTGGGCGGGGATACAGTGGCCACCAAGCGAGAAGTGGAGAGGGCCTCAACAATTTAGGCCACCCAAAGTAGGGCAGCCTAGGCCTCAACATTTTTGGCGCCAGAACATGGGCTAGTTCGGGTCTCAACATTTCTTGGCACCTGAATATGGGGCTAGTGCGGTTCCCAACATTTTTTGGCTCCCAAGGTGAGGCAGCGAGAAGGAGAGATCCAGTGAGAGACGTTACCAGAAGAAGGATCTGCTGATTGTTGCAGGAATCTGCCGCATCGAGAAAGGTAATGAAATGGGACAAGAAATTAGTCAGCCTGAATTCAACTCTCTGTTTTGGTTTTGTTGTTTGCTGCTCATATGTGTTAATTTTCTACTTTTGTTCTTGAATGCTGTTTTTTTTTTTGTTCAAAATAAAAAGAAGCATAAGTTAGAATCCAAAATACAACCAAAGGTTGATGACAATTTGTCAAAGCCAGATTGTGCTGACCAAGAGGAAGAGGAAGTCAAATTTTATGACACTGAAATGCCCTCTCCCTATGTGCCTCCACCCCCAAGTGCTCCCCCAATGGAGACAATGGTTGTAGATCCTAAAAAGGAGTTGCAGGACAAAATTTCTACCCTTAAACAATTGATAGAGTTAAAAAAAGAGTATCAGGACTTAAGTAATCAGTTACAGAAATTAAGGACAGGGAAGAGGTCTCAGGAGACCAACTGCAAAAATCCCCTGGATTTTCATGTTCCTCAACCTGGTATCCAAAGGCAGTCCCTATCCTCTAGCCTTAGTTCAGCTACAGATCAGCCAGAGGAGGGAAATGCTGATGCTTTTCCTGTATCAGAGACCAGAGACGCTCAAGAGGTTGCTTGGAGACATCACACAGGATTTAATTTTCAAATTATCAAAGAATTAAAAAATGCAGTATCTCAATACAGTGCCACTGCTCCCTTTACTCTTGCAATTTTAGAGTTTGTGGCAGAGGAGTGGCTGACTCCTAGTGATTGAAATACGTTAGTGAGAGCAGTTCTTAGTGGTGGAGACTATCTTATTTGGAAATCAGAGTATCATGAGAATTGTAAAGAGACAGCTAGGAGAAACATTCAGGCAGGCAATGGTTGGTCCTTTGATGCCTTAGTAGGAGAAGGACAATTTGCTTCTAGTGATAACCAGATGCAATATGACCCAGGTTTATATGCTCAAATTCAAAATGCAGCCATGAAGGCTTGGTGTAAACTTCCAGTAAAGAGAGACCCTGGTGCATCTTTAACAACAGTCAAGCAAGGGCCTGATGAACGATTTTCTGACTTTGTTCATCGATTAATGACAACAGCAGGGAGGATTTTTGGTAATGCAGAGGCAGGTGTAGATTATGTGAAACAACTTGCATAGGAAAATGCTAATCCTGCCTGCCAAGTGGCCATTAGACCTTACAGGAAAAAGATAGATCTTACAGCGTATATCAGACTTTGTTCTGACATAGGTCCCTCTTACCAACAGGGCTTAGCTATGGCAGCTGCCATGCAAGGACAATCAGTAAGAGATTTTTTTGGCAAGTAAAGACAGAGAGGCATGTTTTAAATGTGGCAAGCCTAGACACTTTGCAAGAGATTGCAAGGTAGAAAATGAGTTAAGCCAGAGACAGCCCAGAAAACAGCCTAGGCTCTGCCCAAGTTGCAAACGTGGAAAGTATTGGGCTAGTGATTGTAGGTCTAAACAAGATGCACAAGGTAACACTGCCTTTAAGAGCCTAGAGAAAATTCATGGTTTGAGTTTATTGTTAGGGTGTTTTCTATATTTTATTTAGAAATAGCTGAGAGGAGTTAACAGACAACAGTCCAGATTACCTTACATGGATAGTTGGTTTTCAAAACATCAGAAGTCCACAGAATTGCCATTGCAAACATTTCTGTATTAATGTTTATTTTTATTAGAGACCTGTCTGCTCCTGACAGCTTCCTGTCATGGATTCTAAGAAATTCAGCATCCTTGGAGTTACTCCAGTTGTGGTGAGACAGCCACTAGGCAAGAATTGGCTCTTTTCATCTACAGACAAATTACTGTCCAGAAAAGGACACACTTGCAGAATAGTTGACTGATTATATCTGCCAAGACAGAGTAATCAGCCCTTGATAATTTTGCATCACTAGGTTTGTCAGATGATCTTGGGCCAGAAGTTTGAAGATTGGATACTCCAATGTTTTGTAGTATAGAGACTGTCCAGGTGTTCAGAGGTCTCTGTAAATTGACTAACTTTTAGAAGCTATGCTTTGTGCTTCCCATAATTTCAGTTAACTCAGTCATTCTGGGTTTCTGACGGGGTTGAAAACTTATACTCTCATAGCCAATCCTGGCTATTTACTTTGAGAGAAAAGATTTGAGAGGATGGTTTTCAGCTGACATTCATGCTAAAGCCAAGAAAAAAGCCAGGTTCAGAATTAAGTCTTTTAGTTAGGAGAGATGACAGAGGTTCTGATTAGTCAACAAAATGATGGAGGGTGTATTCGGTATATCTTGTACCTTACTGACACAAATTGGTATAGTTATGCTCTAATTGTATTTTGAGAGATAAGTTTTATTTTAACAGGAAGTGTGATATGTAGGAGGAGCTAACATGGGAGAGGTAAGGAAAGGAAGAGGAGGAGTAAGGAGAGGAGGAGGAGGAGAAGAGGAGGAGCTAGGTGATGAGAGAGAGAGAGAGAGAGAGAGAGAGAGAGAGAGAGAGAGAGAACATGGAAGCAGATATTTGCATGTCTCCTCCAGTCAAAGATAGTTGATATATCTAGGTTGGGTATTGGGTTACACTTCTGATTGTATGGGCATCTTTTTATTGAGCATTACCAAACTTATAAAGCCTTTGATTAACATTTAAAAAATTGTATAAAAGCAAAAAGAAGAAGGGGGGATGGGATAGGGGTTTTCTAGGGAGGGAAAATGGGGAAAGGGGATGGCATCAGAAATGTAAATAAAATATTCAATAATAAATAAATAAATATATTTAAAAACAAAACAAAAAATCCTCAGGGATTTACTTATCTTACCTATCTTAACTGATCTGATCTTAAAAGAATCACAAATTTAATTTGATTTTAATTTTGAATTCTGTTTTTCCAGTTTGAGGAGGTGTTCAGGGCTTGCTATGATGGGAAAACTGGGTTCTGATGATGCCATGTAACTTTGTACTCTGTTGCTTACGTTCTTGCACTTGCCTTTGGCCATCTGGTTAACTCTAGTGCTACCTGCATTCACTGTCTCTGTCTGGAGTCTGCCTTTTCAGTTATCTTGCTTGTCTCTGAACTTCTCAGGGTCCAGATGTTTCTGTGATCTTTTAATCCTGATCTCCAGTTGCTCTGAGTACAGTGGCTCCTCTAGGATGTCTCAGGATATGGTGTCTCTGTAGAGTGAAAAATTATAAAGGCCATTTTATGAAATATGTGTAGATTTTTCGCCTTACAGAACACGGAACTGAAAATAAGATTTCAGGCCTTCACATTCCAGGTGAAGGACACTTGCTGGATTACATTCCTCAAGCCTCGCCCAAGGCAGGAAGGCATTCCTGATTACAGATAAAGATGCTGCCACCTAGGTGGGGCTATAGCCAGAAGAGAGTTAATCTGAAATAGTTGGTAAATGGCAGGATAGGACACAATAACATGGAAAAAAAACCCACATTTTTGAGAAGAATGAGTGTGCAGTGATTTTCACATGACTCTAGATCATTTGGGCTAGATTTTCTGAAATGTTCCACTGTTCTTGGTTACCCCTCCCTTGGTCTTCCCAGTGCTATGTTCAAAATTTGTAAAACAACCAATCATGTGTAAGTGCGCGAAAATGCAACCATTTATGTGTAAGCGCGCGAAAATGCCTTCCTCCCCCCACCCCATGCTATAAAAGACCCTTTAACCCACCACTCTGGGCCAAAACCCTGCTCTTGGAGCTAAAGAGCTTGTCGTTTTGACCACCGGCTTACTTCCCTAATAAAACCTCTGCCGATTGCATCCAGGTATGGTTTCTTGTGATCTTTGGGTGGTCGCGATTTCCGGAGGCTTGAGGAAGGGTCTCCCGAGTATGGGGGTCTTCAGTCTCCATGGTAATAGACCAACTAGGTGTCCACTGCTCTGGGTGCAGTGTCTCCTCTAGGATGTCTCAAGATAAGGTGTCCACTGCTCTGAGTTCAGTGGCTCCTCTAGGATGTTTCAAGATATGGTGTCTGTTGCTCTGGGTTCAGTTGTTCCTCTAGGATGTCTCGGACTAAGGTGTCTGTCTCTCTGAGTTCAGTGGCCACTCAAGAATGTCCCAGGATATGATGTCTGCTGCTCTGGGTTCAGTGGTCCCTGTAGGATGTCTCGATATACACAAGAGCAGACCAGGCAGGTGTCCACTTCAGGCACCATGTCCTTCAAGGGGCGGAAGGGGAGTGTTATTCCACAGGGGCGGGGTTTGCATGTATGCTTGAACTTGGGTGTTCCCTGCAACCAGTTATGCCTCTGGGATAGAAGTAGGGCAGTGTGTGAGTGTTCTTACTTGCCGCACTGGGTTCAGTGGTCCCTCTAGGATGTCTCAGGATACACAAGAGCAGACCAGGCGGGTGTCAGCTTCCAGCAACAAGCCCAGGCAAGGGGCAGAATGGGAGTGGTATTCCAAAGGGGCAAGGTTTGGGTGTTTGCTTACTCCAGGTTATTGTAATGTTAATTAATGTAGAAACAAAACAGTTCTGTTCTTAAAAATAATTATTATAAGATTAAATATAACAACTACTACAATTCCTAAGCCTGAACTCTCAGAATTGGAAAAATGTGCAAATAATAAAATTCACCATGAAACCATAATGATATACTGTTTAAAGATGGGTGATTCACATGGACTGACTCATATTCTATCTATAATCTATTTAACCATCTTGAGACTACTGAAGACCCCCAAATTAGGGAGACCCTTACTCAAACCTCGGGATATCATGGCCACCCAAGAATTCTCGCAAGACACCGTACCTGGATGCAAACGGCAGAGGTTTATTAGGGAAATAAGCCAGCGGTCAAACCTCAAGCTCTCTCGCAAGAGCAAGCAAGGTTTGGCACTGAGTGATGGGTACGGGGTCTTTTAAAGAGCAAAACCACAAACCAGGGGAGTGGGGAGGGGGCGAGAGGTTGCCAAGGATACATAACATGAGAATAGTGATACATTCCAAAGAAACCCACCCTAAAAGGTTAATGGCCATGGAAATTACCCAGTACAATCATTTTCTCAAAAATGTGGTTTCACCAAGTCACTACCCTACCTTGTCGTTTATCAACTATTTATTCTCACTAGCTCCAGCTGTAAAGCCACAGTCCTGTCATTGTGTTTTTACCACCTGAATGACTTTCACTCCTTACAGCCAGTTCCTGGAACTGGCCTGGCTTGTTTCAGAGAAAATTTTCCATGTCCCTAAAAGAACTTAAAAGGCATCTATATATGTATATATTCTATAAAAATGATTTTTATAATTTTTCATTCTTCACTACAAGGTGCTGCCAACTGAAGAACAGGCTTTCATGTTCTTTCTTCTTTGCTTGCTTGCTCCCTTGAGATAAAATGATTTCTGGAATTTTAAGAATATGGATATAGAGTTAATGATAATAAAATCTTCCTACCCATGTTTAACCTGGAACACTGGGCTAACTAGAAAAATATGCCCATGACAAAATGATATAATCTGTATTTCTTGAGACCATGAATTTTTTTGAATCTGTATACATTTTCTGTTAGTCGGTTAGAGTTACAGTTAGAAGACACCAGTCTTGGTGTCTTCCTCATCCCTCCCCTAGTCTGTTCCTTACATCCACTCTGAAATCCATTCATAGGGCCAGCCCCCAGAAATTATGTCAGAATCACCAAGATCAACATAAAGACTTAAAAAACATTGAAAAGGAAGTAATAATAAATCTCTAAGTGAATATACTGGATTTCTGGTTACAATGTCACAAAGAAAAGAAAAGAAAATCCAACCATTTATTTTAAAAGACATTTAAAATAATGCTCCCAAGTCTACTTAGAAACTTTTAAAAAAAAGCATATGGATAGAAATCCAAGCATTTAAAAATCTGAATGTGAATTTAACAAGCACATATATTTCATTTAAAGAAAATAATAAAAATGATGCAGAAAGAATTTGTGAAAAATTGTAAAAATCATCAAAACTTAGCTATATTAATGAGATGAAATTCTCCTGATGCAGAGACAACACCAGGGCTATTTAAAAAGGACTGGAAATTTGTGGCACTTAAGATCTAGACAATCCATTCATGCAGCCAGATGAGTCTAGCCAGAGATCTCAGCTGAAAACAATTACTCATGTTCCCCAGCCCCTCCCTCCCTCTATTCCTCTCTTTGTCTCTCTCTCCCTCTCCATCTCTCTCTCTTTCTCTCTCTCACCCTCTCTCTGTCAAACACACACACACACACACACACACACACACACAAAGGTTTACTGCTGCTCTCCAGTCAAGCAGTACATTGACAGCTGGGCTGCCCCAAGCAAGGAAGTTTTTGTTAGAATCTGTATCACTGTGTTAGGATAATGTATACTTTGCAAGCAGTAATAAACTCCCAAATCCTCAGGCTCCACTCTGCTGATTTTAAGTGTAAAATCTGTCTCTGATCCACTGCCACTGAACCTGTCAGGGACCCCAGCATCCAATTTGGAAACTTGATAGATTAGGCGCTTTGGAGACTGGCCTGGCCTCTGTAATAACCAATTCAAATAGGTGCTTCCATCACTATATAAGAGGCTCTGACTTGACTTGCAAGAGATGGAGGCTGGTTGTCCAATGGTAACCGACAAAGACAGTGGAGTCTGGGTCATCACAACATCACCACTGGTTTCTGAAATTATAATACAATAGTGTAAAGTCATGGGCAAAGTTCCTGAACAATCTTTGTAAAATCTTTTATGTTGTTCTTTTCAGGTGAGATACTGAAAGTTTTTGAGATTTCAAAATATTATAAATCAAATGCTTTTTCACAAAATAAGTGATTTGAAGGTTCTAAACATTAGAATCTATACCACTCCATCCAATATATGTCAGATTATTGATTTTAGCACAGCTACTGTTCCATCAGGAATTTCTCATTAAGATGTAACAAAACCTCATATCCTGCAGGATGTGACCTGTCCCATCACAAGAGAACAGCACATGTAGGAAGCCAGAGATTGCCCTCCAACCCCACTCTCCTCCTTTGCCTTCTGCACTCCTTACCCTCAATCCAGAGGATTAGCAGAAACAGGAACTGGACAGGACTCATCATTTTTGAGATGAACATAAAAGAATGATCAGTAAAGGCAAGAGGACAGTTGTGTTTTTATCTCAGGCCAGCAGGGCAAGGACCTCTCTAGGGAGCAATATGCAAATACTCCTGTCTGTATAACAGTGTACATAGAATGGACAGTTATGTGGGCTTCTTTCTTTAAATGTGGGCTTCTTGAATGTGAAAGATAACACAAAAAGTAAAAGTAATAAAACAAAATGTGATGTCTGAAGGGAGAATAGCAGGATGTTAAAGAACTGTCAATGCAGTTCAAATCACTTATAAATATGGATCAACAAACGAGTCTTCCTGTATAGTTTAAAATTTACTTGAATTTTGTCTATATACACATGACTAAATTGCAGAGAAAGGGGAGAGGGTAATTGAGACACACAGGTACTTAATGTCAGGAATGACATGAGCTCCCAGAACTTTTTGTGCTATACTAAAAGCATTACCATACTTACTATACATTCAAAAATACACATGTCTAATTATTACCATATGTCCCATACATAAGCATATACATCATTCTCCTAACTGTGAAATGATTTTGAAACACTTTTCCTTTCTCTTACATATTCAACAAACTTTGAACTTCTGTTGGTTCAGAGTTATGTAATTTTACTTATATGTTTTTAACTTCTCAAATTTCATATGAACGAAATCATACAGTACATATTCTTCAATAAATTACCTTAATATTCACACTGTAACTGTTTCTTTAAAGGTTTATTCATGTTCTTTGAATAAATAAATAATATATCACTGTTGCTGCACCTTCTGGTAATGATAACATTTATTCTTGCAGATGGACAAATTTCTGTTTTTGCCTTGAGTAGTTATGAATAAAGATACTATGAAAGTTTTTTATCAGATTACACATGAACATATATTTTTATCTTCAGCAGATACACGGGCATGTACTTGACAGCATCCATATAAAATATAAAAATAAGTTCATTGACTGTGTATGGCTTTATGCAGCAATGACAATGTTTTTTAAGTATAACTTTCTCCCAGGCATTGTGACATATATTTCCTTATCCTCATGAGATACTTGATTATTGCATTATTATTTTAATAATTTGTTTTATTTAGTAGTAAAAGGGAGAAATTATGGCCTAAAGTATTAATGTAGATGCATTGCTTGTACTTGATGTTTAGCTCTCCTTGTATATTTCACTGTTCATTGTAATTTTTTCTCTAGGTCATTGACTACATAATATGAACATCATTTTGTTGCTAGTACCATCCAGATTTTTGAAGAAATGTTGCCACTGTTATTAAATTTAAAAAAGTTAAGTGTAGTTGCCTGAGGAATGGTGTTGGATACATGTGGCAACTGACTAAGTCAGGTTGCCTATGTTAGTAATTATTTTCATAATTATATTCTGATAAATATTTAGAGACCTAAATGACACCTCAAGCACATGAAAAATAGATCCTCAATCAACTGTACAGAAATACAGTGAACAAATTTCAATCCCTTCAAAAAACGTCACCACAAGTTTGTAACTATATAAAAGCTATTACATATAGGCACAAGTAAACCAGCCCTTATGTAAACCAGAGAAAAATTATCACAGAGCTGAATGTAAACATAAAACTAGAGTGCTCTTAAAGTAGAATATGGGGGAATTCTACTTATAACAAGGTTTTGAGATAAGTTAGTACACCACCAAATTAAAGAGCCAAGAAAGGTGTATAAAACAGACATCGATGATGTTGCTAACACAGTCTGTAGAAAACACTGCATAGAGACTTGGACTTTTTCAAAACACTTATTAAAGAACTATTGACTTCAAAATCAAGGAACACTACAACAATGAAGACAATCATTTTCATCACTAGAAGTCCAATGTGCATCTATTGTGCCACAGAAACTCCTAAAGACAATCTTTTTACTTGTTTTGACATAAAGCATTTATTTTTTAAAAATTATACTATAATTGTATCGCTTTGGAAAATGGAGTGATGACTTCAGCATGTACCTCATCAAAGAAACTATACATAGAGTATGTATATTCTACATACTCTATACATACTATCAAATACATACTATATTTTTTGATGCTGGGTATGTAAGTAAAGTGATTAATGAATTGCTATATATCTGTAGGAATGTTGCTACTACAGAACACTGACAAACAAAACAATCAAATATGTGTGGGAAAACCTAAACTTCTATTCACTAAACAATCAAATATGTGTGGGAAAACCTAAACTTCTATTCACTGTTGACGGAAATGCAAATGGTGACTGCCTGTAACTCCAACTTTAAAGGCACCAACATATTAAACACATGTTGAAGAATGAATTATAAATTATATATTATAAATTATAAATTATAAAAACCATTTTTATAGAATAGTTATATAGAGATTCTTTTTAAGTTCTTTTAGGGACATGGAAATTTTTCTCTGAAACAAGCCAGGCAAGTTTCAGGAACTGGCTGTAAAGAATGATGTATTTAAAGTGGTTGCAGCCAGCTCATTTGAGTTTACTATATCCACTCAATGTGTGAATGTGTGTGTATGTATATATGTACATATGTACGTATGTATGTATATATGTATATATGTATATATATGTATGTATACATGTATATATATAAAGTGATTGGAGCTTGCTTGTTGGAACTTGTCTTGCTTCTTATACTCTCTATCTTTCTCTCTCCCTCTGTGTGTGTGTGAGTGTGTGCGTGTGTATGATTTTCTCCTTCCTTCCCCTTTTCTCCAGTTGCTAACAGCCATCAGCAGGGGGCCACATTCACTGACTCTATGCCTCTTCTCAATTTGTCTTGGTTGTCAAAGCTACAATAATTATTTAGTAAAACTTTGTCTTAAAAGCTTTGAAGATTTAATAGTTGGCAAAACTAGAGATTGTATATACTAAAAGAGTCTTTTTTTTTCATAGAGTTCATTCAAATAGAGTAGTATAATGCCAGAAATATTATGGAAACTGTCTATTTAATTCTAGACCCCATGTTTCCTGAGGGTTGAAAAATTAAGTCCCTGACCACAGCTTGCCAAGATGCTAATGGTTAATACAGTGAAAGCACAAGAAGCTTGGACATTCTGCTATCTTGGCCACATCTGATGAGGCTCATGACCTCCAAAACTCAGACCCCTCACTGGCCAGCCACGTTCCACTCAGCATCCCTCCCCTGGGACATTGTCACAGCCTACTGCCAACATTGTTTGTAATTTGCTTTCTTTTTTTTCCCCATTCTTGAGTGTTTCTATTTATGTAAACATAAACTTGAACTTGTCCTAAATGCTCAATGGAAACTTGGTAATGTGAGAATAAATTGTAAAAATGAAATTTTAGGTCTCAACATGAAAGATTCTTAGGTTCAGAGTTTCAATTTACACTCAAGTGTTAGCTGCCCCTGGGGTGCATTCCAAGGGCTTGAATAAACATTTCAAAAGCACAAAAGACCCAAGATAGAGACAATAAAACACCTGGGTAAAAGGAAGTCACTTAAAAGGAATTCTCCCAGGAGCAAGATACAGATGTAAATTGGGATAGAGACTGAATGGAAACCAGGCTTGGGAAAGGATGTTTGAAATCTCTTTTATTGTCTAAGAAGCAATTAACTGTCTTTGTGAACTTTGTATATAACCATCCTTTTTTGGTCACTCGTGGTTCCTCTTTCTCAAATGAGAGTGGAGGACCCCGGTGCACCGGCTACTGTTATTCCACCTATTCATCTAATAAACCTCATGCGATTGCAGCGATTTTCTTCCGTGGGTATTTCTGAAAGAGTGCTTCCCATGGGTTTGGATCCTTAGAATCCAACAGTCACAACAGTTCACATGTGAGAGGCAAAGTAAACCAATCTGAACTCAAATGTCAGCTTTACCACAGAATGACAATTTTTTCACATTTTTTTTTTCAGAAAAGAATAAAGATGTAACATTTTTAAGTTCATCTGCCTTTTTGTGGAAAACAAATTTGAAATAAGCCTTATGTGTTTTTTGGAGCTCTCACCTCCATGGTCAGTTGTAACTGTTTCTGTTGCTTTCAGTGGATTAGATTACACTTCCCTTTTCCTTAAGTCTCCCAAGCCTCAGGAATGCAGTTTGACCAGCTGTCCAGGAGGTGGTGCCACATTTCTTTTGGGCACTGAACTTTTTCTGCTGAACATTTTATATGTAGCTTACAGTGACCATTCTTACTAGAGCCATACCATGCTTATATTCATGTGCTATATAGTTGTTTAGATTCCAGAAGACTGGGACTTGTTAGCTGCTGATGAAGATGAAAAACTAACAGGTGAAGAATTTGAAGTGCTAGCTAGATCACAAGGTTTAAATGACTGAACCAGTTCCATGTGCCAGAACCAGTACAGTTCCCTAAAATAACCCATTAGGAGCATCAGTAGCCACAGTCACAGATACCAACAGTTTGTTAGATACTTTGATGCAAGTCTGTGAGCTGAAAGGCTGATTTTATTGTCTGTTTTAATATTTGTCTTAGGTAAATAGTAAGAACCATGGTTTAACATCACTCCACACCATCAAGTCTCTCTAGCCACTTGGAGGGGAAATGTCAGGGTGTGTAGGGCAGAGGTTAACATGAAGTTTTTCCTCTATTGTTTTCCACCTTATTTGAGAGAAGGCCTCTCACTGAACCTGGAGCTCACTGACTTGGCCAGACTGACCACATTCACATGTGTGTACACACTCCAATAGGTGCATAAGTACAATAGGTACACACACACACACACACACACACACACACACACACACAAATAAAAAAAGCAGTACTATTGATGATTTAGCTATTTATTTGTACTGCAAGCATGTTTTATTTACACCTTTCCGGCGCAGTGGTTAAGAATATTTGCTGTTCTTGTAGAGGATCCCTTGTTCTCTTCCCAGCACTGATAAGTCATTTCAGAAATATCTAGAACTCCAATTTGCAGAGAATTTGATACACCCTTCTGGCCATCTTGAGCACTACACACACATGGTGCACATACATACATGTAGACAAAATACTCCTACACATAAAAGAAATTAAAAATAATTATCCATATGTGTTCATTTCAGAAGTGACACACAAGCAATGAAGCAAAACAAATGGGTATTGAGAGGAAATTTTTCTCCTATCAACTCAAAATTCACCAAGATAATATTTTAAGTAATTTTCTATTAGATCTGGTCAGCAAACACATTAGACATATAGCAAACACATAGCAAACACTGACAAGAACGTATGCAAAAAGAAGGGGTGGGAATAGCAACCCAGATACTTTTTAGCTTTTTTTAAAGAGCTGAACAAAGCCCTACTTTCAAGTTGCCAGGGCCCTGTGGAAAAGAGATCTTAGGAGAGAGTAATTTTAGGGGAGCAGAAAGCAGCCATCATTGACCCCCAGAACATTTAAGGACAGTGACTGCTGCTGTTTCAGTCCTTTTGGACAGAACCTCAGTCATGCAAGTTGTGTGTCTTCTCTTAGCTGGGAAAGAAGTGTTTTGTCTCAAGTGATGCTGCTAACTTTTGGCATGGGAGTCCGGTGAAGGTGGGTGGATCAAAAAAGAGTTTTCGCCTCTCTGGACCCATCTCGGTAGCGGGGTGCAGACACCCAGCGTGGTCTGTGCCCTTGGGGAGACTGTATCCTGAGCCATCCCTGGAAGCCCAGTGCCCTCAGGGAGACAGGTAAGGCCAGTGGTGCACTGCCCTATGTACCAGACCCACAGCTGGGAGTAGGAAGCTCGCAGGACCCCTCCACAAGTACACAACCCCGCCCCTGAGGAACTCCACCCCACTTCTGCTTCTCTCTGGATCCATCCTGGTAGCAGGGTGCAGACACCCAGCGAGGTCTGTGCCCTTGGGGAGATTGTATCCTGAGACATCCCTGGGAGGCCAGTGTCCTAAGGGAGGCAGACACTCAGAGGGTCTACTCCCTTGTGGAAACTGTATCCTGAGACATCTCTGAGAGGCCAGTGTCCTCATGAGGCAGGTAGGCCCAGCAGTGCACCCCCCTACTCACCAGAGCCACAGCTGGAAGTAGGAAGCTCTCAAGACTCCCCTCCCCCTCATACTGAAACCCTGCCCTTGTGGAATTCCACTCCCCCATCCACCCCTCTCAGATCCCAGTGGCAGGAGCAGGCATCCAGCCAGTCTGTACCCTTGTGGAAACTGCATCCTAAGTCAGCCCAGATTGGTCAGTGTCCTCAGAGAGGCAGACACCTAGTGGGTCTGCACCCTTGTGGAAACTGTATCCTGAGACATTCTAGAGAGGCCACTGACCTCAGAGCAGGGGACACCATACCCAGAGTCATCCTAGAGGAGCCACAGAACCCAGAACAGCAGTCACCTTACCCTGAGACATCCTAGAGGAGACACTGCACTCAGAGCAGCTGGAGCTCAGGATCACAGGATCACAGAGACAACTGGACCCTGATGAGTTCTAACACAAGCAAGATAACTGGAAAGACAGTCCCCAGTTAGAACCAGTGAGAGAGGGTAGCACTAGAGTGAACCAAATGGCAAAAGGCAAGTGCAGGAACATAAACATCAGAAACCAAAGTTACTTGGCATCACCAGAACCCAGTTCCCCCACCATAGCAAGTCCTGAACACCCTATCACACCAGAAAAGCAGGACTCAGAACTAAAATCTCTTCTCATTATGATGATGGAGGACTTTAAAAGGACATAAACAACACTCTCAAAGAATTTGTGGAGAACGCAGGTAAACAGGTAGAAGCCCTTAAAGAAATGCAAGAAAACACAAGCAAACAGGTGAAGAAATTATACAAAACCATCCAGGATCTAAAAATGGAAGTAGAAACAATAAAGAAATCTCAAAGGGAGACTACCCTGGAGATACAAAACCTAGGCAAAAGATCAAGATTCATAGATGCAAGCATCACCAACAGAATACAATAGATAGAAGAGAGAATCTCATGTGCAGAAGAGACCATGGAAAACATTGACACAATGGTCAAAGAAAATGTGAAATGTAAAAAGCTCCTAACACAAAACATCCAGGAAATCCAGAACACAATGAGAAGACCAAACCTAAGGATAATAGGTATAGATGAAGGTGAAGATTCCCAACTTAAAGGGCCAGTAAATATCTTCAATGAAATTATAGAGGAAAACTTCCCTAACTTAAAGAAAGAGATGTCATTAAATATACAAGAAGCCTACAGAACCCCAAATAGACTAGACCAAAAAAGAAATACCTCTCATCACATAATAATTAAAACATCAAATATACAAAACAAAGAGAAGATACTAAAAGCAGTAAAGGAAAAAGGCAAAGTAACATATAAAGGCAGACCAATAAGAATTACACCAGATCTCTCACCAGAGACTATAAAAGCCAGATGATCCTGGACTGATATCATACAGGCCCTAAGAGAACACAAATGCCAGCCCAGACTACTATACCCAGCACAACTTTCAATCAATATTGGTGGAGAAATAAAAATATTCCATGACAAAACCAAATCTACACAATATCTTACCACAAATCCAGCACTTCAAAGGAGAATTGGTAGAAAACTCCAACACAAGGAGGGAAACTACAACCTAGAAAAAGCAAGAAAGTAATCTTTCAACAACCCTGAAAGAAGGTAGCTATACAAACATAACTCCACTGTCAATAACAAAAATAACAGGAAACAACATTCATTTTTCCTTAATGGCTCTTAATATCAATGGACTCAATTCTCCAATAAAAAGACATATACTATCTGATTGGATACATAAACAGGACCCAACATTTTGCTGCATACAGTAAATGCACCAGCTCTCCTACCATAACAAGCCCTGGACACCCCATTACACCAGAAAAGCGAGATTCAGAATTAAAATCACTTTTCATGATGATGATAGAGGACTTTAACTCCCTCAAAGAAATACATGAGAACACAAATAAAAAGGTAGAAGCCCTCAAAGAGAATATGCAAAAATCCCTTAAAGAATTACAAGAAAATGCAACCAAACAGGTGAAGAAATTGAACAAAATCATCCAGGACATAAAAATGGAAATAGGTACTATAGAGAAATTACAGTCCAGGATGTTCTGGCTTTTATAGTCTCTGGTGAGAAGTCTGGTGTAATTCTTATAGGTCTGCCTTTATATGTTACTTTACCTTTTCCCTTACTGCTTTTAGTATTTTTTCCTTTGTTTTGTGCATTTGATGTTTTGATTATTATGTGATGGGAGGTATTTCTTTTCTGGTCTAGTCTATTTGAAGTTCTGTAGGCTCTGTATGTTCATGGACATATGTTTCTTTGGATTAGGGAAGTTTTCCTCTATAATTTTATTGAAGATATTTACTGGCCCTTTAAGTTGGGAATCTTCACCCTCGTCTATACCTATTATCCTCAGGTTTGGTCTTCTCATTGTGTCCTGGATTTCCTGGATGCTTCGGGTTAGGAGCATTTTGCATTTTGCATTTTCTTTGACAGTTGTTTCAATGTTTTTGATGGTATATTCTGCACATGAGATTCTCTCTTCTATCTCTTGTATTCTGTTAGTGATGCTTGCCTCTACAACTCCTGATTTCTTTCCTAGGTTCTGTATCTCCAGGCTAGTCTCCCTTTGAGATTTCTTTATTGTTTCTACTTCCATTTTTAGATCCTGGGTGGTTTTGTTTAATTCCTTCACCTGTTTGGTTGTGTTTTCTTAAAATTCTTTAAAGGATTTTTGTGTATCCTCTTTAAGGGTTTCTACCTGTTTACCTGTGTTCTCCTGTACTTATTTAAGGGAGTTATTTATGTCCTTCTTAAGGTCCTCTGTCATCATCATGAGAAGTGATTTTAATTCTGAATCCTGGTTTTCTGGTGTGATGGTTCAGGACTTGCTATGGTGGAGGAACTGGGTTCTGATGATGCCAAGTAACTTTGGTTTCTGTTGCCTATGTTCTTGTGCCTGCCTTTCTCCACATGGTTAACTCTAGTGCTACCTTCACTCACTGTCTCTGACTGGAGCCTGTCTTTCCAGTTATCTTGCTTGTGTCAGAACTCCTCAGAGTCCAGCTGTCTCTGTGATTCTGTGATCCTGAGCTCCTTGGTGGAAGAACTCCTGGGACTCAGGCTGCCTCTGGGATCCTGAAATCCTGCTGCTCTGAGTGCAGTGGCTCCTCTAGGATGGCTCAGGATATGGTGTCTTCATGGGAGCAGACCAAGTAGTTATTCCCTGCTCTGATTATAGTGGCTCCTCTAGAATGGCTCAGGATATGGTGTCTTCACAGAATCAGACCATCTAGGTGTCTGCCCCAGCCAAAAGGATCAAGTGAGGGGTGGAAAGGGATTGGTAGTCTGAAGGAGTGGGTTTTGTGTAGGTGATGGGTCCTGAGCTCCCCAGGCTCCCAGGTGTAGCTCTGGGGCATAGGGTAGTGGGAGAGGGTTCTTACCCACTGCTCTGAGTGCA
This sequence comes from Arvicanthis niloticus, assembly GCF_011762505.2. Taxonomy (NCBI): domain Eukaryota; kingdom Metazoa; phylum Chordata; class Mammalia; order Rodentia; family Muridae; genus Arvicanthis; species Arvicanthis niloticus. The sequence goes on along the minus strand of NC_047666.1, from coordinate 7,323,914 downwards.
GTGGCTCCTCTAGAATATCTCAGAATATGGTGTGTTCATGGGAGCAGACCAGCTATGTGTCTGCCCCAGCCAAAAGGACCAAGCTAGGGGCTTGGTTAGATTCACACTAAGGTATTTTATATTATTTCTGACTGTTGTGAAAGGTGTCATTTCGCTAATTTCTTTCTCAGCCTGTTTATCCTTTGAGTACAGGAAGGCTACTGGTTTGTTTGAGTTGAATTTATATCCAGCCACTTTGCTGAAGTTATCAGGTTTAGAAGTTCTCTGGTGGAAGTTTTGGGGTCACTTAAGTATACTATCATATCATCTGCAAATAGTAATATTTTGACTTCTTCCTTTCCTCTTTGTATCCCTTTGACTTCCTTTTGTTGTCTGATTGCTCTGGCTAGGACTCCCAGTACTATATTGCATAGGTAGGGTGAGAGTGGGCAGCTTTGTCTAGTCCCTGATCTTAGTGGGATTGCTTCAAGTTTCTCTCCATTTAGTTTGATGTTGGCTACTGGTTTGCTGTATATTGCTTTTACTTTGTTTAGGTATGGGCCGTGAATTCCTGATCTTTCTAAGACTTTTATCATGAAGGGATATTGAATTTTGTCAAATGTTTTCTCAGTATCCAGTGAGATGATCATGTGGTTTTTTCTTTTGAGTTTGTTTATATAGTAGATTACGTTGATGGTTTTATAACTGACCTTAAGAGGAATTTAGCATATGGTATATGGCATACAGAAGAAGAAATTTTTATTTTATTCTAAATCAGGCTCTGTCTTTTCTAGCATTCCATAGGCATGAGTCACCTATCAGATAAATGTATGCCTAAGCAAAGAACCTATAGGAAGCCATACATGCATGCATTCAAATCGCACCCCAAGGACCCACAGATCACGTTTCATTTTACAAACTATTTGTGGCTCTAACAAAAACAAAACTATAGCACAGATGTACTCAGTTTGTTATAAGATGTTGCACCATCTAGAGTAAATTCTAAAAATATTTATATATTTATTAACTGATTTTTTTAATGTGAATTGTGTTTGTGCCTGGGTGAATTTATGTGAAGTATGTATAGGCAGGTTTCAGAGGAATCAAGAAGGGGAGAGAGTTATGAGCCACTTAATGTGGTTGCTAGGAATGAAATATGCATCCTTATTAAGAGGAGATTCATCCTTTAAGTATTCATTGTAAGGAGAATCATACCAAGAGCTATGTACTATGTACTCATACAATTCATTAGACTGTAGCAGTTAGTACTCTATGTAGAAATCGTCCTGAAAAGAATCATGACTTCTATTGAGCCTTTTGCTAGGCTGATTAACTTATAAATTTCTCAGTGTTTATGGAGAAGAAGGAATCACAAATACAGGAATTAATTACAGTTTTCTTGGGAAAATTTTATAACCTTTAACAACCATTTATCCTTCCCATGTCTCTGTCTGACTACTGCTTTGAATGTTGTCATCACATGAGGCCTACAGCAGTAATTTCACCACTATGACTTAATGTTCCTATTGATATTTCTAGCAATGCACTGAAAAGTGACTCACTCTATGACTTTCTGTATTCTGATGCTATAAAAAGTTCATAAGCTTATAAATGGGTAGGAATGTAGAATGAGGAGTAACCTAATTCTGTGTTACCACAAAGTCATTCATACTTGGATACAGGGTAAACTATGTTTTAACTTCTTTGAAGTTTGAGTTGTGTTTTGTGTTGGTTACTGGGACATCTCATTGTGGTGTAGCATGGATGTTAATGGTGTGTTAATAACAAAATACTTTCTGCTGCATGTATCCTAGCAATTGATTTTCATGGTTCTGGTCATATAATAATTTAATAATTGTATTTGTAAAAGGAGTAACTAGGAGTACAAGTCAACTCTTCTTCTCTTCATGCCTCATTGTTTGAGGTACACTTGCAATTTATATATTTCAATGATATTTATGTCTACCAAACAAGTGGGAATAACAAGTAGATCCTGAATCATGCTACAAGATCTAATAATGGCTAATTGTCTCAAATCTTCTTTTAGAACAATTGACATAAGTTTTTTAATTTAAAGTGTTTAACTGTTTTTAAAGACAAAACATACATAATTTATAATTTGGTAAAAAGTGTAATCTCCCTTATCATGATCACAATTTTGGTTCTACAATGTGATCCCTGTTGATTAAAAGTATAAAATAATTTTAAGAGATGATTGACCTTTCTGGAAACATGTTTTCCCTATTGTACAATTTTTCTCTCATTAGATATTAATAAATTCCATCTGTGTATTTAAATGAATTTTATGTGTAAATAAATGTTTATATAAGTATAAACATTTAAAAATTTTTAGTGTTATTTTTATGACAAAAATGAGGTAATGGTATTTTCTGGATCTTATTGTAGCCATATCTAGATAAAAATATATAGTAATATAAAAGGGTTCCCTTCCATCTTCTAAGTTAAATGACTGCTATCTACACACCTGGCTCTACTGCTATAAAGTGATCACATCAGTACTTATTAAACGTCACTACTCCTCAATGAAAAGAGAAAATGAGCTGGTCATTCTAACCAATTTAAGAAAAAGTTGGTGAGATTAAAGAATATCATCATGCACATCAAGTAAGGACTTCTCAGTGTGACTGCTTCAGGGTCACTCACACTCACATCAGGAACTCTTTATCAACTATTCATAAGAAAGCCCAATGAATTCACTGGTACCCAAGGGAGAACTTTAGTAAATTTTGAACTTTGTCATGGGTATCATATGAAGAGGAGATATCATTGCTTAGTCTCCCCTCCCCCTAATGAGAAAATTTTTACAGTAGATAATAAATTCACTTGTTAATGGTACTATGTCTCATGATAGCATAAGATAAATAAATTAGGAGGATGTAAATATGGAAAATGTTTTAGTAAAATAGAATTTATATCAAGATTAGAATAGATGAATGCATTCAGAATAAAAATAAATATATTAGAAACCATTTGCAAGTTATGAAGTTCTGAGTAAATTATTTAATAAATGTTAAGGATGAGATTTAGAGTTAATGTGTATGGGATTAAAGTTTCTAAGGTCTAAGACAAGCAATTATGAAAACTACCTAAAATGTATGAGAATCAACATTTATTTAGAAGTGTCTGACTATTTAAACATTAAACAATATTTGAAAGAACTAGACTACTGTAAATTATCTTCTGTATGTTTAACAATCACACTTGAAGCTTCTAATGCAGTCAGAGAGACTAAAAGACAGAATATTTTCTCCCTTGCTCTTAAAAGTCAGTGAAGTCTGCAGGGACTGTGGGTCATCTCTAAAACTGTTCTGCAACTGTGGGAAGTCACCTGTTCTCTTGTTGAGGGATGATATTGGGACACCATTTAATGAATTCTAACAAGAGTCCACTCTACAAAGAGGAGGGCAACATAGAAGAAAAATTCTTCAGTGATTCAACAGTCAGGTCATTCAAGGCTTTTGACTTATCTCACAGAAATGGGCATGGATATAGACGGGCTTCAGGAATCAGAGATTCCTCACAAGCCCAAGTGACTATGAAAACTACATGCTTACCTGATTTAAGCAATACACAAAAACAAGCAATAATTTTGGCCACCTACTTGGTCTTAAACACACAACAGGAAAGTATGACAGTTGGAGTGTTGGATTCTAAGATCCAAACCAGGGGACACACTCTCCCAGAATCACATACGGACAGAGGATTTGCTGCAACAACATGACATTTAATGATTCTGATGCACCAGGACTCTCTTGCAACCTGGCAAGAGAGCCCCAAACAAAAACTGGGAGTGGTTTTTATACAGAGTACACAAGGTCAACCACAAAGGACCCTAAAGTCTCACCTTCTCAGGTCCGGTCTATAGATGACTCAGATTCACACATTACTTTCTTCCTGACCACCTCCCATCCTGGAATGTGTCTCTGGGCCTTCCCCACCCACAGGTGGGTTCTCTTCCCTGTGGCCTGAGGTATGTTAATCAGCCTCTCCCTTCCTCTTCTGAATGTTAATCCAGCAAGTGTCCTCCCCCCCCATGTGTCCTGGGACAGTGTGATTCTTTTAATGTTAAATTTAAACCTGAAAAGACCCAAAAGTCCTACATGATCAACATTAAAATTATTGGTATGATACTTTAACAATTAAAGGGACAAAAATTCTGTTTGGACAGTGTTAGATGTTGTCAGACATATGACCACAGCTCAGAACAGACCACTCCAGACCACATGGTTCCAAGGGGGGGAGGTTTATTCAGGAGATAGGGCAAAGGTCCTCACCTTTGGAAGAAGAAGAGAGCAAGGTCAGGGGTCCTGCCTATTTTATATGGGTGGTGACATAGTATCTCCCAGGTAAAGGTGAGGCAGCCAGGTAGATTCTGGGAGTGTATGGTGGTTGCCTTGGCAAAGATGTGGGGGTCACCTGGAGGTAATGTCACTGGGTTCAGAGCCTGTTATCAACATACCTCCCTTTTTCTTATTATAAAGAGGAAAAAAGGGAGGAGGGGAAGCTGATGGTGAAAGGGGAGTTATGGGGAGTAGGTGGCTTTCACCATCGGGTCCACTCGGTTGATATGTGTTCCTCTGTGGACAGTGGCTTGTAATCCTCTAACAGGAACTGATTAATGGTTTGTGTAGAAATAATAACACCAGGAGGATGACTAGAAAGGGTGTTACAGAAGAGAGTATCTGTTTTTATATGGGATTTAAAAAAAATCTCAGAACTGGAGGTCTTACATTCCTTAAAAATGGCATTTTTCTTCTAAGAATTGGCAAAGACCATCTTCTTTAGCTGTCAGGACATCTGGCCCTTGTCAGTTCTGAAGCACCACAGCTGGAATCCCTTGGGTCTTGTATGTAGAAAAGAGTGTCTTGTGGTGTTGTTAGAAGTGGTTGGTCTGTGCTCTAGCATATGTATCTGACAAGACCAATATGGGCAGCCCCCATAATTGTCTGGCCAGTTTCTACAATATTCTTATATCTGGTCAAAGAGAAAACAAGTATACAGAATATAATATTTAGATGAGATAACAGATACAGGGATGGTAGGAATTTGTATTGGTTCTTGGCATCTGGCTATGGAGCAGTTTTCCGACCCCGTTGGGAAAGACTGTTTGTTATCTGTGGGGATCTCTTGACTCTTGAACCTCTAGATGTAAGGCCTGGCCTGGATAGAAACAAGCAGCAGGGGGAGGGCAAGAAACCCATGTCTAGATCAGTGAGGTTGAGCTCTGCTGTAGGAATAGAGTCGCGTGTTCTGGGATTGGGGACAAGGTGGGTGATTTTGAAGTCCTCTGGAGCTTAATAGAGCACGGTCCTGTTAGGGTCAATGTGTATGAAGAGTTGATTTTAGATGGAGGGATGAAAGGCTTGAGGTGAGACAAGTGGACCCTTCCTGCTCCCTGCTGAATTCCTGACCTGAAACCCATACCACACTTCCCAAATAAGGAAATGTGACCTGTGGTCACATAGGCCCAGAAAAGAGTTTTCCATACCTCCATGCTAATGAGGTTCCTAGAAGCCCTGAGGATTTAGCCAATCAGCTTCCCTTCCCAGACATTCCTTAGGGTGGATCTCAGGTCCACCCCAAGAAGTTGATATGGTATATACCCATTTACCACGATAAACAGTCAATAAACAGTTTAGAACCATAGACTATCTCTTTCATTGAAAATCACTGTGGAGAGTACGGAGGGCATCTTTGACTACTGAGCCACAGCCTAAGCCTCCCACAGAAGGCCTCTCTGTGCTCTCAGCCACCACCAGAGACATGCTAAGGACCAAGTTAAGTGACTGAGGGCCATTGTTGATGGTAGCTAGCAACTGGAGAAAAGTGGAAAAGGGAGAGAAAACCACACAAACACACACACACAGAACATACACACACATGCACACAGAGAGAGAAAGAGACAGAGAGAGACAGAGAGAGACAGAGAGAGAGAGGAAGAAGCAAGTCAAGGTCCACCAAGCAACCTCCAACCACTTTATACATATACATACATACATACGTACATACATACATACGTACATATGTACATATACACATACACACACATTCACACACTGACTGTGTGTAGTAACCCACTCAGTAAAAATGGATGTAGAGATGGCTCTAACCATTTTGCATATATTAAATATATACATGTTTACACATTTGGTGGATGGAGTAAATTCCAACAAGCTGGATGCAAAAACTTTATTTTTCCCCATAGTTTATATATCCCAGAAAATTTTTTCAAGCACTATAAAAATTACAATGTGATGACATTCTATCTTTCTTCTAATGAATGATTATAGGAAAACAGTATGTCCCCCCGAATAACATTACATGAAAAAACATTATCTATCCCAGGTTAAAAAAAAAGTCACAATTATTCCAAAGAACTCACATACAGTAATAACTAAACACCACATTATAGATTAACAAAGTGTGTGCAAACAAGGTAATTTTCTCAGTCAGTTTTTCTTACTCACAGGCAGCAATTTGCAGTTAGAAAAAAATCAATTATTTTAGTATTTATCTTAAATGGTAATTTTATAAAAATCTTTAAAGAACCACAAATTTAAACCTTTATATAAAAAGCAATCAGTCATTCCTACTTTAAATCCTCAGGGAGCACATTTACTCCTTAACAAGTTTTTATTGAATCATATCAGAAAGCAGACTGCAAAAATGGGTAAAAGAAATTAATCATCACCTAAATCCCTAAATCGTCAGTCTAGTCTCCATTAGAATCATGTCAGCCAATGCTAGTTACACTACTGTGGTTGTTTCCTAACCTCAAAAAATCCCAGCTCAACTATTTTTTTTAATTTTTTAATTTTTTATTTATTTTATTTTTATTTTATTTTATATTTTATTTACATTTCAGATCCCACCCCCTTTCCCCATTTCCCCTCCCTAGAACACCCCTATCCCATGCCCCCTTTTCCTTTCTGCTTTTATACAATTTTTTTTCAGATGTTAATCAAAGGCTTTATAAGTTTGGTAATGCTCAATCAGAAGTGTAACCCAATACCCAATCTAGATATATAAACTCTCTTTGACTGGTGGAGACACGTGAACATCTGCCTCCATGCCCACCCTTTCTCTCTCTTTCTCTCTCTCATCACCTAGCTTCTCCTCTCCTTCATCTTCTCCTCTCCTTACTCCATCTCTTCCTCTCAGTACCCCTTCTCCCTTAGCTCCTCCTACATATCACGCTTCCTGTTAAAATAAAACGTTTCTCTCTAAATACAATTAGAGCATAATTATTCCTAATTATATCAGTGAGGTACAAGATAGTCCTAATACCCGGTCCATCATTTTTTGACTAACCAGAATCTCTGTCATCTCTCCTAACTAAAACACCTAGTTTTGAACCTGGCTTTTTTCTTGCCTTTAGAATGAATGTCAGCTGAAAACCATCCACTCAGATCTTTTCTCTCAAAGTAAATAGCCAGGATTGGCTATGAGACTATAGGTCTTCAACCCTGTCAGAAATCCAGAATGGCTAAGTTAACTGAAATTATGGGAAGCACTAAGCATAGCTTCTAAAACTTAGCCAATTTATAGAGACCGCTGAACACCTGGAAAGCCCCTATACTACTGAACGTTGGAGCATCAAATCTTCAGCCTTCTGGCCCAGAATCATCTGACAGACCTTAGTGATGCAAAATTGTTAAAGGCTGATTACTCTGTCTAGGCAGATATAGTCAGTCGACCATTCTGCAAGTGTGTTCTTTTCTGGATAGTAATTTGTCTGTAGATGGAAAGAGGCAATTCTTGCCTAGTGGCTGTCACCACACAACTGGAGTAACACCAAGGATCCTCAATTTCTTCTTAGAATCCATGACAGGAAGCTGTCAGGAGCAGACAGGTCTCTAATCAAAATGAACATTAATATAGAAATATTTGTAACATCAAGTCTATGGACTTCTGATGTTTTGAAAACCAACTATCCATGTAAGGTAACCTGGACTGTTGTCTGTTAACTCCTTTCAGCTATTTCTAAATAAAATATGAAAAACACCCTAACAATAAACTCACAGCCATGAATTTGCTATAGTCCCTTAACTCATAGGCTAACCATCCTAAATCAGTTTTAAAAGTTAAAGAAAAACTGGCTCTAAGCCTTGTATTCCTAAATGTGTTATACAGGCACAATGCCCATGAGAGTATCAATATTCGTCTCACTTTTATATCAATAAGACCAGCTCAACTATTAAGAGTATGTTTTCTTCAAATTGTTCCCTAAAATTTTCTACTTCAATGTCACTATACAAAATCATCTTAATGTAACCTCACTAACAATTTATTTTTTTCAAATTTTTTAAGGGTGGTGGTCATTGCTGACAGTCTACATTTTGAAGTTCCTCCCAAGGATGAAGACTGAACCATTAACCTGCTCTAGCAGCAATGCTGGAGAAAGATCAAGCACTATTATTGTGAGTGCAGAAAATGCTGCCGAGTGAGGGGCTGGAAGTCCCCTCTGAGTTTTCACACAACACTTAGATTAGAAAGGATGTGAAGACTGAGAGTACCATAAGCAAAGCTCTGCTCCAAAGCAGCATGAAGTGCTCAGGACAATTAGTTTTCAGGGCTCTGCCTCTCTGAAGGACAAGCATCATGGTCATGCTAACTGTTGGGCCACATTCCATGAGTTCTAAAGCTTTGTTGTTCCTCTCAGACTGGCCTCCACAGTAAACTGAAATGTATTGTGGTGTTTTTTTCGTTTGCTTGTTTGTTTTCTTTTTGGGAAAGCAGCCATTGATATTGTCTTTGTCCTATGTAAATGTCTGCTCCTTAATATCTGCTACTAAAAATCACCTTCTTGAGTGTTTCTATTTGTGTACACAGAAACTTGATCATGTCCTAAATGCATCTAAGGAAACTTGATAACAACAGTTCATATCTGAGAAGCAAAGTAAAAGAATCCCTGTTCAAATGTCAGTTTTACCACAGAAAGATAATTTGTTCACTTTTCCCCAGAAAAGAATAAAGGTGTAACACTTTTAAGTTCATCTGTCCTTACTGTGGAAAACAACTAAAATTTGACATAAGCCTTACATGTTTCTTGGAGCTCTTGCCTTCATGGTTAGTTGTAACTTTTCCTGTTGCTTTCAGTGGATTAGATTTCACTTTCCTTTCCCTCAAGTCTCCCATGCCTCAGGAATGCAGTTTAAGGGAAATGAGGGAAAATTTCAGGGTATGGAGAGCAGAAGTTAACATGAAGTTTTTCCTCTAATGTTTTCCACCTTATTTGATGCAGACTCTCTCACTGGGCCTGGAGCTCACTGGTTTGGCCAGACCGACCACATGCACATGTGTATACACACTCCAATAGGTACATAAATACAAACATGCACACATGCACACATGCACACATGCACACATGCACACACGTACACACGCACACACGCACAAATAAAAAAGCAGTACTAGTGATGATTTCCATCTCTATGCACACTGAAAGCATATGTTATTCATACTTTTCTTGCTCAGTAGTTTAGAGCACTTGTTGTTCTGGTAAAAGATCCCATGTTCTTTTCCCAGCACTGGTATGTCAGTTTACAAATGTCTAAAACTCCAGTTTGCAGGAAATTTGATGCACCCTTCTGACCTTCTTGGGCACTACACACACATGGTGCACACACATACATGCAGTCAAAATACTCTAACACATAAAATAAAAACTAAAAATTAAAAATAGTTATCAATATTGTGTTTATTTCAGAAGTGACACAAAAAAATAAAGAACATGTATTGAGTTGAAAATTTTATCCTATTAACTCAGAATGATCTAAGATTATATTTTAAGTAATTTTCTATTAGATCTGGTGAGCAAACACATTGTCTTGCTCTATGTTGGTACTGACTAGAACCTATGCAAAAAGAGGGGGTTGGTGATAGTTTTTAGGTTTCTTTGATAAGAACTAAACAAAGCCCTGCTTTCAAGTTACCACAGCCCTGTGGAAAAATAAAGTTAGAGGAGCAGACAGCAACCCTCTTGACCCTCATTACCTTTAAGGACAGTTACTGCTACTGCTCCATCCATCTGGACAGAATCTTGGTCATGCAAGTCATGTGTCTTCTCTTAGTCAGGTAAGAATTGTTTTGTCTCACCTGATGCAGTTAATTTCTGGCTCGGGAGTCAGGTGATGGTGGGAGGATGAGAGAAGTTTTCAAACCTCGAAGATAATTGTTGAATAAATGTAGAATAGATTTGGGTATCACTGCTTTTATTTTAGTGTTGAAAATAATGCCAAGTTAGCAACTGTCTTAACTGCATGCCTTCATTGTTCGGGAAATTAGAAACTAAGGTTGTTTCAACTGGTACTGGGTAAAAATTAAAAGTGAGTGAGTGCTTCTGCAGAATTGATATACTACAAAAAGATCAAATATAGACAAAATTAGGTCTTGGGAGATGGCTTTGTGGTTAAGAGCGCTGAGTTCTTTCAGAGGTCCTGAGTTAAATTCCCAGCAACCACATGGTGACTGATAACCATTTGTAATGGGATCCAATGCCTTCCTCTGGTATGTCTGGAGTCAGTGACTGTGTACTCACATACATAAAATAAATAAATCATCTTAAAAATAGACAAAATTAATTTATAGCTTTCAATGTTAGACAGTGGTAACATCTGAAGGCACAGTGGTGGCAGGGAGTTCCTGCAAGGCTTCTGAAGTCCTGATTGTGTTCAGTTTCTTGGCCTAGACAATGGCTATATGGGGTTTCCAGACTGAAATGTCACATTCCAGTGAGGGGAGACATAATGAATATCCACATAAGTAAGCATGATAAAAGAGGACAGTCCCCAAATAACAGTCAACACTAATTGCAGTGAAATTCCCATTTTAGCTCATTTTACCTGAAACCAGAGCAACAAGAACTCAAGAAACTGAGCAGGAGCCCTCATGTCCATGCTGACTTTTGACAGCAATGACAATGGCACAGAGTGTGACTGGTATATGAAGAAGTCCCCAAGGGTATCCAGTGAAAGCATGCAAATTATTAGGAACCAGTTATTGCTGGGCACAGTTACAAGGCTTACTCATCTCTGCACTGAACACAAGACCAGTGTCCCCACATGCCTGAGGTCTAACCAATTGTATGTCTCCAGACAATGAATTTCTTTTCAAGTATCTAAAATTATACATGATGTTTCTAATGCATGTAGTCTCTATTTTGAATAATATATTTAAAAGACATACTGGGGTGACATAGGAGAATATCATGCTGTTGGGGAATATACAACATAGAAGAAACTATCAGATCTTGAACTTAAATAATTCTGATTGGTTTAAAAAATACTAAGTATTCCCCTTGTGAAGTTTTTGCAGTATACATTTCTTGAAATTAAAAAGACAATTTAATATAACCAGTTTCACTGAAGTAAAACATAGATTTTACAGCTTTAACTTTGCTAACTACAGTTCAAAGTGAGGAAATACACAGAACATGCACATATAACTCCTTGTTCCAAGCAATCTGTGTCACATCAGATTCCATGTGAAGATAGAGGTACTTTCACACTTAGAGACTAAATGGGTACATCTTTTGTTCAGTATGGGATGCCCCATATTTTGCTCTTTTCTACCATTTGCTACTTCTTCCCATATTTTCTCAGCATAAAGGATAAACTAATGATGATAGAACAGAGTACTATAACAGAAAACACTGCTATTTTCACATTTTGTTCTTGAGCAGTAACTGGAAGAATTATCCTGATTCATGCAACAGCCTTGTTGTCTGCAGATAGGTCCCAGTCTCTAAAGAAGCTATGATGCAGAAATGTTTGTGCAGACTTATAACCCAGATATTAAATATAACTGATCACAAATCTATATGTTTATTATAATATCAAACCTTACTCAACATCTGGACTAGTATGATCTGTTCAGTCTTCCATACTTTGTCCTAAGTCAGGGAACCCTTTGGGTCTTTCAGAAACTAACTATGGAGGTTCTATAATGTTTCAACATGAGTCTAAATAAATTGATTTTCCAAGTGCCTGGATTTTAGTGATGTGTGAGAACAAACACCTAGCCATAAGACAGCTTCTTCAATATACAGAGCACCATCCCCATCAGGACTATAACACAGCAGCTTTAGGATGGATTAATAGTAGGTGCTACCTTCTCTGCCTCTTCCCTGAACTCTCTTTCTGCTGATATCTAACACCTGTATCTGTGTCTCTTTGATTTTTGTCACTTGGAAGACATTTCTGCATTCTCACATGATAACCTCAGGATCTGAGGAAAATTCACTGAGGACACTTTTAGAGGATGTTACTAGAAGGATGACAGTTCCTTTCAATGTAAAACAAGTAAATCATTAATTTGCAGAGAATCTGGGATTCTTACCACATCTCCTTTAATAATATATGCAAATATGAAGAAAATTCCAGAAACACTCCACTTTTCTTTATCAATAAACCTTAGATTGCATCAAGTAATAAATTATTTTGGGTTTGGATTATGACTTCCAGTGAAAATGTGCATTGATTGTGTAACAGTGAGCATTGCTCACTTCTTTTTTTCATTTTTTTTCATTAGTTATTTTATTTATTTACATTCTAAATGTTATCCCCCTTCACAGTTTCCCCTCCACTAGCTTCCTATCCCCTCTTCCCTTCTCCTGCCTCTATGACGATGCTTCCCTATCCACCAACCCACACCTGCCTCAGCAGTCTAGATTTCCCCTATCCTGGGTCATCAAGTCTCCACTGGACCAAAAGGGCTCTTCTCTCAGTGATGGCAGATAAGAAAATCTTCTGATACATATGCAGCTGGAGCCATGGGTACCCACTGTGTATGGTTGGTGGTTTAGTCCCTGGGAGATTTCGGGGATCTGGTTGGTTCATATTGTTGTTCTTCCTATTAGGCTGCAAACCCTTTCAGCTCCTACAGTCCTTGACATAACTTACCCGTTGAGGTCCTCCAGCTCAGGCCAATGTTTGGCTGTGTACACCCACATCTGTATTGCTAAGGATGTGACAGCACTTTTCAGGAGACAGCTGTATCAGGCTCCTGTCAGGAAGCACTTCTTGGCATCCACAATAATGTCTGGGTTTTGTGTCTGCATGTGAGATGAATCCCCAGGTCGAGCAGTCTTCTTCAGTCTCTGCTCCACTCTTTGTCCCTGTATTTTCTTTAGACAGGAGCAATTCGGGGTTAAAATTTTTGAGGTGGGTGGGTGGCACCTGGGACTTTCTGGTTGCTACCCCCAGTTCCTCATCCCCTATTGCTACACATATCTGTTCAATTTCTTGATCATCTGTAAATTTCATCCATCTCTTCCAATACCTGATTCTACCCCCTGGCTTCCCCCTATTCCTCTCCCATTCCTCCCAAGTTCCTACCACCCTCCACATCTCTTGAATATTTTGTTCCTCCTTCTAAGTAGGACTGAAGCATCTACTCTTTGTTCTTCCTTCTTCTCCAGCTTCATGTGCTCTTTGAGTTGAATCGTGGGGTATTCCACACTTTTTGCCTAATATTCACTTATCAATGAGTACATACCATGTGTATTGTTTTGTGACTGAGTTACCTCACTCAGGATAATAATCTCTAGTTCCATCCATTTACCTGAGAATTTCATGAATTCATTGTTTTTAATAGCTGAGTAGTGTTCCATTATGTAAATGTACCACATTTTTCTGCATCCATTTCTCTGTTGAAGGACATCTAGATTGTCTCCAGCTTCTGCTACTATAAATATAGTTGCTATGAACATAGTGGAGCATGTGCCCTTATTACATGTTGGAGCATCTTCTGGGTACATGCCCAGAAATGGTATAGCAGGGCCCTAAGTTAGTACTATGTCCAATTTTCGAGGAAGAGACAGACTGATTTCCAGAGTTGTCATAACAGCTTGCAATCCCACCAGTAATGGAGGAATGTTCCTTTCTCCACAACCTTGCCAGCTTCTGTTGTTACCTGAGTTTTGAACTTAGCTATTCTGACTGGTGTGAGGTGGAACCTCAGGGTTGTTTTGATTTGCATTTCCCTGATCACTAAGGATGTTGAACATTTCTTTAGGTGCTTCTCAACCATTTGAATTTCCTCAGTTGAGAATACTGTTTACCTCTGTTCCCCATTTTTAATAGGGTTATTTGGTTCTCTGGAGTTTAACTTCCTGAATTCTTTGTATATATTGGATATTAGTCTTTTATCTATCGGATGTAAGATTAGTGAAGAATTTTCCCAATCTGTTGATTACTGTTTTGTCCTTTTGACAGTGTCCTTTCCCTTACAGAAACTGCAATTTTATGATTTCCCAGAGCATAAGCCATTGGTGCTCTCTGTTCAGGAATTTTTCCCCTGTGCTCATGTGCTTGAGGCTTTTCCTCTCTTTCCCTTCTACTAGATTCAGAGTATTTGGTTTTATGTGAAAGTCCTTGATCCACTTGGACCTGATCTTTGTACTAGGAGATAAGAATGGATCAATTTGCATTCTTCAACATTTTGACCACCAGTTAAAACAGCACAATTTGGTGAAAATACTGGGTTTTTTTCCCCACTAGATGGTTTTAGCTTCTTTGTCAAATATCAAGTGACAATAGCTGTATGAGTTCATTTCTGGGTCTTCAATTCTATTCTATTGATTTTCCTGCCTGTCTTTGTACCAATACCATGCAGTTTTTAACGCTATTGCTCTGTAGTACAGCTTGAGGTCAGGGATGGTGATTCCCCCAGATATTCTTTTATTGTTGAGAACAGTTTTTCTTATCCTGGGTTTTTTGTTATTCCACATGAATTTGAGAACTGCTCCTTCTATCTTTATGAACAATTGAGTTGGAATTTTGATGGGGGTTGTGTTGAATCTGTACGTTGCTTTTCACAAGATGACCATTTTTACTATATTAAACCTGCCAATCCATGAGCATTGGAGATCTTTTCAATTTCTGAAGTCTTCTCTGATTTCTTTCTTCAAGGACTTGGAGTTCTTGTTGTAGGGATCTTTCACTTATTTGGTTAGAGTCACACCAAAATATTTTATATTGTTTGTGACTATTGTAAAGGATACTGTTTCCCTAATTTCTTTCTCAGCTTGTTATCCATAGAGTACAGAAAGGTTACTAATTTGTTTGACTTAATATTATATCCAGCCACTTTGCTAGAGTTGTTCATCAGCTGTAGAAGTTCTTTGGTGAAATTTTTGGAGTCACTTTAGTATACTGTCATATCATCTGCAAATAGTGATATTTTTACTTTTTTCTTTGAAATTTGTATCCATTTGACCTCCTTTTGTTGTCTAATTGCTTTAGCTAGAATTTCAAGTACAATATTGAATAGGTAGGGAGAGAGTGGGTAGCCTTGTCTAGTCCTTGATTTTACTGGGGTTGCTTTAAGTTGCTCTCCATTTTGTTTGATGTTGGCTACTGCTTTTCTGTATATTGCTTTTACTATGTTTATGTATGGGCCTTGAATCCCTGGTCTTTTCATGACTTTTAACATGAAGGGATGTTTAATTTTATCAAATTTTTTTCAACATCTAATGAAATTATGAGTTTGTTTATGTAGTGGATTACATTGATGGATTTCCATATATTGAAGCATCCCTGCTTCCTTGAAACAAATCCTATGTGATTATGATGAATAATTGTTTTGATACGTTATTGGATTCACTTTCCAAGAATTTTAGTGAGTTTTTTTGCATCTATATCCAAAAAGAAAATTGGTCTGAAGTTCTCTTTCTGTCTTGGGTCTTTGTATGGTTATACTATCAGCATATTTGGCTTCATAGAAAGAATTTAGTAGTGTTCCTTCTGTTTCTATTGTGTGGAATAGTTTCAAGAGTATTGGTATTAGGTCTTCTTTGAAGGTCTGATAGAATTCTGCACTAAACCTATCTGGTCCTGAGCATTTTTTGATTGGGAGACTTTTCTTTTCTTTTTTTTCTTTCTTTTTTTTTTTTTTTACTCAGAACACTTTATTTATCAGTATTTGTATATACATATATACTTATACATGTATACATATATACATACATATATGAACAATAATTAAATAATAAAATGTATAAAAAAAGTATGGGGAGTTGAGAAGAGTGGGAGGAAGGAGAGAAAGGGAAAAATTATGTAAATACAGTGCTCATATATGAAATTCTCAAAAGGGAATTCAGTTTTTTAAAATGTTCAATAGATTAACTAGCATTTTACAATATGAAAATAAACATGACCTATAATTATGTTGAAGGACATTTTAACTCACTATGAACTTTGAAGTTTAAAATGAAATCAATAAAAATTATTTTACCCAGCATACTAGCAAAAACCACAATAACATTTTCTAATTCAAAGTATTTCTGAGAACAAGAAAATGGATTGTCAGAAGCCAAGTCAGCAGAGCCAAGGGGACACTGTGTGTTATTTCTTTTTTTCTTTCTTTCTTTTTTTATTATTATCAAATCATAATTTTTACTTTTTAACACAGGGTTTATAAACACAAAAATGCAGGATGTGGGGAGGGGGATGACACAGGAGCATAGGTGTTCAGGAGGAGTACAGATATCTTTCAGATCAGGGTATCAGCTGTGTAAAGGTTCAGGGGACAGGTCACTATGACTCTGTCAATAATTCACTTGTCCTTATCTAAGTTGGTACTATCCCCCAGGGCTGCCTATTTACAAGGGTCTATGACTACTCAGGCTGGTAAACTTCCACAAAAGTTGCCTGTTTACAATAGTTTATAGATATCTGTTTCAGTGTTTTTCCATAGAGACCCAAAACTTGGTGTTAGCAGGCATGTATGTCAGGCCTATTGCTGATTTTAGGCTTATGGCTGATTTTAGGCCTTCAGTGTATAAGCAGGGCTGCCCCTGACATCTCCTCCCTTCTCCAAGTATAGAAGGGGTGTGGCGATTCTAATTTTGCCAAAGCAGGGATAGAGGCCTGACCTCCAGTAATTAAAGAGGACCTTGTAATGGCTCCAGTCCTCCTGTAGTTGTCCAGTGAGGCATGAGGGCCATACCCATCCTGATGTCTTTTTCCTGGAGAGAGGAAACTTTTGACATCAACCCCTATGCAGTAGGCTTGTCCCTCAGGGAACCAAGAAACATGTTTTTAACTTTTATTTATATTCCCTTGCAGTGCTTAGCCTCGCAGCCTAAGCAAGAATTCAGATCACCAGACAGAGGGGGTTCTGGGTGGCCCCTCTCTGCTTGATCTAGGGGCGGAAGTCCCCTCTTTTAGGTAGGGTGTAGATGGGACTTGGGAGTACCCTGGATAGAGTAACAACCTCATTTAGAGTCTTGTGGTCCTCCATAGCTAACTTATGATAATGTATCTGAATAGATTTTGCTATCAGATTATCTATCTGTTGTTTCACAAAGTTAGTCAGCCTATTTAAGGCCCAGGGACCAAAGAAAATAAGCAAAAATAACCTAATTAATGGTCCCAAGATGGAATGAAATAGGGTTAACAATCATGGAGAGGTTGAAGACCAATTCTTATACAAGCTCTCATTTTTCTCTTTCTCTCTCTGTCTTTTCTCAAGACCTTCTCTGGCCTTTTTCATTGTCTCTTTAATCATCCCTGTTTTATCTAAGTAAAAGCAGCATTCATCTTTAAGTGCTGTACACAGTCTAGAGCTGTACACAGTCTTTTCTATTGTAAAAGAGAAAATCAAGTCCAAAAAAGTCCTTTGCAATTTTGGGGGATCGAATCAAACAGCAAAACGAGGGATTTCTTCAGATTGGTGATGTCAGTCTGTAGCTGTTTGATGTCCTTGCCAAAGGCCCATTGGAGGTCTGAGTAGTATAAGACTGGAGGTCAGCATCAGGATCAGAACTCCTAACAGCAGACATCACAGGTGATTAATTTTTACCTGGGAAGGAAAAAAGAAGGGAATTCTTAGGGAAATTTCTCTTCTCTGGATATCAATTGTTATTCATCTTATTTATAATTGGGCCTGGTTTTGTGGGGGTATCTATTTAATTCACTAATCTTTTTGACGGCCATTTAGCTGTGCCTTCTGTGGTATCAAACAGGCATATCAATCCTCGGCCCCATATAGGAACTGGGTCCTGGCCATTCCATTTAAGGGTAAAAGGGTCCTTCCACATAGTTGTGGCATAGTTTTTTTTTTTTTTTTTTTTTTTTGGTTTTTCGAGACAGGGTTTCTCTGTGTAGTCCTGGCTATCCTGGAACTCACTCTGTAGACCAGGCTGGCCTCGAACTCAGAAATCTGCCTGCCTCTGCCTCCCAATGTGGCATAGTTTTTATTGGTCTCAGCAATGCCAGGGGCAATCAGCGGCAGATTTGCTGTGAGCTTTCCCTTTTAGAAAGTTAAGAGTAAACAAGGCATGCTCCTTCCACCCTCAGAGAGTCATGAAGACACTATTTAAAGAAATATAATTCTTTATTAAAAATTTCTTTTATCAAAGGACTATTATAAAACAGCCAACAATTAATCAATCTACAAAAAATATCAATTAATGAGAGCTTCTTCTTTTTTTGTAAAATTACTCCTCTTTTGTCAATTAATTGTTGAGGGAAATTAGGATTTGCGTGTCTCTTGAGAATATTGAATCTTTTTTTTTTTTTTTTTTTGCCAGACCCATTATCTGTTTTTTTTTTTTTTTTTTTTTTTTTTTTTTTTTTTTTTTTTTTTTTGTGGATATTTTACGTATTTACCTTTCACTGTTATCTCCTCTTTCTGTCTCCCCCCAAACCCCTTTTCCCATACCTCATCTTCCAATTTTTATGAGGGTATGCCCCCACCATTCTCCCAATCCCGCCTCCCTGCTCTTGTATTCCCCAACACTGTGGATCCAGTCTTTTGAGGACCATGGCTCTCCACTTCCACTGTTGCCTAACAAGGGAGTGGGAGACTTTTAATGACTGCTACTATTTCTTTCTGAGTTATGGAACTGTTTAAATGGTTTATTTGATCTTGATTTAACTTTGGTATTTGGTATCTTTATAGAATATTGTCCATTTCATCAAGATTTTTTCAGTTTTGTTGAGTATAGTCTTCTTTAGTAGGGTCTGATTATTTTTAAAATTTCCTCATTTTTGTTGTTATATCTCTCTTATCATTTCTGATTTTGTTAATTTGGAAACTGCTTGTGTGCCCTCTGGTTAGTCTGACTCAGTGTTTATCTATATTGTTGATTTTCTTAAAGAACCAGCTCCAGGTCTTGTTGATTCTCTGTATAGTTCTTTTTGTTTCTACTTGGTTGATTTCAGCCTTGAGTTGTATTATTTCCTGCCATCTACTCCTCTTGGGTGTATTTGCTTCTTTTTGTTCTAGAGCTTTCAGGTGTCCTGTCAAGCTCCTAGTGTATTCTCTCTCTTTTTGGAGGCACTCAGAGGTATGAGCTTTCCTCATAGCACTGTGTTCATTGTGTCCCATAAGTTTGAGTATGTTATACCTTCATTTCCATTAAATTCTTTAAATGAAAACTCTTTAATTTCTTTATTTCTTCCTTGACCAAGTTATCATTGAGTAGATTGTTGTTCAGCTTCTGTGTGTATGTGGCCTTTCTGTTGTTTTTGTTCTTATTGAAGACCAGCATTAGTTCCTAGTGATCAGATACGATGTATATGATTGTTCCAATCTTCTCGTATCTTTTGAGGCCATTGATGTGACCCATAATATGGGCAACTTTGGAGAATGTAGCTTGAGGTGCTGAGAAGGAAATATATTACTTTGTTTTAGGATGAAATGATATTTGTTGCATCCATTTGGTTCATAACTTCTGTTAGTTTCACTGTGTCTCCATTTAATTTCTGTTTCCGTTATTCATCCACTGCTGAGAGTGGGGTGTTGAAGTCTCCCACTATTACTGTGTAAGGTTGAATCTGTGCGTTGAGCTTTAGTAAAGTTTCTTTTATGAATAGAATGTGGTTGCTCTTGTATTTGGAGCATAGAAGTTCTGAATTAAGTGTTCATCTTGGTAGATTTTTCCTTTAATGAGTATGAAGTGTCCAGCCTTGTCATTTTTGATAACATTTGGTTGAAAGTCAATTTTATTCCATATTAAAATGGTTATTCTAGCTTGTTTCCTGGGACTATTTGCTTGGAAAATTATTTTTGAGCCTTTTACACTGAAGTAGTGTCTATCTTTTTCATTGAGTTGTGTTTCCTATATTCAACAAAATGCTGGAACCAGTTTATGTATCCAGTTTGTTACTCTATGTCTTTTCATTGAGGAATTGAGTCCATTGATGTTAAGAGATATTAATGAATAGTGATTGTTGCTTCCTGTTATTTTTGTTGTTAGAGGTAGAATCACATTTGTGTGGCTATCTTCTTTTGGGTTTGTTGAAAGATTACTTTCTTGCTTTTTCTAGGGTGTAGTTTTGTCCCTTGTGTTGGAGTTTTCCCTCTATTATCCTTTGTAGGGCTGGATTTGTGAAAAGATATTGTGTAAATTTGTTTTTGCCATGGAATATCTTGGTTTCTCCATCTATGGCAATTAAGATGTTTACTGGGTATAGTAGCCTGGGCTGGCATTTGTGTTCTCTTAGGGTCTGTATGACATCTGCCTAGGATCTTCTAGCTTTCATAGTCTCTATTGAGAGGTCTGATGTAATTCTGATAGGTCTGCCTTTATATCTTACTTGATCTTTTTCATTTACTGCTTTTAATATTCTTTCTTTGTTTTGTGTATTTGGTGTTTTGACTATTATGTGACAGGAGGAATTTCTTTCCTGGTCCATTCTGTTTCTTAGTTCCTGTGCCTGAGGTCTCTGGGAGTGTGCATCTTGGGCCAGTTTTCTGAGCAGAAGTGGTGGCCTTACCTGTGCTCTCAAGTGTGTCAGCACTCCTGGGAGGCCAGCTCTCTCCTGGTGGGATTTGAGTACAGAGAGCTGTGTCACAAGATCAGCTCTGGAAGCAGATGCAAACCAGAAGGATCCAGTCCCTGATGTTTCTTGATGATCAGCTAATAGAAGTGAAATGCTAATGATACTTTATTGTATGAAAACCTTTGTCTCATTGTACTTTCTGAAATATTTTCCTTATATATTATATATCTTTGTATATCCCATTTTTGTTATGAAAGTGTGTGCATATGATCATCAATAGTTTATAATTGCCCCCTCAAAGTTGTTAAATTCACTGTATTCCTGTAACATATGAAATAAAATATATCAGTTGTTTCCTCACTATTTTGCAGAAAAACTCAAAAGCCTCAATTGAAACCTTGTCTCCATCTACTCTCTGAGGTTCTTACTGTTAAGCGAATGACTCTATATTGGCTATAATTCTCATTTTTTCAGTAAAATTTTCGGGAGCCTCCTGGCCAGAGAGGGTAATGGTGGGGGCACAGAATAGGACTCTGGTAATGGCTTTAACGTCTGAGGGTCTCAGGGTTTTCTGGCTCTCTGACCTTTGCTGAAATGCTGAAGATAACTTCTAAAAAGTCCTAAAATTTTCTTGATCCTTTTGATGGTAAAAGACTGCTGGCCTAGGTAATTAACATCTGTAGCCTAACAGGGGAATATTAGGCAATGTGGCTTTTGTTCTATCTCAGCAAGAACTGCTGGGCTCTAACTTTCACCCTGCTAGTTGGAAGTCACAGGAAGAAAAGACACTTAGAAATGTCATTATACTGTTTATTACTAAGTTGTTAACAGTTTACTATGAAAGCTATCTAAAGGGAAAAGCAGAAAGGTCTTAAGTGGGGAAAGGGAAAAAAATCTATTCTATATCTTTATTCTATCTGCCTCTGATTTTTTTTCCTCAGTACTTATACATTTTCCAGAATACCTGATCACATGTTACAAAGTTCATGACAAGTCCACACAAAAAAAAAAATCAAATCATAAATTGAAATAGAGGTTTACAACAGAGAATGTTTACATGCATATCCATTAGGAGTAATTATCTGGCTAAACATCCATCACCTGTCTAGCTCCACAGGTTTACTGAAGGTTTAAAACTATAACTAAGTTATTAGTGAAGTTCTGTATAGATAAACCCAGTCAATATTTTATCTTCTGTCCTAGCACCTATAATAAGTCCTTAGTTCCCTTCTTATGACCTTTGGTTAATTGTTTTACAACCTCTTGGAATGTGGTCTGAGTAGGAGAAAGTCCAGTTCCTATCTAAGAGCAATTAACTGATGACACTTGGGAGACTGGCAGAGTTCTCATTGCAGTTTTGACTGTCAGAAAAGGATCTAGTAGCAATCCCACAATTAAAAAAAAACTTAATAACCATTGATATAATTTTAGAAATTCTTATAGAATCATCATTAGGACTTAAGAAGTCATCAATTTGTCTATATAGCAACACTACAAGACAGTACATCTTTGTAGATCTGTAGAGATCTGCTCCAAAGTGGTATGATATTGCTTAATGATTGTTATATATGTTTAATAGTAATAGGAAAAGCATATTAATAGCAGGAATGTTTCCTAAAATGAGTCCGTTACAGCCCTGCTGAATAACGGTACACCAGTAGCAAATCATTTAATAATATAAGGCAGGCCTTTTCAGGATGAACACCTGTTAGTTATTAGCTTGTCCCATTATGGGTCCTCACATTTCATGACTTATGTTTCAATTTTTTTAAGTGTTTGTCCCCCATGTTCATTATTTTTGGAGGATCTGTTGCTCATTCAATTAAGAAAGCATTAATTGAACATCTGAATAGTTGACACTTGTTACCTATAAATGATGAACATTTCAACAGAAATCTTTTAGTGTTGAAGAGAACTTTTGTTTAAAGTCGATGATAGTGAAGAGAAAGAGAGGGCTTCATGGAGAGGATAGAGGGGGGCCGAATGAAAAAGGGGGAGACAGGGATACATATAGAAGGAAAGGAAGAACAGAGGCAAAGAAACTCTTTTCAATATATGACAGGGCAAGTTTATTTAAAGCAATGACTTTCTAAAGGAAAATGACTAGACTTGCATTGTAGCCAGGATCATAATAATCTGTGGCTCTCTGAAAGAAAAGGCATGAGAATACAAGGGAGACCAATTGGGAAGATGAGGTCAGCCTGAGTACGAAGAGGCCAAGAGATAGAAATAACAAAATGGTATACAAGTATGTAATTATTGAGAAAGATACAGACAGAATGACAGACAGAAAAATTGAGAAACAGAAAAATAGGTGATAGATAGATAGATAGATAGATAGATAGAAGTTAGATTGGACAGACAGTTTTTTAAGTAAGAAGGTCAATAGATGATTGATAGGCAGGTAGATAGACAGATTAATACACAGACAGGGAGATTCATTGATTCAAGATAACATCTACAAAGACCCTGGAGATTTCCACAACAATAACTGTTGAGAGGTACCTGTTATGTTTACCCTTACCCAAGAGTTAGAGAAAAGTATAAATGCTGTTCAGTTGGAGTATATAGAAAAACCACTGCAGTGAAGTGAGACATTATGAAGATAGTAAAATACTTAAACAAATCACATGGCATTACAAGAAGGGTATGAAGTGCTCTGAGTCTATATCTTGATTTACTGTATGAGAACAACTTACATGCAAAAGAAACTGCTGTACATGTCAGAGTATAGAAATAAGAGCTATGTTTCTCTTCATCTGACTCTGGCTCCTCTTCCACCTCAGAAGATGAGCGGCCCAAGAGATCCCATGTGAAGAATGGTGAGGTAGGCAGGCGGCGGAGACATTCCCCTTCTCGGAGTGCCTCTCCATCACCTCGAAAGCGCCAAAAAAAGACTTCCCCTCAGATGCAGATGGGAAAGCGATGGCAGTCGCCAGTCACTAAAAGTAGAAGGAGGAGAAGTCCCTCCCCACCTCCTGCCAGAAGGCTACGATCTCCTTCTCCAGCCCCTCCTCCTCCTCCCCCACCTCCTCCTCTGCGGTGCAGATCTCCCACCCCACCGCCTCAACGAAGGACCCCTTCTCCCCCACGCCGCCGCTCACCACCGTCTCCAAGAAGATACTCTCCCCCCATCCAGAGGAGATACTCTCCTTCCCCACCTCCAAAGAGGAGAACCGCCTCGCCCCCGCCCCCGCCCCCGCCCCCGCCCCCGCCCCCGCCCAAGGGAAGGGCATCCCATCTCCACCACCAAAGCGCCGGGTCTCTCACTCTCCACCTCCTAAACAAAGAAGCCCCCCAGTCACCAAGAGATGCTCACCCTCCTTATCTTCAAAGCATAGGAAAGGGTCTTCCCCAGGCCGCTCCACCCGGGAGGCCCGGTCACCACAACCAAACAAAAGGCATTCGCCCTCACCACGGCCTCGGGCTCCTCAGACCTCTAGCCCTCCCCCTGCTGGAAGAGGAGCTTCAGAGTCCCCCCATGGAAGGCAGTCCCCATCTCCGAGTACCAGGCCTATCAGGAGAGTCTCCACGACTCCGGAGCCCAAAAAGATGAAAAAGGCTGCATCACCAAGCCCTCAGTCTGTAAGAAGGGTTTCATCTTCCAGATCTGTCTCTGGATCTCCTCAGCCAGCAGCTAAAAAGCCTCCAGCGCCTCCCTCTCCTGTGCAGTCTCAGTCACCCTCCACAAACTGGTCACCTGCAGTACCAGCCAAGAATGCTAAAAGCCCAACCCCAAGCCCGTCCCCTGCCAGGAATTCTGATCAAGAAGGAGGTGGAAAGAAAAAGAAGAAGAAGAAGGACAAGAAACACAAGAAGGATAAGAAACACAAGAAGCACAAAAAACATAAGAAGGAGAAGGTTGTGGCCGTAGCCCCAGCCCCTGCAGCCCCTGCAGCTGTTTCTGCTGCCGCCACCACATCAGCACAGGAAGAGCCTGCAGCAGCACCAGAGCCCAGGAAGGAGACTGGGAGTGAGGCTGAAGATGACAACCTTGATGACTTAGAGAGGCACCTGAGGGAGAAGGCGCTGCGATCCATGTGGAAGGCTCAAGTGTCCCCACAGTCCTAGGCGGGCGTGTTGGTTACCTTGTAAATTTTATTTGGTTTGTACTCAATTCAATGTGTTTGAGCTTTAGACTGTAACATTTGTTGTAATAATTGCTAGGTTGAAGTTCACCATGTTTTAAAAAGGGGGGGCATGGATTTACATTACAAAGGTGTCCGCAGTGTATTAGTGACATTCTTCCATTGACATTTAGAGTGAAATATTTTAAGCCAAAAAAAAATCTCTTTTTTTAAAAAGGGGGTTTGAATATTGTTGGCATTCTTGTGGTTCCTTTAAATGCCCTTGCCTCTCCCAAGAGGTTGGTTTTTTTTTTTTTTTTTTTTTTTTTTCTTTTTTATTCCCGTCCCTTTTCTCTTGAATCTTAGCACCCATGTAAATTATGCTTCCAACCTTGTATAAGTTTGTAAGCTCGCCCAGAAGTGAGACCACTGATGAAGTACCACAGAGGTTTGAGTGGGTGTTCGTTCACTCTTGCCTGTGGAGTCGGCTGTGTGGCAGGATGGCAGGATCCCAACTCTAGAGCTGAGTGTGGGCAGCCTGCTGGGCTGCGGGGCTGCCCCAGGGACAGTTCCTAGGCTGACTTGGAACTCTGGGTTTTCTCCTTCAAGTTGTTTTGTTCCCCCTTTTCATCCTCTTTTGTAAAGGCGATTTACTAGCCCCAGGAAAGACCCTTCAGTTACATAAATTTGTTTTCGGTGGCTCTCATTCCTGTTTTCCTTACTCTTCCAATTGGTACCCACAACTGAAGAGCTGTGTATTTGGCGGACTGGAAGGGCCTGGACAGTGTCTTGGTTTCACTTGTTTTATTTTATTTTATTTTTTAACTAAAGCTATATAAAGCTTGTGGATTAAACAGAATAAATTTCTAAATTAAAACAAACAAACAAACAAACAAACAAAAAAAAGAGCTATGTTTCTATAGATCCTATAAATATCCCAGAAGTCTGTTTCTGCTAAATCTTCCCCCACAGGAACTGAGGGGAGCTGCTGCACAGTTCTCACACTTTTACTTCTTCATAGAGAGCATCCAGTCCATATTGTGTTCTCATTCCTCAAAGCATCATGTCCATCTGTAATCCTACAGGAACCCTAAGACACAGAGGAATGTGGATCTTCCACAGATTGAGAAACAGTAGAGAACCCTGCAAAAGCCAAAGACACTCTGGTGTCCTGCCCCAAACCTGCCTTTGAATGCAGGGAATACACCATCTGAGAAGAACCATACCTCAGATTTCAAAGCTTCAGCCTCTGGGAAACTTGCAGGCTTTGTTGATGTTGATTGCAATTGAAGAGTTACGCTGATTGCAATTTCATACACACTGTGAACTAAGTACATCCTTCAATTGAAAGGCTACTTCCCAGACATATTTTCACAAGAATATCTTTCATTACAAAAGTCATCAATAAAACTTGTAAAGTCAACAATTATGTGCCATGTCAATTTCCTAGGCAAAAGGTGGAAGTCATGAAGACAGAATAGCTGTTTTGCAAAGGTACCAACAAAGCTGAGCCACATGCTGTGCTTGCTGACATGCTACCCCTTATTATCAGTTTGAGATCTGCATGTTACATTCTTGGGGAGCTATTGCAATAATTATTCAGCCATGTTTTCTCTGACAAAATTAGTTTCGAATTTTCCTAAGAAAGTCCTAAACTTCTGCTCTCAAGGAAGTAACCCTAGTTTACCCTACTTGGGAACCTTCTCTGTGCCTAGGAGATTGTTATCTGTCCCTAAGGCAAGCCATGAAACAAAATAATTAGAATAGTTTCATCTCAGGAGAGGCTGACAAGGTTCAGCTGGACAGGACAAATGACAACAAATCATTGCACAGAACTCCTTTTACAGCATATGTAGAATTTATTAAAATTATAACCTACAAGATAAAAGGAGATATATACTAAGCCACTAGTTAGCACTTAGCAAAAAAAAAGCTAAAATGATTAAGATAGTATGATACCATATATAAGTAATTCAAGAATAATACAAAAGAGTGCAAGAAGAAAAAAGTATTGGATTTGTCATTCTTGGAAAAGATTGTTTTATACCAGGTTGTTGTAATGCTAATTAATGTAGAAACAAAGCAATTTCTTTATTAAACAAATTATTATAAGATTGAAAATAACAACTACAACAATTTCTAAGCCTGAACTCTCAGGATTAGGTAAATCTGCAAATAATCTGATTCACCATTAATACATATTAATATACTACTTAAAGAAGGGTGATTCACATTCAATCTGTATTCTATCTAAGCATCTTGAAACTACAAGGTGCTGCCTGGTGAAGAAGAGGCTGTTTTATTCTTCCTTGCTTGCTTGCTTGCTTGCATCCCTGAGATAAAATGATTTGTAGAATTTTAAGAATATAGATATGGAGTTAATGATAATAAAATCTTTCTACTCATGTTTAATCTGGAACACTGGGCTTACTAGAAAAGTATGCCCAGAACAAAATGGTATGATCTGTATTTCTTGAGAACATGAATTGTTTTGAATCTGTATAAATAAAGAAATTTTCTGACTGTTAGTTGGTTAGAGTTGCAAAGCATCCCAGTCTTGGTGTCTTATGCATCCCTCTCCTAGTCTGTTCCTTACATCCACTCTGGATCCTATTCATGGGGCCAGCCCCCAGAAATTATGCCAGAATCACCAAGATCAACATAAAGACTTAAGAAATATTGAAAAAGAAGTAAAAATAAATCTCTAACTGGATTTCTGGTTACAATGTCCCATAGAAAATAAAATCTACACATTTATTTTAAAAGACATTTGAAATGATGCTCCCAAGTCTACTTAGAAAGATAAAAGAACATATAGATAGATATCTAAGCATTTAAAAATCTAAATGTGAATTTAACAAACACACATACTTCTTTTAAAGAAAGCAATAAAAATGATGCTGAAAGAATTGATGAAAAATAGAATCATCAAAACTCAGCAAGATTAATGAGATGAAATTCTCCTGATGCAGAGGCAACACCAAGGCTATTACAAGAAAGACCGAAAATTAGTGGCACTTGACATCTAGACAAGCCATTCATCCAACCAGATGAGTCTAGCCAGAGCTCTCAGCTGAAAACAATTACTCATGTTCCCCAGCTCCTCCCTCCCTCACATACAGGGTGCTGTGCTCTTCTCCAATCAAGAAGCACATGGCCAGCTGAGCAGCCCTAGGCAAGGAAGTTTTTGTTAGACAGTGTATCACTGTGTGAGGATCATGGGTACTTTGCAAGCAGTAATAAATTCCCAAATCCTCAGGCTCCACTCTGCTGATTTTAAGTGTGAAATCTGTCTCTGATCCACTACCACTGAACCTGTCAGGGACCCCAGCATGCAATTTGGACACCAGATAGATTAGGGCCTTTGGAGACTGGCCTGGCCTCTGTAATATCCAATACAAATAGGTGTTTCCATCACTATATAAGAGGCTCTGACTTGACTTGCAAGAGATGGAGGCTGGTTGTCCAATGGTAACCGACAAAGACAGTGGAGTCTGGGTCATCACAACATCACCACTGGTTTCTGAAATTATAATACAATAGTGTAAAGTCATGGGCAAAGTTCCTGAACAATCTTTGAAATCTTTTATGTTGTTCCTTTCAGGGGAGATACTGGCAGTTTTTGAGATTTAACAATATTATATATCAAATGCTTTTTCACAAAACAAGTGACTTGAAGTTTCTAAACATCAGAGTCTATACCACTCCATCCAATCTATGTCAGAATACTGATCTTAGCACAGCTACTGTTCCATCTGGAATTTCTCATTAGGATGTAACAAAACCTCACATCCTGCAGAATGTGACCTGTCCATCACAAATGAACAGCACACATAGGCAGGCAGAGATCACCCTCCATCCCCAGTCTCCTCCTTCACCCTCTGCACTCCTTACCCTGAATCCAGAGCATTAGCAGAAACAGAAACAGAGCAGAACTCATCATTTTTGAAGAGATGAACTTAGGAGAGTGATCAGTGAAGGCAAGAGGACAGTTGTGTTTTTATTTCAGACCAGCAGAGCAAGGACTTCCCTAGGGAGCAATATGCAAATGCTCTGGTCTGTAAAACAGTGTACAAAGAGGGGACAGTTATGTGGGTTTCTTGAATGTGAAAAATAACCCAAAAGTGAAAGTAATGATATCTGATAGAGGTTAAAGGACTGTCAATGCAGTTTAAATCACTTATAAATATGGATCAACAAATTGTCTTCATGTATAGTTTGAAATTTACTTAAATTTTCTCTATCTACACATGACTAAATTGCAGAGAAAAGGGGGGGTTTAATTGAGAAACACATTATTATTATGTGTAAATGAATGCTTATACATACAAACATTTTTAAAATTTTAGTGTTATTTTTTATGACAAATGAGGAAATGGCATTTTCTGGATCCTAATATAGCCAGATTTCATTAAAATAGATAGTAATATACAAGGCTTCCCTTCTATTTTCTAAGTTAAATGACTACACGATTATATCTGGCTGTACTGCCATAAACTGATCATGGCAGAACTTGATAAATGTCACTAATCTTCCACAAAAAGAGGGGGAAGAGCATCACCAGAGGGTAAGACTTAAGAGATTTGGGAGTAAGACTTTGTCTTATGAAACATTTAGTGTTGCTCTATAATCAAAATTTTACTTATCTAAGTCTCACTTACTATGCTGATGTAGCTGACCTGCCTTCTGTGATTCCCTGAGACCAGAAACTCTAATTTCTGGCACTTAGCACCTCTTACTCAAACTGGAAAGGAGTAAGTCAATAGCCTTTGTACTCTCTCAGCAGGAACTGAGCAGCTCTAACTCTCAAACTTCTAGTAGGAACTTGAAGAAAAAAAAGGGGGCACTTAGAAAAGTGTGTCTCTACCCATGTCCGACCAGCGGAATAAGGCAAACGCAACCGTGTTCTTCTTCAAGCAGTTTATTCAGCTATCCCTGTACAGCGCGCTTCCTCTCTCTCTTTCTCTTTTATTGTTTTGTCTTTCTCTTGTCTTTTTCTCTCCCCAGCTCCCGCAGCCCCTTATAAGCATTGCCTTGATCCTATCAGCAGCTGCCATGAAGTCACTAATTGGCCATCTCAATGACGCAATGTGGCATGATCAGGTAACCACACCTCTCAGCACATACAACTCCATGTATGGAGTTGTCTTTTCTCTCATGCAATGCCTATGCCAAGTGCCACCTTGTAATGGCGAGAGTGGAGCCGCTTCCCACAAAAGTGTTTATGATGTTTATTCCTAAGTCGTAAAACATTTCCTATGAATGCTATTTAAGGGGAAAAGCAGAAAGATTCTAAGCAGGGAAAAATTCTCTAAGCAGGAAGGGGGAAAAACTCTTTTAGGCAGGGGGAGAGGATGGAGAGAAAAGAATGTCTCTCTTTTCTTTGTCCTCAGTACTTATACATCTTTCAGAATACATGATCACATATTATGAAGGTCATCACAAGTTCACACAAAAAAAAGAAAATCATGTTTGCATGCATATCCATTGGAAGTAATTATCTAGCTAAACATCCATCACTTGTCTAGCTCCACAGGTTGACTGTAAGTTGAAAACCATAACTAAATTTTTAGTGGTTTATATAGAAAAACCCAGTCAATATTTTATCTTCTGTCCTAGCACCTATAATAAATCCTTAGTTCCCTCTTATGACCTTTGATTAATTGTTTTACAACCTCTTGGAATGTGCTCTGAGTAGGAGAAAGTCTGGTTACTATCTAAGAGCAATTAACTGGTGACACTGGGGAAATTGGCAAAGTTCTCATTGCAGTTTTGTCTATCAGAAAAGTACCTTATAGCAGTCCTATTATAAAAGAGCCTAATAGTCACTAAGATAATTTTATGAATTTTTATAAAATCATCATTAAGACTTAGAAAGTCATCTATTTGTCTATATAGCATCACTACTATACAGTACATTTTCATGGATCTGCAGAGATCTGATCCAAAGGGGTGTTCTATTACTTAGTGATTGTTACATATTTTTAATAATAATAGGAAAAGCATATTGATAGCAGGAATCTTTCCTAAAATGAATCCTTTACAACCTCACTTAATAAGGCTGAACTTGGCACAGATTATGTAATAATCCAAAGCGGTCTATCTCAGGATGATTACCTGCTAGTTATTAGCTTGTCCCATTATGGCTGGCCCTGACATTCTTGTCACTAAACACTAAACAAAACTATTGATGTTAAACATTTTTTCCTCATCAATTTTGTTCCTTTATGTTCTCCAAAATTGTACTTGTAATACTGCTTCACATAGCACAATTCAAAAAATTATGTTATCTTTAAAACTCTGACTTATGTTCTGGAGCTTTGCCATCTGTCAAGTTCTATTATGGCCTGATAGATAGATCTCCTTCTGAGGCATACTATTATCTCCTATTTCCACATCTCCCTTTTGACATCTCTACACAGTTAAGAGAGAACTGTGTCCTCAAACTCTTAAACACACTTTGGATAATCTCTGAAAATGGGAATGATGAGCCTTTCAAGTATCCCCTCTTCTTGGCACTCTGGGCATTGTTGTTCTGGACTCAAAACTAATATAGCCAGCTTAAAGTTATCTTTATAACAGTTAACGTATCTGTCTCACAATCTCTCTAAAAAAACTTTTAAAATTTTAGATAAGCTTAGCATCCTTTCATTTAGATACTCTAAAACTACATCTGGATGAGGTTTGTGGCCTCATTTAACAATGAAACTTCCTCACTGAAAAATCCAAAGGATTTTGAGATGATTCAAAAAGTCACAGAGATCAGATGAAAAACTAAGGGGCATGCCTCCTCCTATGGATAGGCTATTGGATCTCTCCCACACAAGTTCTTCACCTTCATCACTCTTCCTCATTACTAACCCCAAATTAATATTGTGGCCATGTCTTTTGGACATTTTACTTACTGCACACATGTTCATTCAGATTTCTCTCATTCAACTGCTGAGTCTATCTGTTCCTTAAGATTCACTGCTCCCTAGAGCCAAGGCTGCCAATATCTCTCAGTCACTATGGAGCCACACTGCTCACATGCTACAGCTTTACATAATGACTGGCCCATTTTTGAACCTATGTACGTAACTGACTCTAATTTATCAACATTATCCAGCCTTTCCCATTCCCTAATATTTCATTAATACCAAATGATTAGCTACTTTTCTCCATCAACTTAACAATAATGCCTTCCTTCCTATTCTAACCCAACTCACCCCTGCAAGATACTTTTAGCCCATTGAGACAAAACCTTTCCCCACTCTATATGAAAGCACTTATCTGTGAGAATCTAACTCTTTCTTCTGACTCCTCTCTGTGTCTTCCTCTTCCACTTCCCCTGCTTCTCAGGAAGTTTTTTTTTTTCCTCTGTAAGGAAATCATATACTTTTAACCCTATAACAATCATTTTTCTAAAGTTTCTTAAGAACACAAATTGGTAACCACATGATTCTTAAAAACACAAATTAGTAACCACACCAACATCTCACTAAGTTAAAACTCTTCTAATCAATATAAGAGGCTCATTTCCTGGTGTTAGGTAATATCAATACTGTATGAACCAAAACCAGATTTGGCAAAAGTGAAATTCTTTGACTTGATCTCAAAGGTAGAAGTGAATGTGCCAATGGACAGGAAATTAGTACCTTTGCTGTGCAGGAGGATAACTGGCTTCCCAGGAAAAGTAGATCCAGGATGTTACTGTTTCTCCTAAATGAAAGGATTCAGGAATGAATAGAGGGCTGAGGAGGCTACAGAAACTTTAAAAGGAAGTAAGAAAGCATGTGCATGGAGAGATTAAACACCAATGACAGCCATGTTCACACACTGAACAGCTTCAGGAGTGGCTGAGGCAGTATCACCAACAGCATCTGCAGGTTTCTGTAAGAGGACAAAGCACTGTGAGAGGCCTGTCATCATTTTGCTGACAGAAGTAAATTGCAGTATCCTATCAATTGTAAACACAAAATCTGTGCCATAGCCACTGCTTGAGAACCAGGAAGGGACTCAAGGATGAAGAGTATTCTATTCTCTTCTGAAATAAGAAGCTTAGGAGCTTCTTCTGGCTTCTGCTGGTACCAATTCATATCATCATCAATATCCGTGCTGTTTTTGCAACTGATAGTGACTTTTTCTCCTGCAGCCATGAACATGGATGCTGTCGCCCTTACCAGAGATACAGAGGAGAAGGCTGAGGTGATAAGCTAGAGACAGCATGGCCATGGCCTTGAGTGATAGCCAGCTTCGCATGCAGCTTGACAACGTCCATTATATGTCATCTAGAGGCTGAGGTTGTAATGGGGGCATGCAAATTACATTGAATATGATAGTGGGTGGGGAGGCAGGATTGAATGGACAGTGTGAAGCTTCACATAGAGTCTCTTCACAGCTGAGCTGATATACACATGACTAGGGTTCAAATGTTGTCCCAGGAACTTGTCCCTCGTTTACCTCACAATATCCTATAGTTTGTAATACAAGGTGGTTAAGAGAGTGCCTCATTAACATGACCAATGCCTGCATCCTAAATATCTTGATTATCAGTTCCATGTTCAGCTTGTGTTTCCAAACTTTCATACTTTAGTGGAAATTCATCATCACACTAAACTAGAACACAACTTTCAAGGAATAGAGACCATGTTTTATCTTTTTATGTTCTTTGAAGTAAGTAAGTGGGTTGCCAGTGGAACTGGTGAGAATTGAACCTTGTATACAATATTTTCTATTTACTATACATCTATATTTTTAAATACTACATTCAAAATTTTGAAATGGAAATGAGAATTACTCCCTCATAAAAGAACAAAATATTGACAAACATTTAGAAAAATATGGTTATTTCTAAAACAAAATTAACAAACTATTTTTAATACATCAGTTTACTTACAAAGATTTATATGAAGAGAAGTAAGAAAGGAATGCCAAAAGAAACACATGCATGCATGCATATATTGCATGCATACACAAATAATATATTTATATTTACTAGAATATGTAAAGAAAACACTAAAGGACACTTTAGAATTAAAAGTACAGAAATTCATGTCAAATGGAAATGGCAATTAGTAAAAAATAACTACAGATAACATTTTTAAAGTATACTAAGAAAATACCCAACTTTATATGAATTTGTATATTAATAAATACTTGATAGAGAATATAATTAAATAGTTCAATGAAATATCCCTAAAGAGTGAATGTTTAGAGAGAATGATTTAAAATACAAATAAGTGATTAGTTACTGTAGCAAAAATGATGATACTTAAAATCTAGAACTTAACTAAACAATAGCATGTAACTGAAAATGTACTAACAAAATCAGCAATTAGAGGATGCAAATGATGATGAATTGAGTTTGTATAAATTGACCCCAAATCCCAAATACATAACAGGAAATATTAATTGTTTAGATCTCAAAAAATTAAGTCTAAAACAGAATCTACCTGAAAAATATAGAGATGGATTGCAGCCTGAAATATAGTGCATGAAAATTATGTAATCAATTGAGACTTCTATTGAGAGTGTTAAAAAAATTATAAAATTCAAAATAAACAAAACCACAATAATGATATAAAGTCTAATCCGAACATAGAGAAAGATACTGATGGTTCCCTGAATAAGATATAAAGAAGATTCAAAGAAATAGTAAAAAGTTAAACATCATATGTTTGTATAGAAAGTCACATTAAATCTACACATGGAATAACATCCTGCTTGTAAGGATTCAAGGGAAGTGGACAATCAGATATTGTTAATAGGACTATAAAGTGATAACAATAAAAGTACTTTGGCAATCATTCTACCACTAAAACAAGAGTTATTATATAATTCATCTTTTTAAAAGGTCTTGGATATCTTTACAAAGCAATGAAAACTCATTTTCACACAGAAATTAGTGAAAAGTGGTTAATAAAAGTTCTTCCAGAAGTAGCCAGAAATGAGTTACTACTTAAATGTTCCTCATTTAGGAAACAGGTAACATGAGGTTCTTCAATACCATGGACTTCTACTCTTAGTCAAAGAGAAACTAATTCTTTCTGCATACAACTCAGAAGTGTTATAGAATAAAACAACCCAAAGCAAAATTGTGTGCGTTGTGTGAGGGGTTTTCTGTAGTGGCTGATTGAGTAAAGGATAAGGATGGGGTGGTGACACCAGGGAGTTTTGTGGTAGCAGTGTAGGTAAATAGATGACTACAGTTCTGAAAACACTGACTATTTATGTGACCAGTAAGCCTAGACAGAGTGCACATGTGAACACAGCATCCATATAGGCAAGTGCAAATGAGATCATTAATAATATGAAATTTCTTTCAGTCTCCTCATTTATCTTATTATTTAAGATATCAACCAAAGAGAAGCCTGTATGCAAGGTGCACAGTTCCTGCCTATACATTTTTGAATTTTTTTATGAGTGTATAACTATTTGAGAATACAAAATTTAAAAGGCTTGGTTATGTCAAGTCGTCAGAGAAACCATTTACTGAGCTATACTTCTCTCTACTGGAGGAATTGCAATCAAACTCTTCTTGCACATTTTGGAGAAATTAGGAATGGAATGATTGTAAAGTAATTCATGCTTATTAGAAGAGTCACACTGAAAATGTAAATGCCTAATACCCAAACCCAATATATCTGCAGAAACCAAAACATTATTTAAATGGCATGCAATGACTCTTTTATAAGACTCCCTCAGCTCCATCTAATGTTCGGTTATAGGGTTTTTTTTTTCCAATGGAAGCAGGGTGAAGCCTCTCAGAGAAAAGTTATACTAGGTATCTATCTGAAAGCATAAAAGAATTCCATAATATTGTCATGGACTGGTTCTTGCCCATAGAATGTGTCTCAATTTAGGGCAGACATTGGTTGACGATACCCTCCATCTCTGCAATATCTTTGTTCCTGCACTTCTCGGAAGCAAGACCCAACACAATTTTTTACAAACATTAAAAGAGAAATTCTCAACTTTATGTGAAAAATAAAAACAAAACAAAAAAAAACAACAACAAAAACAAAAACAACAACAAAAAAAGACTAAGCCACCTAAAACAATCCTGAACAATAAAATCATTTCTGGAAGATTCAACATTTCTGATCTCAATCTGTATGACTGACCAATCATAATTAAGTCTGCATGGTGTTGATACAGAAACAGAAAAGTTGAACAGAGGAATCAAATTGCAGACCTTAAAATAAACCCACATTATCTATAAACACTTGGTATTTGACAAAAAATCAAAATTGTGTAATGGAAAAAAGAATGCATCTTCAACAAATGGTGCTGCTCTAACTTTATGTAGAAGAATGAAAATAGATCCATATTTACTACCC
Source organism: Arvicanthis niloticus (assembly GCF_011762505.2). Taxonomy (NCBI): domain Eukaryota; kingdom Metazoa; phylum Chordata; class Mammalia; order Rodentia; family Muridae; genus Arvicanthis; species Arvicanthis niloticus. Next base: position 7,287,794 of record NC_047666.1, on the reverse strand, counting down.
TGCAAAAACTCAGGCCTCTGCAAAAAGGCCTACATAAAACCAGATGCACTGAATCTAATAGAAAAGAAAGTGAGAAAAAGCCTTGAAGGAATATGGTACACAAGAATATTTTCTGAACAGAACACCAATAGGTCAGGAACTAAGATTAACAATTTGTAAATGGGATCCTCTGAAACTAGCAACCTTCTGTAAGGAAAACAACACTGTCAATAGGACAAAATAGGAGTCTACAGATTGAGGAAAGATCTTCACCAACTTGACATTTGACAGAGGTTAGTATCCAAAATATATAAAGAAGCCAAGAAGTTTGACAGCAACAACTCAATTAAAAATGGGGTACAGAGCTAAACAGATTAATTCTCAATAGAAGAATATCAAATAGCCAAGAAGCACTAATAGAAATGTTCAAAGTCCTTAGTCATCAGGAAAATGCAAATCAAAACAACCATGAGAGTCCACCTTACATCTATCAGAATGGCTAAGGTCAAAAACTCAACTTACAGAACATGTTGGAGAAGAAGTGGAGCAAGGGAACACTCCTCCACTGCTGTGATTTCAAACTTGTACAGACACTCTGGAAATCAATCTGGCATCTGAGACTGAGAGAATGGCCAGCCTATAACCACTCCAAATTGATACCCATTTCATAGACAAGCACCAATCCCTAACATTATTAATGATTCTCTGTTATGGTTGCAATCAAGAATCTAGGTCCTCTGAGAGACTACACCCAGTAGCTAACTGAAACAAATGCAGAGACTCAAACCCAAACATTGGACAGAACTCAGGGACTCTTAAAGAAGAGTTGGGAGAACAAGTGAGAGATCCAAATTGGATAGGAGCTTCAACAGGAAGACCAACAGAGTCAACAAGTTGGACTCTTGGGGGCTCTCAGAGACTAAACCAAAGAGCATACACAAGCTAGACCTATGCCTGCTACACATATGTAGCAAATGTGTAGCTTGGCCTTCCTGCAGGACCCCAACAACTGGAGCAGGGGCTATTCCTAAAGCTGTTGCCTGTTTTTTGAAATCCATTTTTCTACCTGTGCTGCCTTATCTGGCCTCAGTGAAACAGGATGTGCCTAGCTGTGCAGAGACTTGAGGACTTGATGACTTGAAAACCAGTGGCTCAGATGTTAAGGGATATTCAGTAGCTATTTAAAGTTAGGTTTTAGATTTACTCCACTGGAAGAAACATATGCCTTTTACTGAGTTATAGCCAAGAACCAAGGTTTCAGAGGTCACACAATCCAGGTGCCAACTTACTATTTTGCTAAATAAAATCAGTGTCAAACTACCCTCAAAATTTATTTCTCTCTATACATAGAATAATGCATCTCTCAGATCCCATTAGAGACTTGTATGTAGTAGATGGAGGCTAAAACAAAGCCATCCTCCCCCTCATGCTTCTGAGAATGCAGAGGCTTTGGAAGAACTGCCTCCTGAAAAAGCAAAGTGGACTGAGGAGACAATGAAAATGGTGCCTGTCTAACCCCATCGCTGATTTCTTTTAGGCTTGGACCTTCTGCTACCTGGGAGGTCTCCTTTAGATGCCAAAAGGCGTTGTCTGTTAGGCGTTGTCTAATTCAAGGTTTCCCATATAGAGAACATATCACTGGACATTTGAAATTCCAGGAAGCCAGGAACATAACCTTGGTAACTGTTCTCCTTTCTCTCTTACATTCATGAGAAACAGCACCTGGTCACTGCTTAGAAAAGCCTGGCCTGCCAGGGCATCTCCAGGCATCTGCATCCATCTGCCTTGACCCAAAGCACTCGAGGCTGCTTCTGAGAAATGAAATCCTTTGTTGTATGCCTGTATTTATCACAGCTGCTAGAATATTCAAATTCTTAGCAGAGACTTGGTGCCTTTGGGAAACTGAACCACATAATAAGTTAGTTTTAACTGCATCTTGCAGAATATACCTATTTTTAGCAATTATCTTTGGATTTGCTGAAACAAAAAGCTTTCTGAAAATTAATGATTTTCACCAATGATTTTACTGATTTCTTTATATACAGAACTGACCTGCACAAGATTCAAGTGAAGTTTAGAAGCCTGTATTAAGAGAGTGCTAGTTTTTATAAGAAGAAAATGCAGAGATAAGGTATACCAATGCAGAAAGATCTATGGGTTTAGAGTCAAGAAATGAGCCAAATCCTGTGTGAACACAGGTAAATCACTTCTCTCTGATTCTCAACATTCATTGTCACCCTTCAGTGAAGAGATTATGTCATGAAAACTGAGTTTTATTGAGAGTTAATCTCAGAATTTCTATTCATTAGAGCAGTGGCTAGCTATTCATTAGAATATGCTCTCATGGGTAGTTTTGCTTATGAAATAAGACATTTTACACTAGCCTAGCCTTTCCTTTTCATCCCATTGCTGCAATAAATTATCATGACAAAAAAGCATCAGGAGGTATAGGGGGTTTATTCATTTTACAATTCCAGATTGAAGTCCTTCATCTCAGGAAGACAGTGCAGAAACTTTAAACAGCTGGTCACATCACATCCACCATGAGGAGTTGAAAGACATGAATAAATGTATGCTTGCTTTGTTGCTTGTTGTGCTCAGCTTGATTTTTCTTTTATATAGTTCAGGGCCTCCCTACCCCACCTGGAAAATGGTGCCACCCACAGTAGGCTGAGTCTTCCCAGATGAATTAATTAAAATAATCCCCACAGACATGCCTATGGGCTAAACTAAGGTAGAAAATGTCTCAATGATACTCTCTTCCCAAGTGATTTTAGGCTGTTTTAAGTTGACAGTTAAAATTAACCATCACTAGGTTAGTCTGGGGTAAGGAAAATAATAACAACTTTGGGCAAAAAATGAGCAGAGATTTGTTATTAAATTATCTAGATGATAAAAGAAGAAAAGCAACCAAGGAGGAAGGGACCTAGAGTAGAATACGGAGCTGAAACAAGAGAACAGAAGAAGTCACTGGGACAGAGACAATGGTTATCTCCTCTGCAATGAAGCAGCAAAAATCAAGTGCACAATTTTCTCCCATTCTCAGCCCTAAAACGGCATGATCTCTCTGGAACATGAAAATATACAGTACTGCTAGATATGGCTCCTGAGTAACTGCATCTTGCCAACCCTTTACTACTAATTGTTATATGATAGTGTAGAGTGAAAAATTATAAAGACCATTTTATGAAATATATGTAGACTTTTTCTTTGCCATTAGACCTGAGCAGAAAAAGTGCAGGCTCCAGAACACGGAACTGAATGTAAGATTTCAGGTTTTCACTGCCCCAGGACACATTCTGGGTGGAGGACATTATCCCTGAATCAGAGGACACTTGCTGGATTAACATTCCTCAAGCCTCAGGGTGGGGAAAGCTCAAAGCAAGAAGACACATTCCTGACCACAGAGAAAGATGCAAGTCATCTAGGTGGGGCTATAGCTGGAACAAGTGAAAAATAGTTAACTTGAAATAGTTGGTAATGACAGGGTAGGGCACAGTGACATGGTAAAACTACACTTTTGAGAAGAATGAGTGTGCAGAGTGATTTTCACATGACTCTAAATCATTTAGGGTGAGTTCCTCTGAAATGTTCCACTATTTTTATGTTATGTATCCTTGACAACCCCTCACACCCTCCCCACTTCCCTAGTTTGTGGTTTACTCCTTTAAAAACCCTCCTCAGACTGACTGGCTTGGTCAAACTCTACTCCTGTGTGAGTGTGCAGTTTGACCACTGGCTGCCAGCTTTCTTCCCTAATAAACCTCTGCTGATTGCATCCAGGTATGGTTTCTTGTGATTTTTGGGTGGTCGTGATTTCCTGAGACTTGAGGAAGGGTCTCCCGAGTCTGGGGGTCTTCATTAGCAGTAAATAAACTCTCAGCTTAAAGCATTATAAGATGCAAAAGCAGTGTGTTATAACACGTACAACTTGTTTTATTCTAGGCTCCTTTCTGACTTCTAGTATAAGTCTACTGTGTATGAGATTGGGGTTTGCACTGGTTCCCTTCTACCACCTTCACAACTCTGCCCCAGGAGGGAAAACTCATCTATGGTCTGAACTGATAAGTACTGCTGTGGTTTCTACTGACTGAAGGGTTTAGGTAATAGAAGGCATCAACAATTCCTCAGAGATTTAAGAAGGGAAAGCCAGGTTCTTCCTGGGTCCCAGATGGTTGACAAGGAAGAGTCCTGGTTGACCTGCCCATTGTTGCCTCTCCTGCTTCCACAATTAATTAGACTGCTGACAACCCCCTCCCCCCCGTCCTTTCTTCTCCCCAGGATCTAACAGCTCAGTATTGTAGGTCTCTCTAGGTGCTTCAGTAACTTGTACTGGCTTCTCAGTTCTGCCACTATTTTCCCATTGGGACTCAGGTTTAATAAGACTAACACCACTTTTATTTAAATTTCAAATAGCAAGATGAATCCAGTATGCTGAATATCTTAGGAACATCCAGGCATTTAAAACATCTGGAATACATTACTTCAAAAAATGTGTCATGTAAAAGTCTGGAAATAAGAAGTATGCTATACATATGGGTCCAAATCTCAAAGAAATAAAGCTTTGGTTTCAATGAGAAAAAAAAGACTCACTAAAGGTCAACTTCAGTGAATAAATGTCAGTTGTGTGCTCTGCCATAGCAAGGGCATCTATAGCACATCATGTTTAAAAGCCTCAGGGCCCTTTACAGAAGAGGGGCAGAAAGATTGCAAGAGCCAGAGGTTGTTTATTGTTCATTCATGCTGTGTCTTTTGAGAACTGTGTGTTTATTTCATTACCCACTTATGCAATGGACTGATAGGTTCCTTGTTGATTAGTTTAGTTATACTTTTAGTTCTGTGTATATTTAGGTAATAACTCCATGTTGAATGTATAGGTACCATGTGTTCTAGGGGCTCAGCTACTCATTATTTTGAATCTCTCAACATCTTCATCTTACAAAGTCTCAAGAGAATCTCCCATTGCTATATAACATAGAATAACATACTGTATATCAAGCCTCAGCAATTAACCTGTCCTCAATAATCCACCTTGAAAGTAAAACCCAGAAGGAAGTTTTATTCAATGTGGCTACACTGAAAAATTGGGGACATCCAAATAACTATCAGATTTATGCAGTCCTGAAATGAGATTGAAGATTAAACAGAGGGTCACAGTTATGCACACTGAAGCAGCCCTGTTTAAGGTGTAGTCCTGTCTACTATCAGATTAAGTGAATACACTTGTATCTATCATCCTGCAAGACCCTGAGTGACATCCCCTGCAGAGAAGCTGCTGCTTCTCCTTCTACCTGCATGAACTCTTATGGAAAGTCTTATTTCCTAGGTGTTGGGAGCCACAGTGAGTGTGTCAGCATTTGACATTCCAAGATGGCGCGGACATCGTGTCCTCCCCATTAGTAAACAACTAACTGCGCAGGTGCAAAGAGGCAAAAGCGTGCCAAAAGTCACTGCCCAACCCGGGGCGTATTATGGGTAATGAGTGACCACCCAATCAGAAGTGAATACGTCACTCTAGGGTGTATTTAAGCTGTGCCTCTTCCTGTCCTTTCCGTCTTTCCGCCTCTGGTTATATGAATAAAGCCTCGTTGTAGTAACCACCCGAACACTGCCTCACATGTCTTCTCTGCGGGCGAAGGGGACACAGAAGGGGCTCGGAACATCTGGTGCCGAAACCCGGGAATTTCAAGGCGCTGCGGAAGACCACCCAAGTTTTGGGGCGGGTTAAAAGACTACAAGATCAAGGTACACCTCTGGAAGGTATTCGGGGGGGGGGGGAGCCTTCGTTGCAAGCGGATATTCACCCATTGCCTCGGCTACAATAGTTGGCCTCTTGCTTGTGTTTTCGCTGTTAGCTTATTTATGTTGTGAGGATTCAGCCGACAACACAGCTATTAGGGCAAGTCAAGAGGTTTCAAGACTGGTCCACTCCAGGCTATCAGAACCAGAGCGTGTTAACCAGCATCAGGCCAAAGGGCCTGGGGATCAGGCCAAAGTGCCTGGGGAGACAGAGTACTCAAAAGGAACAAAGGCTACTGCAGAGCTCATTAAGCTTAAGGACCCTTCACCGGCTGGTGAAGAGAGAGTGGAATTCGGGGGACCCCCCTGTACCCCATTAAGGAGCTTGCGCCCACAGATCTTAGCAGCTCCGAGGAAGAAAGCATAGAGCAGGAGGTGGCTGCCTATACAAAAAACAACCGTGCTAAGATAAGACTAAGAAAGTTCTTAAGTCACTCAGCCCAGCCCCACTGACCTCGGCTGGTGCCAGCGGCTCGCTCGGGCTCGAGGGTCCCCTGCTGTGCTTCCCGGCTCAGGCTGTGGAAACAGAGGCGCTGCGATGGGGCCCGGGTCAGACTGGTTGCAGGGACGTCTACGCTCTGCTACCTGCAGTGGCTTGCAACCCGGCAGAGCGAGAGCAAGAGAGCGTGTCACAAAAGACAGCCAGAGGAGGAAGACAGTCTGCTCTGGGAATAGGCATCCCACTGACAGGCACACGGGGAGTGCCCCGCAAGCTTAGAGCAAGCAATGCCATTAATTGAACAGATGATCTTTGAAAATGCCACAGCTGAATGCCATGCAGCCATTGTCCCTCGTAGGAACAGGAGGCTACAAGATCGGCTGAGGGCCTGTTGTGGCCCGGGAAGGGAGGCTGTTTGTGCTTATTCCACAGGTGAAAACAATTCAATTTGGGTCCCTATGTGGCTGGTTTAGATCGTGAAGAAGGAAGCCAGATTGCAAGATGATGACCCTAATTCTCCTGATACTGGTTCGATTTGGGGATAAGTATACCACTGTGAGCCATAGTTAGATCTTGGCCTGTTCCCATGCCAGTACATTTAAATTCTACAGTGCTGCTTTTGTTTACAGCTATTGAGTGTTACTTGGTTGCCCCGGCCTCAGGCGCATCCGCCAGCAGCCTGAGTCATAAATGCTACAAATTTTCCATTAAATTTTACACTTTGTTTTGTGGCAACAAAACTTTATAACATAAAGGTAATCTACTTGGTGTTGATTTGAGAGAAAATAGATTGCTTACATCGTTAAAGATTGGTTTTGTTTCTCAAAAATACGGTTATACTCTAATATTACAAAAGAGGCTTTAAAACATAGTTAAACTGCCAATATTCCATTGGCTACAGTTGGTAGTTCAACCAAGAGTTTGAAAATTTTTGATTTGCCTATGTTTATAGAGAAAAGATACAACACATGTCTTTTAAGGTTTATAGTTTAAATTTAAGGTTTAAAGTTAAAGCCAAAATCACACAGTCCAGGCCTAGCCAAGCCTCAGAGAACAGGCAGAGGGAGGTTAAGCGCATTTACATTTGAATTAAGACAATGCAGACTGAGCTACAGAAGCCCAGGTGCTATACATCCCTTTTGTTCTGGGTCTTCACTGCCAGGCCCTAGAAATGTGCTTACCGGAATTCGTCTCTTGTCTTCATTGTTTCTTGTGAGAAGAGGGATAAATCTAAGACCCAAAGACTTTACAACAGTCTGTGGGCTAAAAGTTATGATTTTAATTCCTTTATATTCAAAGTTGTTAAAAATGAGATGCTTTGGATTCCTCTAATATACGTAACCATTATTAGAGAATAAGGTTGGCTTTTATCCGATATATTTTCATTGGACTAAAAAAGATTGGTTATTAAATTAATCCAAAATAAAGTTCAAATTTAAGATTTATACAGCCTAACTTGCCTACTCCAGCTGCCATTTCAGTAATAATATAATGCTTTATATTATATAAATTATAATAATATAATTCTATAAGTAAATGCCATCAATTAAATGCTTCATATTTTCTCTTCTTGCTATGCCACAGTCCTAATCTGGGTTTCTATAAACTTGCCTACCTCTAATGCAGGATAGCTAGATTCTGGTGGCACCATATTGCCCTGGCTTTTGTTGATTGTATTTTTACACTGGCCCTTAGCCATCTGGTTGTCCCTAGTTTTTGCTGGCCTGGTCATACCTTGTGGGCTCAGGCCTCCAGGGATGCAGATAGAGCTTGTGGTCCCTGAAGACCCCCAAACTTGGGAGACCCTTACTCAAGTCTCGGGAATTCATGGCCACCCAAAAATCACAAGACACTGTACCTGGATGCAATCAGCAGAGGTTTATTAGGCTGAGTTGGCTGGCCAAGGTCAAATTGCATGTTCATGTAGAAGCAGAATTTGACAAAAGACCAGCAAGCTGAGGGGCTTTTTATAGCATGGGGTGGGGAAAGGGAGGAGTTTTCACACAGTTACACATGATTGGTTGCTTTACAAATTTTGAACATCAGTAGGCTGTAACACTGAGAAGACCTCAAGTGGGGGAGGCAGGGGGCGGGGGGGGAGGAATGGGTAACCAAGGAAACATAACAAGAACAGTGGAAAGTTAGCTAGTTCTTGGAACCACCCAGATGACTTGCATCTTTCTTTGTAGTCAGGAATGTGTCTTCCTGCTTTGGGCCTTCCCCACCCACAGGAGGGTTCTCTTCCCTGAGGCATGAGGAATGTTAATACTCTTCCTGGAATGTATATCGGAGCAGTGAAGGCCTGAAATCCTACATTCAGTTCTGCTTTCTGGAAGCTGCATTCTTTTGCTCAGGTCTAGGGGTAAAGAAAAAGCCTGTATATATTTTATAAAACGGTCTTTATAATTTTTCACTCTACAGTCCCTAGCGGTTGTTTCTGTTTGTACTGGGCAGCAGAAGGCCTCCAGGGATGTAGGCAGAGTTGTGGCCCAGGAAATGAAGTAGAATGGGCATCAAATTGCTTGAAACTGCTAGTTTTGCCCAGATGTGCAGGTAGAGAATTGGGGTTGGGGTCTCACTTGGTGGTGGCTGATGGTGGCAGGTATCTAGATTATACTTAGGGACATGGACAGGATGATGGAGGACAGAGGGGCCAGGGCAGGCCTCATGACTATTTGGCTTGCAGGGAACCCAGCAAGCAGGAGTTTGGAGTTTGAGGAACTAACCTGGTTGTCCCTGGCCAGCAGTCGGCCTCCAGGGATTCATGCAGAGCTTCACCCAAGGGAAATGGAGTTCAGATGGGACAAGATGGAACTCACCACTATTAGTTTTGCCAAGAGTGGCTGGCAGGCAGGGATTTGGGTTAAGGTTCTTACCTGGTAATCCTTGATAGAAGAGAAAGTTCTCCTGAAGAAAACTCCAATACCTCAGGCACTAAGATCAACAATTAATAAATGGGCCCTCATGAAACTGTAAAGTTTCTATAAGGCAACAAAGGACACACCATCTATATGAAAAAATGACAACCTGCAGATTAGAAAAAGATTCCAAGAACTCCATATCTGACAGAGGGATGACATCCAAAATCTATAAAGAACCTAAGATAATAGACATCAACAAACTAAATAACCCAATTTAAAAAAAAAAAAAAAAAACAAAGTACAGACTAAAGAGAGAATTTATGACAGAAGATACTCTAATAGCTGGGAAGCATTTAAGAAATGTTTAACATCCTCATTCATCAGGCAAATGCAAATCAAAATGACTCTGAGATTTCAACTTACCCCTGTCAGAATGGCTAAGATGAAAAACTCAAGCAACAGCACATGCTGGTGAGGATGTGGAGCAAGGGAAACACTGCTCCATTGTTTGTGGAAGTGTAAACTTCTACAACCACTTTAGAAATCAGTCTGGCAGTTTCTCAGAAAACAGAATAATTCTACCTCAAGAGCTATCTCTCACACTCCTGAAAATATACCCAAAAAAAAAGATATTCCAACATCCCACAAAGACCCTTGTTCAACTATCCTCATAGCAGCAGTGTAATTCATAATAGCCAGTTCTGGCCTCAATAAGAGAGGGTATGCCTAGTCATGTAGTAACTTGATATGCCAATGTGGGTTGATACCCAGGGGGATTCTTCCTGTTTTCAGGGAAGTGGGTGAAATGAGAAGAAGAGCTGACTGAGGGCAGGACTTGGAAAAGTGGGACTAATTTTGGGATGTGAAGTGAATAAATAAATTAATTCATGAAAAAATGAAAGTGAAAATAGTTTCAAGAGGTTGAAAAGAATTATTGACATTACTTAACAGGAAAGTCAAGGCAATTCCAGTTGTGGCTTGGTCAAGAGAATCAAGGGTATCAGTTTTGGTATCCAGAACCAGCTTGGCAAAACAGCTCCAAAATCAGGAATGTCACACATAGGTGACATCTGTTGCCATGACAACCCTGCTTACCTTCTTAGAGCTCACTCCTCACACTCAACTGGGAATCATCTATGTCACAGCCTAGATAAAAGGCAAACCTTTCCCCACCTTCCACCATTTTTCCCCTTGTCTTTTCTCTCTCTCCCCCTTTGTCCCTGTTTCTTTCTAATAAAACCTCTACCACATGGAAATGCTTTGGCCTGGTGTGATCTATCTAGATAGGAGCTGCCATCTCAAACACAACAATCAGGAAACCAGTCTTTCCACCTCTTGGTTCAGATTTCTTTGGAGATGTCTTTAATATCAGATTACATTTCTTTATGGAAAAAAAAGAAAAGAAAAGAAAGAAGAAGGAGGAGGAGGAGGAGGAGGAGGAGGAGGAGGAGGAGGAGGACGAAGAAGAAGAAGAAGAAGAAGAAGAAGAAGAAGAAGAAGAAGAAGAAGAAGAAGAAGAAGAAGAAGAAGCCAAAAGCTCTGGATGGTGTATCAAAGATTCACAGAAGCTGTGAACGTGGCCCTGTTCACAGTGCACTAGTACAAATTTCACTTGGGTTGTGAGTAGGCTCTTTGCTTATATGGTCCTAGGCTAGGTATGTTGGTTCATACCTATTGTAAGACCCAGAGCACCAGTTCTTACATCTGGGATGTCCCCTTCTAGTCTGGGATGTCCCCCTCTAAAAACACAGAGACAAAGATTGATGCAATGTTCAAAAAGTTTATTGATTCATACAGAGTGCTGGAACCATCCCCCATTGGAGTAGAGGTGACCCCAAAGAACAAAGGCATTCACCCTTTATACTTTTCCAGACCATAGGTTCCAGGTAACAGCATGATTTGGCCATCTCCCATTGGTGGGGCCCATTGTCCTCTGCATTCATTGGCAGTCCCTGGTGAGGAAGCATCCCTGGTATGTAGAAGGGGAAATAAGGGGCCTCTCCCTTACCTCATCTGAGTCATTTTGTGAGACAGGGTGTTTCCAGAATGCTCTGATCCTGAGCTCAAAGGAAAGTCTCAGCCCCCTGGTATTTTTTCAAAAAGGGAAGAAGTTCTACTTATCTAATCTAATCTTTACACTATACTATCTGCACTGAGGTTGAAGCAAGAGGATTAGATGTTCAGAGATATCCTTGTCAACATAAGGAGTTGAAAGGCAACCTACAATATAGGAGATTCTGTCTGACACCAAAAGTAAAGATGGCAAACAAAGAATAATCTTGGTAGCAATCACTTTGGATATCAGCATTTGGAAGGAAGAAGCAGTTGGATCTCTGTGAGTTCCAGGATAGTTGGGTTTATATAATAATTTTCCAGCCAGCTAGAGACCTTGTCTCCAAAACGAAACACTATAAATTACTATCACATACTTTATATCATGCACAAATATAACTGTTTACACAGGCACTCAAGTGTTCATAGTACTTTATACTATTACCCTATTTTTATATGGTGTCCTGTATGTCAGGCCAGCTTTAACTAACTATATACCTAGGATGACTGAAGTTAGAGTCCTTCTGCTCCACTGTGCACCATCATGACCAATTTTTGCAGTGCTGGAGATGAACTTCAAGGACTCAAGCATGCCAGGAAAGCACACTAATATACTAACATCCATCCCTTTTCCTCTTTTTTTAAAAAAAGAGATTCTACTAAGTAACCCATGCTGAACTTCAAACTCTTGCTACCTCAACTTCCTGAGTAGGACAGATGGGGAGCTTCATGCCCAGCACTGAGTAATCAAAGTTTACTTCATGGTGTCACAATGAAGTAGTGACATAGTATTTGAGGATTGTGACATCACAAGGAAAATCACACATTACAGTGCTGCCAGGTTTGCTATGTCAGAAAGTGCTTTAATGATGTCACAGTGCAGTTTGGTGGTATAACACTGTTCTGTTATGTCACAATTCAAAATAGTGATAGCATAGTTCAGCATTGCAGTGCCATCATATATGTAATGTGGCAATGTGTTAACTCAATGGAGCATTATGACATCAAAATTCAGCACTATAAGAGCACAATGGATCATTATGTCACTCCAGTTGAGCATCTAATATAATCATTCAGGTTTGTAACGTCACAATGAATCTTTATGATATTATGATTTATTATTGTGAGGACAAAACAGCATATTTTGATAACACAATGTATCAATGTGCCAATGACAGGGTCAAACTGTAGAGCCCTGCACTGTTATAGTGAACATATAGTGTCTATAGACCATTGTGATATCACAAGAGCCCTACAGGGTCTTTGCTCTTCTCAACCTTGAACAGGCTGAATACAACCTTGTTTACCACAATAGATCTTGCCACAATAAGACCCAGGTGGAGTCATCTACCTGGCTGCACTTGCAACTTCCTACAGGAACTTAGAAGAATAAACTGTCTGCTGAGCTTGCTTTGAGACATAATCCAGCTGAAACAAAGAATGGATTTGGTGGGTTTCCCCTAGATATATGTGCAGTCCTGAATATTAAATTTGAGCCTTGATCAGAAACTTTGTTTTGGCTTCATGCTTCTCTTGCCCCTCTGTCTCTGTTACATTTCTGGCCCTCCTTTCAGGTGAACTCACTTTGTCCATAGTAGCTGGATGGCTACAGCACATAATAGAACAGTGAACCTTTAACTATCTCAATGTACTTTGTGACATCACAAAAAGACACGTGATATAACATTTAAGGATTGTGATGACAATGTTATAATGTGATTGCCTGATGATATGATAACAACTGGATAATGTGATGTCATATCCACATTGTGATAGCTCTGTTTAATTTTACATGGATTGGTGTTTTACTGCATGCATGTCTGTGCACATTAGTGTGCCTGGTGCAAATAAAAAGGAGTATTCTGTGGGCGACACTGTCACACACTACAGCTTCCACAATGGTTATCTTTAATTTAGAGGGTGGGTGGTAATGGCAGAGGGCAGGTACAAAGGACTGGGGAGATGAGTAGAATTGTGGAGCATAATGTGAAATTCACAAAGGATCAATAAAATGTTTTTTACAAAACCTGTATGCTACTATATCTGCCTCCTAACTGGGAGGGTTTGTTGTGGGAGGGTTTCATGTATCCCAAGCTGGTCTTCAGCTCACTATGAAGCAAGGAAGGACTTTGAATTCCTGATTCCTTGCCTCTGCCTCTTCAGTACTGGGAATACAAGTCTATCACCATCACAAATAATTTCTGCAATGCAAGGAATGGAATCCAGAGTTTCATACACTACCAGATGAGCTGCATTGGAAGCTTCAAAGGGGATGGCATCTGAAATGTAAGTAAAATGTAAATAAATAAATATATATAATAAAAAAGGAAGCCTCAAGTATTCTTTAATTGAATCAACAGGACACTAGCTCCTGTCCTAAGATAAACTCTACTTTTCGAAAATGAGATTTCAAAAGTAATTGAGGAACAAGTTTAAAAATACAACCTGGATAAATTGCTTGAAAAATAGCTCTGGATGCCACCACTCTTCTAATATCTCAACACCCATAATCAGCTTGAAGAAGTTAATGAAGAGTCAGTGCCCCTATTCCCTGGGCTTGGGCTCTAAGGTGGTTAATATTGGGCTGTCTTTCTAGGGAAAAGTAGTGGTTTTGTTGGAACAGGCAAGATTAGCTAGGATGTATTACATAGCCATAACCTATTGATAGAAATCTATATAATTATTATCAAGATGAAGTTATAATTTCTTAAATGGCACAAAATTTACTTTGATTTCAAATTTAAGATTTTTATTGGTATGAGCTTCTTATTGATATAAAAGTGAGATGAATATTGATACTCTCATGGGCATTGTGCCTGTATAACACATTTAGGAATACAAGACCTAGACCCAGTTTTTCTTTAACTTTTTTAACTGATTTGAGACCGTTCACCTGTGAGTTAAGAGCCTATAGCAAATTCATGGCTTTGAGTTTATTGTTAGGGTGTTTTCTATATTTTATTTAGAAATAGCTGAGAGGAATGAACAGACAACAATCCAGATTACCTTACATGGATAGTTGGTTTTCAAAATGTCAAAAGTCCACAGAATTGACGTTACAAACATTTTTATATTAATGTTCGTTTTGATTAAAGACCTGTTTGCTCCTGACAGCTTCTTATCTTGGATTCTAAGAAGAAATTGAGCATCTTTGGAGTTACTCCAGCTGTGGGGAGACAACCACAAGGCAAGAATTGCCTCTTTCCATCTACAGACAAATTACTGTCCAGAAAAGGACACACTTGCAGAATAGTCGACGGATTATATCTGCCTAGACAGAGTAATCAGCCCTTAATAATTCTGCATCACTAAGGTCTGTCAGATGATTCTGGGCCAGAAGGCTGAAGATTTGATGCTCCAATGTTCTGTAGTATAGGGACTGTCCAGGTGTTCAGCAGTCTCTGTAAATTGGCCAAGTTTTAGAAGCTATGCTTAGTGCTTTCCATAATTTCAGTTAACTCAGTCATTCTGGATTTCTGATGGGGTTGAAAACCTATAGTCTCATAGCCAATCCTGCCTATTCACTTTGAAAGAAAAGGTCTGAGTAGATAGTTTTCAGCTGACATTCATTCTAAAGCCAAGAAAAAAGCCAGGTTCAGAACTAGATGTTTTAGTTAGGAGAGATGACAGAGGTTCTGGTTAGTCAACAAAATGATGGACTGGGTATTAGGACTATCTTGTACCTCACTGATACAAATAGGCATAATTATGCTCTAATTGTATTTAGAGAGAAAAGTTTTATTTTAACAGGAAGGGTGATATGTAGGAGGAGCTAAGTGGGAAGGAGTACCAAGAGGAAGAGAAGGAGTAAGGAGAGGAGAAGAAGGAGAGGAGAAGCTAGGTGATGAGAAAGAGAAAGAGAAAGAGAAAGAGAAAGAGAAAGAGAAAGAGAAAGAGAAAGAGAAAGAGAAAGAGAAAGAGAGAGAAAGAGAAAGAGAAAGAGGAGGGGGCATGGAGGCAGATGTTCCTGTCTCTCCACCAGTCAAAGATAGTTGATATATCTAGGTTGGGTATTGGGTTTCACTTCTGATTGAACAATACCAAACTTATAAGGCCTTTGATTAACATTTTTTAAAAAAAAATCGTATAAAAGCAAAAAGGAAAGGGGGTCATGGGATTGGGATTTTCTAGGGAGGGGAAATGGGGAAAGGGGATTGCATCTGAAATGTAAATGAAATATCCAATAAAAATAATAAATAAATAAATAGTTTTGGATGAGTATAGTAGCACATGCAGGAAACTAGCATTCTGGAGTTGAGGTGAGAAAATTGAGAATTCAAATACAGCATCAGGAAAAAAAAACCAGAAAGAAGGGTAAATCCAAAATATTGTCATACGCAAGTAAAGCAGAAAAATGGCACAATTCTAAGTGCAGTAGTTACTTAGTGCTACTAATTAAGTATTCATAAATAAATAAGATTTGTTCAAAAATATTTTCTACATTATGAATTAAAGATTATATTTAAGAGCTGGAGAGATGGCTCAGTGGTTAAGAACACTTGTAGCTTTTCCAGATGACCCAAGTTTAGTTCCTAATACCCATGTCAGTGGTGCACAACTGCCTGTAACTCCAACTTTAGAGTCACCAACATCTTAAGTATATATAATCTTAAAAAACAAGACAAAACAAAACAAAACAAAACAAAAGCACATGGTATTTAACATTAATTCTGTAGTCTAGGAGTCTAAACTGGAATGTGGGGCAGAGTTGAAGTTGATATGGGGAAAGAGAACCAACAGGAATCTCCTGTCCATCAGCCACCAAGAGGCAGTGATACTGGGGCAGCATTACTGGATGATTATTTATGGGATGGTAATCATGGCAGGAAACTTGATGGGTAGTGTGGGTTGAGACACCAGACATTCACACCTGAGACAATAGGCACCTTCCTTCTCCCTGCCAAATTCCTGGCCTGGAACACATGCCACACTTTCCACGTAAGGAGATGTGACCTGTGATCACATAGGCCCAGAAAAGAGCTCACCATGCCTCCCAGAAGATGCTTCAACATAGAACAAGGATACATGCTCCACTACAGTCATAGCAGCCTTATTTATAATAGCCAGAAGCTGGAAAAAAAACAGATGTCCTCCAATAGAGGAATGAATACAAAAAAATGTGGTACATTTACACAATAGAGTATTACTCAGCTATTAAAAACAATGAATTTGAGAAATTCTTAGCTAAATGAATGGAACTAGAAAATATCATCCTGAGTGAGGTAACCCAATCACAAAAGAGCACACATGGTATTCACTCACTGATAATTGGATATTAGCCCAGAAGCTTGAAATACCCAAGATTCAACTCACAGACCACATGAACCTCATGAAGAAGAAAGACCAAGTTTGGGTACTTCAGTTCTTCTTAGAAGGAGTAACAAAATACTCAAGGGAGCAAATATGAAGACAAAGTATGGGACAGAAAATGAAGGAGGGGCCATCTGAAGACCATTCCACCTGGGTATCCATCCCATGTGCAGTCACCAAAGATAGATGCTGATGTGGATGTCAGGAAGTGCATGCTGACAGGAGCCTGATATAGCTGTCTCCTTAGAGGTCTGCCAGAGTCTGACATATTCAGAGGCAGATGCTCACAGCTAACCATTGAACTGATCAAGGATTTCCCAATTAAAGAGTTAGAGAGAAGACTGAAGGAGCTGAAAGGGTTTGTGGTTTCATGAGGAGAGCAACAATAACCAACCAACCAGAGCTCCCAGGATCCAGAGATCCCAGTCTGGGAGCACATAGGGAGAGACCCATGGCTCCAGCTGTATATGTAGGGGATGATGGTCTTGTCAGACATAGGTGGAAGAGGAGATCCTTGGTCTCAAGAAGGCTGGATGCAGAGTGTGGGGGAATTTGAGGGTGGGGAGGCAGGAGTGGGGGTAAACAGGACACATCCTCATTGAAGCAGGAGGGGTTAGAATAAGGGGTTCCTGGGTGGGGGTGGCATGGAATGGAATAAGGGGATAACATCTGAAATGTAAATAAAATATCCAATAAAAAATTATATTCTATAATCAAAAAACAAAAAAGTCTTGGGTATCTTTACAGAGAAATGAAAACTCATTTTTATACCAAAACTATTAAAAAAAATTGGTATACCATATTGAAGAAATGTATATCCTTCATATGTTAGAATTAAATTGTTCAAAGATGGTTGATAGTGCTCACAAGTTGTATGACCAAGTCAATATTTCTGGGTTATAGCTTATGGAACTGTGTGAAGGAGGTTGTAAGAAACTGAGAGTTTAGCACTGTTATATATATATATGTTGATGTTGTTCATTGAGGGTTGGTCACAGTCTCGTCTGGGTGTTTTCATGCTCATAGCATCTAGTTCAAAGACCTAAAGCCTCACTGTAATTGCAAAACAGTGAGGACATTTTATTCAGACTAAAGCAATTGGTAAGATAGCAAAGAAATACTGTGTCCATAGTGACAGTGAGCCATACAGTGAAAGCTCTCAAAGGCTCGTGTTGTTAACTTGTGGTAGTTTGAATAGGAATGTCCCCCAAAGACTCATGTATTTGAATGTTCGACCAATATAGACTAGCACTATTAGGAGGTCTGGCCTTGTTGAAGTAGGTGTGGCATTTCTGGAGGAAGTATGTCACTGTGAAGGTGGTCTTTAAGGATATATATATATATATATATATATATATATATATATATACCCAGTCACAAGTTTCCTCTGATGCCTTTGGATCAAGATGTAGAACTCTTATATCCTTCTCCAGCACCATGTCTGCCTGTACTCTGCCATTCTTTCTACCATAATGATAATGGGCTAAACTTCTGAAACTATAATCCAAACCTTATAAAATGTTTAGCATTATGAAAGTTATTATGGTTGTCTTCATTGCAATAGAAAACCTAATTAATACAAGAAACAGCAGAAAATAATCAAACTTATGGCTGAAGTGAATAAATTAGAAACAAAGAGAAAAATACAAATAATCAATGAAATAAAAATCAACAAGATAGACAAACTCTTAGCCAAACTAACTAAAAGGCAAGGAGAAAATATACAAATTAAGATAATCAGAGTTGAACCATATAGACAGAAGCAAATTGTCCCCTGAGAGGCTCCACCAAACAGCTGACTTGGACAGATACGCAAACCCACAGCCAAATACCCCGGCCTGTGGGGCAGTGAACTGGGACTGGGAACCCACCTGAAAGAGAGAATGGGGAACAAGGATATGTGACGAATGGTCAAGTCAAGAAGTCTGATCAAGCTGTCAAATTTTTATTGTTCCCACACCAAGTTACATACACATAGAAGCAGGATACTGGATAGGAGGGTGACATAGGGTCTCTTTGTTTCTGAAGAGTACAGGTGTTCTCAGGGGGGAGTGCAGGTATTCTCAAGAACAGGATGTTAGCTGGGTGCAAAGTTCAGCAAAAGGAACATAGCAGAACAGGTTGCTAGGTACCTGTCCATAAGATCTATAATCATTTGTTCTTAACTAAGCTAGTACTTTCTCACAGAGGTTACCTGTCCACAAGATCAATAGCTATTTGTTCTCAACCATGTTAGTACTTTGCCACAGAAGCCAAGACTTTGTGCCAGTAAGCACATATGGCTGACAAGGCAGTTAAGTTTAAGCGAGGTCACTCGAGACAGCCAAACAGTTGATGGAATGTGGGACGTCTGATGGAAGAATAAGAGGAATAATTACTGGTCCAAAAGAAATAGAAGCGCCACAAAAATACCAACAGAGTCAACTAACCTGGAACCTTGGAGATTTAAGAGTCTAAACTGCCAACTAAAGAACCTACACAGACGTAGTCCTTCCCACACATATGAAGCAGATATGCAGCTTGGGCTTCATGTGTAACCCAAACAACTGGAACAGGAGGCTATTCCAAAAGCTTTTTCCTTTACATGGGATATGTTCTTATAGCTGGGCTGCCTTGTCTGGCCTCAGTGGAAGAAGAAGCAACAGGCCTCATAGAGACTTGATGTGCCAGGGTTCCTTAACTGAACACAAAGGGCTAAAGATCTAAGATCAATTAATAATAAGTGGGACCTCATGAAACTGAAAATCTTTTGTAAGTCAAAGGGCCTTGTCAATAGGACAAATTGGCAGTCTACAAATTGGGAACCCTACATATGACAGAGGGCTAATATCCAAAATTTGCAAAACAAACTCAAGAGTTAGAAACCAATAGCCCCAGTAACCCAATCAAAATATGGAATACAGAACTAAACAGAGAATTCTCAACAGAAGAATCTTGAGTAGCCTAAAAGTACTTTTTAAAAATGTTAAAAGTCTTTATTTAATACAGAAATGTAAATCAAAACCACTCTGAGAGGTTCCATGTTACACCCATCAGTATGGGTAAGATGAAAGCCTCACAATACAGCACATGCTAGAGAGGATGTGGAGCAAAGGGAACACTACTTTTTTGCTGATGAGAGTGGAAACTTGCACAACCACTTTGGAAATCAATTTGGCAGTTTCTCAGAAATCTGGAAATAGTTCTACCTCAAGACCCAGCTATACCCTTTCTCAGCATGCACCCAAAAGGTGCTTAAAAGTCTCACAAAGACACTTTCTCAACTAAGTTTATAGCAGATTTATATGTCATAGTAAGAAACTGGAAACAACCTAGACATCCCTCAACTGAAGATTGGATAAAAAAATGTGGTACATCTACATAATGAAATACTATTCAGCTATTAAAAACCAAGACATCATAAATTTTGCAGGCAAATGGATGGAACTTGAGAATATTATCCTGAGTGAGGTGATCCAGTCTCAAAAGGACATGCATCATATGTACTCATTTATAAGTGGATATTAGCTATTAAAAAAACAGCTACCATTTTACACTCCATAGACATAACGAACCTAAACAAGAAAAAAGACCCAAATAAGGAAGCTGAAATCTCACTTAGATGGGGAAATAAAATAGTCATAAAATGCAAATGGAAGGAGGCAACTGGAAGGGAAATATGATCCATGGGGAATGGACGGTTCAGAATCAGGTGTGGAAAAGAACAGGAGACATGGCTAGATGACCAAGAAAATGAAGGGAATTCTGCAATTGATGGGAATAAGGAGATGGTGTGGTATCTGCACTAGGAGACAAAGACCTTGGATAAGGAATGCACCCAAGAATCAATGTGGGGGACCTTAGCTCTCATTCACTACACTGGGGATACAGAACCTAAAGAGGCCAACTCCTATATCTGGACAGAAAACCCAGAGTAGCAATAGAGACACCAATCTGCCCACAAGACTTTCAAAGCAAAATTTATCCTATCTACGAGTAATGCAGGCAGAGGACAGGGAGCAGAGACTGAGGAAATGTTGAACCAGCAACCAGCCCAATTTGAGAACCATCCAATGGGTAAGCACCAACCCCTAACATTATTAACGATACTCTGTTTTGCTTCCAGATAGGAGCATATTATCCTCTGAAAGCTTCCACACAGCAGCTGACTCAGTCACTTGAATTTTTTATCTTAGCCATGATGATGTTTGTAATGTGGAATCTGAGCGTCATTTTGTGTCGAGAGGCAACAAGAAGAAGATCACACTAGCAGGTGATCTTCCTGAGATGGGTCTGCCTTAGATTAAATTCTACAATGGATTTGCTCCTGTAGGAAAGGCCAGAAGAAACTCAATTTAGGAAAGATTACTACTATTAATATGCTTTCCCTACATGTGTGTGTGTATGTATGTGTGTGTCACTATGTACTAGCTCACACTTTTGAGCAGATTTCTGTAGAACAACCAAGATGTACTGTTTGTAGTGATGCTATATAGACAAACAAATGATTAATGATGATCTTATAAGAATGCCTAAAATCATATTAATTATTAAGCTCTTTTATTATAACACTGCTATTAAATACTTTCTAGTATTCAAAACTGCAATGAGAAATCTGCCAGTCTCCAAATGTAATGAGTTAATTGCTTTGGAGATAGAGAACAGACATTTACTACTCAGAGCACATCTAAAAGGTTGTAAAACCATTAAACAAAGGTCATTAAAAGGGAGCTAATGATTTACTATAGGTGCTAGGGCAGAAGATAAAATATTGACTGGGTTTATCTATACAAGCCTTCACTAATTACTTAGTCACAGGGTTATACTTTTTAAATACCTGTCAATCTGTAGAGCTGAGACAGGTAAAGAGTATTTAGCCAGATAATTACTCCTAATGGATATGAATGTGCATATTCTCTGTTGTAAATTTTTTAATCGGTTTAGGATTTGAATTTATGTGTAAACTTGTGATGAACTTTATAGCATGTGATCATGTATTCTGAAATTTGTATAAGTGCTGAGGACAAAGAAAGAGAGAGAACACCTTTTTCTGACAGAATACCTTTTAGATGGAACTAAGCAGAAATTTTTAGACAGAACTCAAGAGAAAACTTTTTAGTCAAAATGGAACTCAAGAAGAAATTAGAAGTAATATTATTGGGAGTAATGATATTGAGAGTAAGGGCATTATTGTGAGTCACATCAGAGTGTTAGGAAAGAACATGATTAGAATAGAGTAGAGATAACTTTTTGAAGAAACCTTTTTGGAAAGGAACACTTGTAGAAACTTTTTGGGGAGAACTGAAGAACTTAAAGATAAAGGTTAAAATCTTTTTTCAAACTGTCTCTTTTTCTTCCTGAAACTTTAACTAAGAGACTGGAGGTTAGAGCTGAGCAGTTCCTATGGATATAGAACAAAGGCTACTTTATTCAATCCCCTGCTCTTTTACCATGAGGTGCTAAACAATTTCCCACATCAGAAGAAATCAGAAGGCAAGTCAGCTAAAGGGAAGTGACTTACACTTAAAATAGGTAACACCTTATTATTATATGGCAACCCTATATATCTCTTAAGACCACATCAACCCTTTTCCCCTTTCTCTGCCTCAAGAAGACCGAAACAAGAAAGAAGAACAGATGGGGGTTGCCCTTAGCAATTTGGGTTTTCTTCCTGATGACTAAAGATGTTGAACATCTCTTTAAGAGTTGCTCACTTGTTTGAAATTCCTCTATTGAAAATTCTGTTTAGCTCTGTGCCTCATGTTTTACTTTGGTTATATAGTTTTTTGGAGTCTAACTTTTTGAGTTCTTTATATATTTTGGATATCAGTGCTCTATCAAGTGTACTGTTAGTGAAGATCTTTAGTGAATCTGTAGGTTGCCATTTTATCTTATGGATTGGTGTCATTTGCCTTGCAGAAGCTTTTTAGTTTCATGAGGTATCATTTGTCAGTTGTTGATCTTTGAAGCCGAGCAATTCGTTTTGCCCTGTACCAATGTGTTTGAGATATTTGACACTTGTTCTTTTAGATCCAGTCTTTCTGGATTAATATAGAGGTTCTGGAGCCACTTGTCCTTTATCATTGTACAGGGTGATAAATATGGTTCAACTTGCACTCTTCTACATGCAGACTAGGACTTAGACTACACCATTCATTTAGGATGCTTTCTCTTTTTTCATTGTATGGTTTTGGCTTTTTTATAAACTATCAAGTGTCCATAGGTATATAGGTTTATTTCTGGGTGTTTAATTTTATTCTACACATGGACCTTTCTATCTCTGTACTGATACCATGTTGGTTTTATCACTATTGCTCTGTAGTATAGCTTGAGGACAGGGATGTGATTTCTCACAAAGGTCTTTTATTTTCAGTATCGTTTTGGCTATTGTGGGGTATTGTTTTTCCACATGAAGTTGAGAACTGCTCATTCAAGGTCTGTAATAATTTGTATTAGAATTTTGACGGGGATTGCACTGAATCTGTAAGTTTCTTTTGGTAAGATAGTCACTTTTAACTGTTAATCCTACCTATCCATAAGCATGGGAGATCTTTCCATCTTTTGAGGTCTTCTTCAATTTCTGTCTTCAGGGACTTGAAGTTCATGTAATACAGATCTTTCACTTGCATGATTTGACTCATACCAAGATATTTTATATTATTTGTGGGTCTGTGAACTGTGATGTTTTCTTAATTTCTTTCTCAGACCATTTATCATTTGTATAAAGACTGCTGATTTCTTTATATTAATTTACATCCACCAACTGTTGAAGTTGGTTATCAGATGTAGGAGTTCTGCAGTGGAATTTTTAGTGTGGTTTATGTACACTATCATATCATCCATGAAGAGGTATACCTTGAATTCTTCCTTTCCAATTTGTATCCCATTGATCTCCTATTGTCCTATTGCTCTAGCTAGAATTTCAAGTACCATATTGAATATGTAAGGAGAGAGTTGGAAGCCTTGTCTTGTCCCTAATATTACTGGGATTGGTTCATTTTTCTCTCCATTAAGTTTGATGTTGGCTATTGGTTTACTATATAGTGCTTTTATAATGTTTTCATATGGGCTTTGAATTCCTGATCTCTAGACTTTTAGCATGAAGGTATGTTGGATTTTGTCAGTGGAATTTTCAGTATCTAATGAGATGATCATGTGGTTTTTTTTCATTGAGTTCATTTATATCATGGATTATGTTGATGAAATTTTGTATAGTGAACTATCCTGGCATCCCTGGAATGAAGACTACTTGATCATGGTGAATGCTGTTTGTTATGTATTTTTGGATTTAGTTTCTGAGAACTATATTGAGTATCGTTGGGTAGATGTGCATAAGTAAAATTGGTCTGACTTTCCCTTTTTGTTATGTCTTTGATTGGTTATGGTGTTAGAGTACCTGTGGCTTCATAGAACCTATTAGGTAGTGTTCCTTCTGTTTCTATTTTGTGAAGTAGTTTAAGGAGTATTGGTATTAGCTACTTGAAGATCTGGTAGAATTCTGAACTAAAACTATAAGACCCTATAATTTTTTGGTTGAGAAGTTTTTAATTACTGCTTCTATTTCATTTGGGGTTATGGGACTGTTTAGATAGCTTATCTGATAATGAATTAACATTGATACATAATGTCTGTCTAGAAAAATTAACTATGTTGTCTAGATTTTCCAGCTTTGTCAAGTATATGCATTTGTAGTAAGATCTGATGATTTTTTAAAATATCCTCAGTTTCTGTTATGTCTCCATTTCCTTTCATTTGAATACTATCTCTGTGCCTTTTAGTAAACATGGCTAATGGTTTATCTATCTTGTTGATTTTCTCTAAAAGATAACTGTGGGTTTTATTTCTTCTTTGTATTGTTCTCTTTTTTTCTAATTGGTTAATTTCAGCCCTGAGTTTGACTTTCCTGCCCTTTTTCTGACAGAACACCTGTTATATGGAACTAAACAGAAATTTTTAGACAGAACTCAAGAGAAAACTTTTAGTCAGAATTGAACTCAAGAAGAAATTAGAAGTAATATTATTGGGTGTGTTTGCTTCTTTTTGTTCTAGAGCTGTCTGGTATGCTGTTAATTTGCTAGTATGAGATATCTCAAGTTTCTATCTGAACACATTTAGTGGTGTGAATTTTCCTCTTAACACTGCTTTCTTTGTGTCCCATGAGTTTGGGTATGTTGTGCCTTAATTTTCATTGAATTCTATTAAGTCCTTCATTTCTTTATTTCTTCTATAACCAAGCTATCATTAAGTAGAGAGTTGTTCAGTTTCCATTAGTATGTGGGCTTACTGCTGTTTTTGTTGTTATTAAAATATACCCTTAGTCCATGGTGATCTGATACAATGCATGATATTATTTCAACCCTCTTGTATCTTTTGAGGCTAGTTGTGTGCCCAATTATATGGTCAATTTTGGAGATGGTTTTATGAGGTGCTGAGAAGAGGTACATTCACTTGTTTGGAGATAAATCTTCTGTAGATATCTATTACATCCATTTGGTTCATAATTTGTCTTAGTTTAACTGTATTTCTGTGTAGTTTCTGTTTTGATGACCTGTCTATTGGTGAGATTGGGGTTTTGAAGTCTCCCAGTATTAATGTTTGAGGTTCAATGTATGTTTTGAGTTTTGGTAACATTTCTTTTATGAATGCAGATGCCTTTGCATTTGGGACAAAGTGTTTGAATTGAGACTTCCTCTTAGATGATACCTCCTTTGATGGTACAAAGTGTCTTTTCCCAACTCTTTTGATTACTTTTGGTTAAAAGTCTATTTTACTGAATATTAGAATGGTTCCTCCAGCTTTTTCTTGGGACTATATTCCTGGAAAACTTTTTTCTAAGTCTGTCCTTAGAGGTAGTGGCTTTCTTTGTTACTGAGATGTGTTTCATCTCTGCAACAGAAAGATCAATCCTGTATATGTATTCATTCTGTTAGTGTTTGTCATTTTATTGGAAAATTAAGTCCATTGATATTGAGAAATATTAATGACCAATGATTGTTGGTTTCAGTTGTTTTGTATTATATGTGTGTGAGTCTCTTCTTTTTGGTTTGTTCTGAGATGTTTAATTTCTTCTGTTTTCTTGGGTGTGGTTATCCTCTTTGTGTTGGAGTTTTCCTTCTAATGTCCTCTGTAGGGCTGGATTAGTAAGAAAATATTTTTTAAATGTGGTTTTGTCATAAAATATCTTGGTTTCTTTGTTTCTCCATCTATGGTGATTGACATTTTTGATGGGTAGAGTAGTCTAAGCTGGCATCTGTGGTACTTTTGGGTCTGTAAGACATCTGTCCAAGATCTTCTGGCTTTTAGAGTCTCTGTTGAGAAGTCAGGTGCTATTCCCATACATCTGCGCTTATATGTTGCTTGGCCTTTTCCCTTACAGCTTTTAATATTCTTTTTTGTTTGTGTAGAGAGCCGCGCCCGGGCTTACGAATAATCACTATTGCAGGATGTCGCCCACATCCGCTGATGATTTTGGCAGATAGCTTCCATGCGCAGGCGCAAGGGCTAGGAGCACGCCAACTCACCTCCCCACCCGGGGCATCATATGGGTAATGAGCGAGCAGCCAATCAAGTATGTACACGCTGCCTTAAGGACTATTTAAGCTGACACCGGGGTCCTTTGTCTTCCTCTTCATGATGCAATAAACGCTTGTTGCAGAAGGATCCTTATGCCCGCGTGTGTTCTTGCTGGTGAGACGGTCACGTGGGCCACAATTCTGTGCATTTTGGTGTTCTAATTATTATTGCTGAAAGAATTTTCTTTTCTGGTATAGTGTATTTGGTGTTCTGTAGGTTTTTGTATATTTATTGCCATCTCTTTTTTAGGTTAGGGAAGTTTTCTTCAATGAGTTTGTTGAGGGTGGGTTTTAGCCCTTTCAATTGGCAATCTTTACCTTCCTTTATTTCTGTTATTCTTAGTTTTGGTCTTCTCATTGTATCCCAAATTTCCTAGCTGTTTTGGGTTAGGAAATTTTTTGCACTTTGTATTTATTCTATGCATGAGATTCTCTTTTACTTCCCTTGTATTCTGTTCATGTTGCAAGCATTTATACCTCATGATGTCTTTCCTAGGTTTTCCTCTTCTTGATTACATCTCTTTGTGATTTCTTTATTGTTTCTATTTCCACTTTTATATCTTAGACACGTTTTGTTCAATTCTTTCACCTATTTGGTTGTATTCTTCTGTATTTCTTTAAGGGACTTGTTTCCTTCTTAATAGCTTCTTTGTATTTGCCAGGGTTTTCCTGTATTTGTTTAAGGGAGTTATTTAAATCTTCCTTAAAAGCCTCTACCATCCTTATGAGATGGGGTTTCAGGTCATAATCTTGATCTTCTGGAGTATTAGGGTTTCCAGAGCTTGCTGTGGGAGAATAACTGGATTCTGATGCTGCCAAATTACATTGGGCTTCTCTTACTTATGTCCTTGAACTTGTTTTTCACTGTCTGTTTATCTGTGGTGTTAATTGACCTGGGAGTTTCAGACTGAAGCAGGCCTTTTTGGAGTCAGGTAGTGCTGTATAACCAGTGTTAGAGCAGGTCTACTGAAAGACAAAAGGTGCTGACTCTAGTTAGAGAAGGCTTCCTGTGTCCTTTGTTAGAGCAAGTCTCCTGTATACCTGGTTAGAGCATTTGTCCTTGTAGATAAGCAGGGTTCTGGGGTGGGGCATCCAGCACACAAATTTGCCCTCAGTGCAGGTGGAGGTGGGGTAATTTCTTCTTAAAAGAATATAACAGTGGAGATATAATTGAGTAATACACTTAAAGTTCTATCAAAAAATAAGAGAAAACTTTCCCTTTCAAAAAAAAATATATATAATCAACAGAAAACTTCAAAAGTGAGAGCAAAATAATCACTCTCTGAATTAAGGTCATTTATCTTAAAAATGAGTTTGAATTAAATTCACTAACATTTATATAAGTGAAGGAAAAATGAAAACATTATCATTATATAAAAACTCCAAACTTCAAACAAACGGGGACATAGAAAAAAATTATTCAAAAATAACCAGAAAATACTAACATTAAAGTAATAGCATGATTACTGTGTATAGAATTGAAATAAAACATGCAGTGACCTCAGGGTACCTTCTCCAAAATAGATCATGTAATTGGTCACAAAACAGGTCTCAACAGATATTTTCAAAATCAAAATAATTCTCTGCATTCTATTAGATCACCATGGTCTAAGGCTGGTTTTCAATAATGACAAAGACAAGGGAAATCCCACACTCACACGGAAATTGAACAATACTCTACTCAATGATAATATGGTCAGGCAAGAAATAAGGAAAGAAATTAAAGACCTTTTAGAATTTAATGAAAATGAAGACACATCATAGCAAAACTTATGGGACACAATGAAAGCAGTGCTAAGAGGAAAACTCATAGCTCTAAGTGCTTACAAAAAGAAACTGGAGAGGGCATACATTAGCAGTTTGACAACACACCTAAAAGTTCTAGAACAAAAAGAAGCAAATACACCCAAGAGGAGTAGATGGGAGGAAATAATCAAACTCAGGGCTGAAATCAACCAAGAAGAAACAAAAAGAACTATACAAAGAATCAATAAAACCAGGCACTGGTTCTTTGAGAAAATCAACAAGATAGATAAACCCTTAGCCAGACTAATCAGAGGGCAGTATTCAAATTAATAAAATCAGAACTGAAAAGGAGGACATAACAAAAGAACCCGAGGAAATCCAAAAAATCATCAGATCCTACTACAAAAGCCTATACTCAACAAAATTGGAAAATATGGATGAAATGGACAATTTTCTAGACAAATATCAGTTACCAATGTTAAATCAGGAGCAGATAAACCATCTAAACAGTCCCATAACTCCTAAAGAAATAGAAGCAGTCATTAAAAGTCTACCCACCAAAAAAAGTCCAGGACCAGATGTTTTCAGTGCAGAATTCTACCAGATCTTCAAGGAAGACTTAATACCAATTCTTTTCAAGCTATTCCACCAAGTGGAAACAGAAGGAACACTACCCAATTCATTTTATGAAGCCACAGTCACACTCAGACCTAAACTACACAAAGACACAACAAAGAAAGAGAACTTCAGAAAAATCTCCCTAATGAATATCGATGCAAAAATACTCAATAAAATTCTTGCAAATTGAATCCAAGAACACATCAAAACAATCATCCATCATGATCAAGTAGGTTTTATCCCAGGAATGCAGGGTTGGTTCAATATATGAAAGCCCATCAATGTAATCCACTATATAAACAAACTCAAAGAAAAAAAAAACCATGATCATCTCACTAGATGCTGAGAAAGCATTTGACAAAATTCAACATCCCTTCATGTTAAAAGTCTTGGAAAGATTAGGAATTCAAGGTCCATACCTAAACATAGTAAAAGCAATATACAGCAAGCCAGTAGCCAACATCAAACTAAATGGAGAGAAACTTGAAGCAATTCCACTAAATTCAGGGACTAGACAAGGCTACCCACTCTCCCCCTACCTATTCAATATAGTACTGGAAGTCCTGGCCAGAGCAATTAGGCAACAAAAGGAGGTCAAAGGGATACAAATTGGAAAGGAAGAAGTCAAAATTTCACTATTTGCAGATGATAGGATAGTATATAAATGATATGATAGTTAAGTGACCCCAAAACTTCCACCAGAGAACTCCTAAACCTGATAAACAACTTTAGTAAAGTGTCTGGGTATAAAATTAATTCAAACAAATCAGTAGCCTTCCTCTACTCAAAAGATAAACTGGCTGAGGAAGAAATTATAGAAGTAACGCCGTTCATTATAGTCACAAATAATATAAAATATCTTGGGGTGAATCTAACCAAACAAGTAAAAGACCTGTATGACAAAACCTTCAAGCCCCTGAAGAAAGAAATTGAAATAGATCTCAGAAGATAGAAAGATCTCCCATGCTCATGGATTGGCAGGACTAATATAGTAAAAATGGCCATCTTGCTGAAAGCAATCTACAGATTTAATGTAATCTCCATCAAAATTCCTACTCAATTCTTCACAGAGATAGAAAGAGCAATCCTAAAATTCATTTGGAATAACAAAAAACCCAGGATAGCGAAAACTACTCTCAACAATAAAAGAACTTCTGGGGGAATCACCATTCCTGATTTCAAGCTATACTACAAAGCAATAGTGAAAAAAAAAAAAAAAAAAAAAAAAAAAAAAAAAAAAAAACCCAAACTGCATGGTATTGGAACAGAGACAGTCAAGAAGATCAATGGAATAGAAGTTAAGATCCAGAAATGAACCCACACACCTATGGTCACTTGATCTTTGACAAAGGAGCTAAAAACATCCAGTGAAAAAAAGACAGCATTTTCAACAAATGGTGCTAGTCCAACTGGAGGTCAGCATGTAGAAGAATGCAAATTGATCCATACATATCTCCTTGTACAAAGCTCAAGTCCAAGTGGATCAAGGACCTTCACATAAAACCAGCTACACTGAAACTAATAGAAGAGAAAATGGGGGAAGCCCCGAATACTTGGGCATAGGGGAAAAGTTCCTGAACAGAACACCAATGGCTTATGCTCTAAGATCAAGAATTGACAAATGGCACCTCATAAAACTGCAAAGCTTCTGTAAAGCAAAGGACACTGTCAATAGGATAAAGTGGCAACCTATGGTTTGAGAAAAGATCTTTACCAAACTTATATCTGATAGAGGGGTAATATCCAAGGTATACAATGAACTGAAGAAATTAGACTCTAGACTATCAAATAACCCTATTAAAAATGGGGTACAGAGCTGAACAAAGAATTCTCATCTGAGGAATCTCAAATGATTGAGAAGCACCTAAAGAAGTGTTCAACATCTCTAGTCATCAGGGAAATGCAAATGAAAACAACACTGAGATTCCACCTCACACCAGTCAGAATGGCTAAGATTGGAAACACAGGTGACAGTAGATGCTGGTGAGGATGTGGAGAAAGAGGAACACCCCTCCATTGTTGGTGGGATTGCAAGCTGGTACAAACACTCTGGAAATCAGTCTGGCAGTTCCTCAGAATATTGAACATAGTATTACCTGAGGACCCAGCTATACCATTCCTGGGCATATACCCAAAAGATGTTTCAACATACAACAGGGACACATGCTCTGCTATGTTCATAGCAGCCTTATTTATAATAACCAGAAGTTGGAAAGAACCCAGATGTCCTTCAACAGAGGAATGGATACAGAAAATGTGGTATATTTACACAACGGAGTACTACTCAGCTATTAAAAACAATGAATTCATGAAATTTTTAGGCAAATGGATGGAGCATGAGAATATCATCCTGAGTCAGGTAACTCAATCAAAAAAGAACATACATGGCATATACTCACTGATTAGTGGATATTAGCCCAAAAGCTCACAATACCTAAGACACAATGCATAAACCACATGAAACTCAAGAGGAGGAAGACCAAAGTGTTGGTGCTTTGGATTTTTTGTTTGTTTGTTTTGGGGGTTTTTTTTTTTGGAGTAGTAAAATACTCAACCAGAGCTCTCAGGGTTTAAACCTCCAGCCTGAGAACAGAAAGGGAGGGACTCATGGTTCCACTTGTATAGGTAACTGAGGGTGGCCACGTTAGGCAACAGTGGAAGTGGAGGGCTATGATCCCCAAAAGTTTGAATCCCTAGTGTTGGGGAATGCAAGAGCAGGGAGGCATGATTGAGAGAATGGTGGGAGCTCACCCTCATAAAATTGCAAGAGTGGGTATGGGATAAGGGGTTTTGGGGGAGAAAGGAAGAGGAGATAACAGTGAAAGGTAAATATGTAAAATATCCAATAAAAAAACAAATAATGGGTCTGGCAAAAAAAATTAGTTTACTTATTTCAAACGATTTTTAAAAGTTTCCAGGAGATACTTATTGGCTAGGATCTTATTTTAAGCTCTTCACAAAAGAATTTATGTCTCTGTCTACTATTCTCAAGAGAGATGAAAATCCTAATTTCCCTTAATAATTAATTGACAAAAGAGAAGTGATTTTACAAAAAGTAGAAGAAGCTCTTATTAATTGATATATTATATAGATTGGTTAATTATTGGCTGTTTTATAATAGTCCTTTGATAAAAGAGATTATTAATAAAGAATTATATTTCTTTAAATAGTGTCTCCATGACTCTCTGAGGGTAGAAGGAGCATGCTTTGTTTACTTTTAACTTTCTAAAACTGAAAGCTCATGGCAAATCTGCAACTGATTGCCTCTGGCATTGCTGAGACCAATAAAAACTATGCCACAACTATGTGGAAGAACCCTCTTACCCTTAAATAGAATGGCCAGGACCCAGTTCCTATATGGGGCCAAGGATTGATATACCTGTTTGATATCACAGAAGGCACAGCTAAATGACTGCCAAAAAGATTAATGAATTAAATAGATACCCCCACAAAACCAGGCCCAATTATAAATAAGATGAATAACAATTGACATCCAGGGAATGGAAATTTTTCCTGAGAACTCCCTTATTTTTTCCTTTCCAGGTAAAAATTAATCAACCGTGATGTCTGCTGTTAGGAGATCTAATCCTGATGCTGGCCTCCGGACTTATACTACTCAGACCTCTGATGGGCCTTTGACAAGGGCATCAAACAGCTATAAATTGACATCACTAATCTGAAGAAATCCCTTGTTTCACTGTCTGATGCGATCCCCAAAAATTGTAAAGGTCTTTATTAGACTTGATTTTCTCTTTTACAATAGAAAAGACTATGTACAGCTCTAGACTGTGTACGGCCCTTAAAGAAGAATGCTGCTTTTACATAGACAAAACAGGGATGATTAAAGAGAGCATGAAAAAGGCCAGAGAAGGTCTTGAGAAAAGACAGAGAGAAAAAGAAAAATGAGATTTTGTACAAGAATTGGTCTTCAACCTCTCCATGATTGTTAACCCTACTTCCTTCCATCTTGGGACCATTAATTGGGTTATTTTTGCTTATTTCCTTTGGTCCCTGGGCCTTAAATAGGCTGACTAACTTTGTGAAACAACAGATAGATAATCTGATAGCAAAATCTATTCAGATACATTATCATAAGTTAGCTATGGAGGACCACAAGACTCTAAATGAGGTTGTTACTCTATCCAGGCTGTTCCCAAGTCTCATCTCCACCCAACCTAAAAGAGGAGATTTCTGCCCCTAGACCAAAAGAGAGGGGCCACCCAGAACCCCCTCTGTCTGGCAATCTGAATTCTTGCATAGGCTGTGAGGCTAAGCACTGGAAGGGAATATAAATAAAAGTTTAAAATATGTTTCTGGGTTCCCTAAGGGACAAGCCTGACTGCATAGGGGTTGGTGTCAAAAGTATCGCCTCTCCAGGAAAAAAACATTGAAATGGGTATGGCCCTCATGCCTCACTGGACAACTACAGGAGGACTGGAGCCATTACAAGGTCCCATTTAATTACTACAGGTCAGGCCTCTATCCCTGCCTTGGCAAGATTAAAATCGCCACAGCCCTTCTATACTTGGAGAAGGGAGGAGATGTAAGGGGCAGCCCTGCTTATACACTTAAGGCCTAAAGTCAGCCGTAAGACTAAAATCAGCAATAGGCTTGACATTCATGCCTACTAACACAAAGTCTTGGGTCTCTATGGAAAAACACTGAAACAGATGGCTATAAACTATTGTAAACAGGCAGGTTTTGTGGAAATCTACCAGCTTGTGTAGTCATAAGCCTTGTAAATAGGCAGCCTTGGCGGATAGCACCTAATTAGATAAGGACAAGTGAACCATAGGCAAAGTCATAGTGACCTGACCCCTGAACCTTCATCCAGCTGATACCCTTCCACTTCTCTGCTATGTAATGGCAAAGGCAAGAGAGAGATGCCCCCTACTCTAACCCCTCGCTACCTACAGCAAGCAAGAAATCTGGTCCCAAACTCATCACAGTGAGAGATCTGGCTCTGTCCCTCACCTGCTGTAGAACTCCAGAGAACAGATCCTATATGCAGCATAGTAGAGCTGACTCTGGATGTTAGGGTTGCAAGGGAGCTAGCCCTGAGAGCATTAGTGTGGAAGAGTGGGCCCTGCATCTTGTCTGCTGTACAGTGGGATCAATGAGGGAAAGATCATCTCCCCTTTCATCTGCACTTGCCAATGGCAGTGGACAGGAGAATTAGACTCAATGGTGTCATGAAAGCAGGAAAGCTGCCTCTGACCCACACCTGCCAGAGCACTTGAGACAGCAGGCCCTGCATCTCACTGTGCAGCACATTAAAGCTGCTCTGAATTGCAGATGAGCCAGCCCCAAATACATGAGCACACCAGAGCCTACCCTGCCTCTTCTCTGATGGGCAATGGTGCAGACAAAGAAGATGCACCCTCCTACACTCCCTAGTCTCTCACTATCTATGGCAGGAAGGAGGGCGGTTCCTAGGGTCATGAGAGTGGAAGAATTGGTTATGTCTGTCACCAGCTGCATTATTAGGAAGAATGGGCCCAGTAGCTCACCTGGGCAGCAAAATAGAGCTTGCCCTGACTGTGGAGGTTGCTGGTGAGGCTACAACCAGCCATGACAGTGAGATCGCAGGCTGAACAGATCAAATACACTCAGGCCTAGATCTAGGGTTTTAAATTGGCCCACCATGATGTCTACACCATTGATTACCTACTTGCTAGAGTACATGATGGGTACAGTCCTAAAAATCCAAAACTACAGCATCTCCATGACACAGAACAACAGGATATACAATATGCATCCCAGAGATGTTTCAACATTGAAAGAGTAGCAGACAACAGAGGACTCTCTCACCAGGCCAACCAGTCATTGCAATGAATATCTCCAAGCAAAGAAGTATAACCAAAAGTATATAATGTGGGATACACTGAGACATATTACAGATTTCATGACAAGGTATTTTAGTGGGGGGTTGGGTAGTATGCAAAGATGAAGGGTGGCAGGTATGAAGAGAGAAACAGATGAATGAAATTGGGGTGCATGTTGTGAAATGCACAAAAAAAGTTTAAAGAAAAATAAAACTTAAAAAAAAAGACAATGTATACTGTAGGAACTCAGATAGATGGGTAGAAGAATGGGATATCATAAAGAGACAGAAAATAGATCTTATACACACACTTTCTTAAAACACAGGGACAAGAGTATAGATCTCTATTGTGTTTGGTGTGGTTTTTTGTTTCTTAAACTATGTTCCAGGATATCAATTCTCCAATAATCCCAGTTCTAGAAGCTTCTTTAAGACAACCTT
Source organism: Arvicanthis niloticus (assembly GCF_011762505.2). Taxonomy (NCBI): domain Eukaryota; kingdom Metazoa; phylum Chordata; class Mammalia; order Rodentia; family Muridae; genus Arvicanthis; species Arvicanthis niloticus. Next base: position 7,253,174 of record NC_047666.1, on the reverse strand, counting down.
TTAAAAAAATGTATAAAAGCAAAAAGGAGAAGGGGTTATGGGATAGGGGAGAATAAATAAAGCTGAGAATTTAACTCCTCACATGTAATGACTGTATCTTCTCTTAAGGCAGAAAAGATATTTAGTACTCTGTCTTGCTGGAATTGAAGATGAAGGAAGATAGGGTACAAAGAGAACCAGTTTCTTCTACTAAATCAAATGACTCTCCATGAGCTGTACTAAAAGTCCTGTGACATCTGAGAAACAGTTGTAGTGGGTGACTCATGAGGAGGAGCACTGGGGAAGCCCATCCTCTCACTTCTACTTCCACGGGGGGGGGGGGGGGGGCGGGGTGAGGAGGGGGGAGGGGAGTGATTATGTTATGATTTGTATCACTGTAAGAGGATACTCATTATACTCTAGACAGTAAAATCTTCAGACTCCAGGCTTCTGATGGTGAGAGAGTAATCTGACTTGAATGATAGGTGAGTACAAATGCCTAGTCATAGGGCAGCATCTTCAGTATACAGAGTACCATCCCCATCAGGAGTATAACACAGCAGCTTTGGGTGATTAACAGTAATGTTGCCTTCTCTGCCTCTTCCCTTCTCTCCTTCTCTTCTCTTCTCTTCTCTTCTCTTCTCTTCTCTTCCTCTCTCTCTCTTCCTCTCTCTCTCTCTCTCTCTCTCTCTCTCTCTCTCTCTCTCTCTCTCTCTCTCTCCTGATATCTAATACCTGCATCTGGGTGTCTCTTTGACTTTCAGGCTCTGGAGACATTTTTGGGTTCTCACATAATAGCCCCAGTATCTGAGGAGTATACTCTCAGGACACTGTTAGTGAACGTTAATAGGAGGATGACAGTTCCTCTCAACCTAAAACAACAAGAGAATCATTAGTTTGCAGGAAATCTGGGATCAGAATTCTTACCACACCTCCTTTAGTGATATGTGCAAATATGAAGGTAATTACAAAAACAGTCAACTTTACTTTATCAATGGGCCTTAGATTGTATTAAGTAATAAATTATTTTGTTTTCGGATTATAACTTCCTATGGTGTTATAAGTGTGTGTTGATGGCACAGTAGTAAACAGTGAAGCCTTGAAAAATTATTCAAAACTTTCTTAGGAAACTCCAACTCATACATATTGAGTAAATACCTGTACACCTTGAGATGTGAGTATATTCCTACTCTGTTGCTTAATACACAGTTCCTCTGATTTTTTTTTCTTTTTTGACTTCAAAAAGATAGCATTTTTAAGGAAGGGATAGGAGCTAAGAGTTAAGGAATAATGGATCTCAATGAACCTTCCCATAACTATCCAAGTCTAGGCTCTAGTGCTTTTTAATTGAAATCTACATGTCAAAAGGATTTGTCACTTGTAGTTAAGTTAGGAGTTTCAGGCGGTATGGACATTCTGAAATATATGGTTGAGATCAATATAATCACATGTGTTTTTCTAGTAGGCAGAGAAGAAGTTGAGCTATATAGAGTAATTGTTACAATGGGAAAGATAGCAGAATTGTGGAAGACAGTACAAATTTTTTTAGGGTAATATGGTAATTTCTTGGAAGAATAAATGTTAGTATTGGATTCTGACTCCTGGAGTCTAGAGGAAGCACACAGATCTCCTCATCCATGAGTTTAATTCAGGAGACTGCTGATTTCTAGAAATGTAAGGAAACAATTTTTCATCATTTTTGAAGATTTTTTAATTTAGCCACAGAAAACTAAGGGAAAATATATTTGACTTCTCTGTAAATTTTTAAAATTCTTATCAGTTAGTGCCACTGAGAAAAGAGCTTTACTTTAAGATGAGAATAATTCCAGAATTATTCTTGGCTATAAAATCTTGTTTAAGCTGTGAATAACGGTCAGGATAAAAGCCTGAAAATTAAGTTTTGAAGAGTATATGTTTCTCTAGTCTCACAGAATTGCAGATGCCTATGCATCATGAAGCCAATGTATTGTTTCTGGGCCTGGATTGAAACAGAGAACAATGGTATGGGGTACATGAAGTAGAGAAGCTTTCTACAAAGAATGAAAAAAATATAAACTGACCTGTGATACAACAGACCAAGTGCTAAGGACAAAAACAAACTAACAAAGCAGAAAATAAAAACCTTTCTCCAAAGGCGCTCTGCAGTTACTTCTATTCCTAACTACGTGCAGTCTCTCATTTTCTTCCACTTCCTAATGTTTCCTAGTGGTATATACATGTACTAAGGATTGAATTTTCAACATAGGCACTTGGGAAAACACTACAGATTCAACTATAACACTACTTCCCTAGTGCCAAGATGCTCATCCTCATCTTAATATGAAAAATACATTGAGTCAATTTATGACTACATTAGTTTTTACAACTCCTGAATTTTTAAAAGTCAAGTCAAAATTCTCCCTGGAAATCACAAGAAATAATTTTCTCAGTAAGATCATGTGAAATCTGCAAAAAGGGAAGATGTTTGTTGAATTAAATGTTGGTGATGGTGGGGTGCATGACACCTGTTGAGGAGGATATTCTGTGTGAATCTAGTCTGTGCTACATATAGAGATCATGTCTCAAAAGGAAAGAAAGAAAAAAGCAGAAAATGAGCTTCCAACTGACAATGGAACTTGGTAACAATTCACATTTCTAAAAGAACACAAAAAAATCACAAGCAACAAGTGAATAAAAGCAAGACCAGAACCAAATAGTATAAAGATTAAATAATAAATTGAAATAGAAGTTTATAACAGAGAATGTTTACATGCCTATCCATTAGGAACAATTTTCTGGCTAAACATCCATCACCTGTGACAGCTCCACAACTTCATTGTAAGTTAAAAACCACAACTAAGTTATTAATGAAGTTTGATATAGATAAACCCAATAAATATTTTATCTCCTGTTCTAGCACCTATAATAAATAGTTCCTTTTTATGACCTTTGATTAATTGTTTTACAAACTCTTGGAATGTGCTCTGAGTAGGAGAAAGTCTGCTTACAAGAGCAATTAATTGGTTACACTGGAGAGACTGGCAGAGTTCTCAATGCAGATTTGACTATCAGAAAAGGACTTTATAGCAGTCCAATTATAAAAGAGCTTAATAATCACTGATACAATTTTAGGAATTTTTATAGGATCATCATTAAGACTTAGGAAGTCATCTATTTCTTCTATATAGCATCACTATTATATAGTACATCTTTGTGGATTTACAGAGATCTGATCCAAAGGGGTGTTATATTACTTAGTGATTGTTATATATGTTTAATAATAAAAGAGAAAGCATATTAATAGCAGGAACCTTTTCTATGATGAATCCCTTACAGCCTTGCTTAATAAGGCCAAATCTGGTGCAGATTATTTAACAATCCAAAAAAAAAAAGGCCATCTCAGGATGATTACCTGCTAGTTATTAGCTTTTCCCATTATGACTCCTGACATTCATGTCACTAAACAAAATTTATACTAATATTGATGTTAAACATTTTTTTCTTCATCAATTTTGTCCCTTTATTTTCCCCACAAATTGTACTTATAATACCTCTTCACGTAGCACAATCCAAAAAATTTATACTATCACCAAAAATCTGTCTTGTGTTCTAGAGCTTTGCCATCTGTCAAGTTCTATTATGGTGTCATAGATGGATCCTTTTCTGAGGCATCCTAGTGTCTCCCATTTCCACATCTCCCTTTTGACATCTCAATGCAGTTAAGAGACATCTGTGTCCCCAAATTCCTAAACACATTTTGGATGATCTCTGAAATTGGGAATAATGAGCTTTCCAAGTATTCTCTCTTTTTGGCACTCTAAGCATTGTTGTTCTGGACTCAAAACTAAAATAGCCAACTTGAAGTTTTCTTTATATCAGTTAACCCTGAGTCTCACCATCTCTCAGAAAAACTTTAAAAACTGAGATAAACTTAACATCATTTCATTTGATTGCTGTGGTACTCTAAAAGGAAGAAGAACTACATCTCATTCCTGCTAAGGATGAGGTTTGTGGCCTCATTTAACAATGAAACTTCCTCACCTACAAAACCAAAGGATTTTGAGATGATGCAGAAAGTCACAGAGATCAGATGAAAATTAAGGGGCATGCCTACTCCTATGGATAGGCTGTTGGATCCCTCCCACAAAAGTTCTTCATCTTCATCACTTCTCATTATTAACCCCATATTTATATTATGGTCATGTCTTATGGACATTTTATTTACTGCACACACCTTCATTCAGATTTCTCTCTATACCTGAACAGGAATGCTCATGTAAGCTCTCCTAGTTGCTCTCATTACACAGCTGTTCCATTCTTTGCAGAGGCATCTGCTATAAGGCCTTTTGGACAGTGTAAAGGAGTATTAGCTACAAGGGACCATGATAAGCTTCACTTCAGACCAAACGCAGTTCCTTTCACTGGTCCTATCTTTTCTCCTATTCCCTATGTCCCATGCACCCCATCTCTGTGTTGCTTCTGCCAGCTTACTTGAGTGCAACACATATGACAGTGTAACCGCTCACTATCTTCCTGACCAACTGCATCTGGAAGAAAAAACAATTCCCTTAGAATTCTTTACCTCATGTTTACTACAGTCCTTGGCTTCGTTGACTGCCACTCTTACTTTACCTCTGTTGGGGTGTCCCTCCACCTCTAACATTCAAAGTGAAATATTCGTTTCACTAAACACACCCTTTTACTTTCTCCTTTTACACCTGACCATAATACTTCTATGAACTCTACTCTTTGCCTATCCCATTAATCTCCATAGGAGAGATGGATACCGCTTTAAACAGAATGAACCACCTCTTAAAAGTGACTAGTTTTACTTATTCTTCCAGCTGCTGAGTCCTATCTTTTCATTAAGATTCACTGCTCCCGAATAGTCGACTGATTATATCTGCCTAGACAGAGTAATCAGCCCTTCATAATTCTGCATCACTAAGGTCTGTCAGATGATTCTGGGCCAGAAAGCTGAAGATTTGATGCTCCAACATTCGGTAGTACAGGGACTTTCCAAGTGTTCAGCGGTCTCTATAAATTGACTAAGTCTTAGAAGCTATGCTTAGTGCTTCCCATAATTTCAGTTAACTCAGTCATTCTGGATTTCTGACAGGGTTGAAGACCTATATCCTAATATCCAATCCTGGCTATTTACTTTGAGAGAAAAGATCTGAGTAAATGGTTTTCAGCTGACACTCATTCTAAAGGCAAGAAAAAATCCAGGTTCAAAACTAAGTGTTTTAGTTAGGAGAGATAACAGAGGTTCTGGTTAGTCAACAAAATGATGGACTGGGTATTAGGACTATCTTGTACCTCAGTAGTACAATTAGGAATAAGTACTCTCTAATGGTATTTAGAGAAAAAAGTTTTACTTTAACAGGAAGGGTGATAGCAGGAGGAGCTAAGGGGGAAGGAATACTGAGAGGAAGAGATGGAGTAAGGAGAGGAGATGAAGGAGAGAAGCTAGGTGATGAGAGAGAAAAAGAGAGGGGGGGGATGAAGGCAGATGTTCTCGGGTCTCCACCAGTCAAAGATAGGTTCATATATCTAGGTTGGGTATTGGGTTACACTTCTGGTGGAGCATTACCAAACTTATAAAGCCTTTGATTAACATTTTTAAAAAATTGTATAAAAGCAAAAAGGAAAAGGGGGCATAGGATAGGGGTTTCTCTAAGGAAGGGAAATGGGGAAAGGGGATGGCATCTGAAATGTAAATAAAATGTAAATAAAAATAAATAAATAAATGTTTCAAAAAAAGAAAAAAATTAAAAAAAAAATAAGGAAGTATCAAAATTAAAAAAAAAAAAAGATTCACTGCTCCCTGGAGCCAATACCTCTCAGTCACTATGGAGCCACACTTCTCTCATACTACAGCTTTACATAATGGACTAACCCGTTCTGAACCTATGTACATAACTGACTCTATTTTACCAACATTCTCCAGCCCCTCCCATTCACTAATACTTCCTTAATCCCAAATGATTAGCTATTGTTCTCCATCAATTTAACAATAATGCCTTCCTTCCTATTCTGACCCAACTCAACATTGCAAGATACTTACAGCCCATGGAGACAAAACCTTTCCCCACATTATATGGGAGCACCTATCTGTGAGAATTCACCTCTTCTTTCTAGCTCCTCTCTGTGTCTTTCTGTTTCACTTCTCCCCCTCCTTAGGAAGTTTTTTTTTCTTTAATGAAAATCATACTTTCAACCCTGTAACATTCATCTTTCTAAAGTTTCTTAGTAGCTAAAGTTGGTAGCCATATGATCCACCAACAGCTCACCAAGTAAAAGCTCTTCTGATCAATGTAACCTGAATTAAGATGCTCATTTCCTAGTATTAGATAATATCAAAAAGAATAGTAACCAATACTACAAAAATCTAAACCAGATTCAGCACAAATCAAATTGTTCAATTTGATCTAAAATGTGGAAGTGAGCCAATGAACAAGAACTTAGTACCTCTGAAGTGCAGCAGGATAACTGGCTTCCCTGGAAAATTATACACAGACTGTTACTGTCTCTCCTAAGTGAAGGAATTCAGAAAAGTATAGGGGACTGAGGAGGCTTCAGAAACTAAAAGGGAAGTGAGAGTGCATACGCATGGATAGAGTTAACACTAATGATGGCCATGTTCACACACTGAACAGCTTCAGTAGCTCCTGAAGCAATCTCACCAACAGCCTCTGCAGGTTTTTGTAAGAGGACATAGCACTGTGAGAGGTGTGTTATCACTTTGCTGACAGAGTAAGTTGCAACATCTTCTGAGAGCATCTTATCAATTGTAAACACAAAATCTGTGCCATAGCCACTGCTAGAGAACCGGGAAGGGACTCCAGGACGAAGAGTATTCCCTTCTGAAATAAGAAGCTTAGGAGCTTCCCCTGGCTTCTGCTGGTACCAATTCATATCATCATCAATATCTGTGCTGGTTTTACAACTGATGGTGACTTTTTCTCCTGCAACCATGGACAGAGATGCTGGAGACTGGGTCACAGTTGTTTCTGCCCTAGAATCTGTTTATGAAAGAAAAGTAGCAAAGATAAGTCAAATGTGGCATAGTAAAATAAAATGAAGACTCTAAACTTCTTTGGAAGCTATAGAATTTTGTGGAGACTGTGAACACTTAATGAATGTCATGAGAAAGAGAAATTGTTTCCCTTACCAGAGAAACAGAGGAAAAGAAGAATGAGAAGATGAGCTGGGGACACCATGGCCATGGCCTTGAAAGATAGCCAGCTTCACTTACAGCTTGATGGCATGCGTTATATGTCATCAGAGAGGCTGAGTTTGTAATGGCAGCATGCAAATTACACTGATTATGATAGTGGGTAAAAAGGCAGGGTTGAATGGACAGGGTGAAGCTTCACATAGAGTCTCTTCACAGCTGAGCTGATTCTCACATGACTAGGGTTCAACTGTTGCCCCAGGAAATTGTCCCTCTTTTACCTCACAATACACTATAGTTTGTAATACAAGGTGGTTAAGAGAGTGCCTCATTAACATGACCAATGTCTGCATCCTAAATATCCACATGATCAGTTCCACGTTCGTTTCCAAACGTTCATACCTTAGTGGAAACTCATGATCACACTGAACTAGAACACAACTTTCTAAGAATAGAGACCATGTTTTAACATTCTATTTTCTTTGAAGTAAGTGGGTTGCCAGTGGAACTGATGAGTTGATCCTTGCATACAGTATTTTCTGTTTACTATACATCTATACTTTTGTACACTACATTCAGGATTTGGAAATGAGAATTCCTCCTTCATCAGAGGATAAAATAATGGCAAACATTTAGAAAAATATGATTGTTTCTAAACAAAATTAATGAACTATTTTTGATATATCAGATTACTTACCAAGTTTTATAGAAAGACAAGTTAGCAAAGAATACCAAAGGAAACACATGCATACATGTATGCACATTTTGGCACACACATATATGTATTTATATACACTGGAATGTGTAAAGAAAACACTAAAAGACACTTTGGAATTAAAAGTACCAAAATTCACATCAACCAAAAATTCCACATAGTAAAAAATAACTCTCTCTATAGATAAATTAAAGTACACAAAAAATACAACTTTATAAGAATTTATAAATAAATAAATATTTGACAGAGAATATAATTAAATAATTCAATAAAATGTCCCAAAAGAATGGATGTGTAGAGAGAATGAGTTAAAATACATAAAGGTGCTTATTTATTGTAGCAAAAATAGCAGCATTAAATGCAGAATTTAATCAGATAATAGCAAGAAAATGAAAATGTACAAAGAGATCCAGCAATAAAAGGATGCAAATGATGATGAATTGAGGTTGTGTGATTTGCTAACCTAATCCCAAATACATAAGAGGAAATATTAATTGTTCAAATATCAAAACATTAAGTCTAAAATAGGATCTAGCTGAAGGATTTAGGATGGATTACAGCCTGAAATATAGTGTATTCAGTTGAGACTTCTATTTAGCATGTAAAAAAAAAACAAAATTCAAAATGAATAAAACTACACCAACAACAATATAAAGTCTAATCAGAACAAAGAGAAAGATAGGCATTGATATTGATGGTTCCCTGAATTAGATATATAGAAAATCCAAAGAAATTTTTTTAAAAAAGGTTAAACATGATAAGTTTGTATAAAAAGTCACTTTCAATCTATACATGGAATAGCATCCTGCTTGTAAGCATTCAAGAGTGGAAAATCAGATATTGTTAATAGGACTATAAAGTGATAATAATAAAAGTACTTAGGCAACTATTCTACCACTAAAATTACTCTATAATTGAGCTTTTAAAAAAAAAGTATTGGGTATCTTTACAAAGAAATGAAAACTCATTTTCACACAAAAACTAGTGAAAAAATGGTTAATAAAACTTCTTCCAGAAGTAGCTAGAAATGAGTAACTAACTAAATGTTCCTCATTCAGTAACAGGTAAAATAAGGCTCTTCAAGGCCATTGGCTTCTACTCTTAGTCAGAGAGATCTAATTCTTTGTGCACACAGCTCACAGCTCAGAAGTGCTATAGAGTAAAATAACCCAATGCACAATTTGTGTGTGTTTATATGAGAATTTTTCTGTAGTGCCTGCTTAAGTAAAATGTTGGGTGGGTGGTGACACCAGAAAGTTTTGTGGTAACAGTGTAGGTGAATAAATGATTATGGTTAGAAAACACAGATTATTTATGTGACCAGTATGCCTAGAGACACTGTATATGTACACACAGCATCCATGTAGGCAAGTGCAAATGAGATCATTAATAATAATGAAATTTCTTTCAGTTTCCCCATTTATCTTGTTATTAAAGATTTCAACCCAAGAGAAAGCTATGTGTAAGGTGCACAGGTTCTGCCTATATGTTATTGACAAATTCTTATACGTATATAACTATTTCAGAATAAAAAATTTTAAAAAGCTTAATTATGTGAAGTCCTTAGAGAAATCACTTGCTGAGCTATGCCTCCCTCTACTGGAGGAATTGCAATCAAAGTCTTCTTCCCCATTTAGGGAAATTAGGAATGGAATGATGTAAAGCAATTTGTGCTTATTAGAAGAGTCACACAGAAAATGTGAATACCTAATACCCAAACCCAAGTAATCTACAGAAAATTAAACCAAAACATTATCAAATGGCATGCAATGACTCTTCTATAAGACTCCCTCACTGGGCAGTGGTGGCACACGCCTTTAATCGCAACACTTGGGAGGCAGAGGCAGGTGGATTTCTGAGTTCAGGCCCGTCTGTCTACAGAGTGAGTTCCAGGACAGCCAGGGCTACAACAGAGAAACCCTGTCCCGAAAAACCAAAAACAAAAAAGACTCCCTCAGCTCCATCTAATGTACAGCTGTGTGTTTTTCTTTCCATTGGCAGCTAAGTGGAGCCTCTCCAAGGACAGTTATAGTATGTTCCTGTCAGCAAGCATAACAGAATTTCATAATAGTGTCACAGATTTCCTCTTGCACATAGAATGTGTCTCAATTGAGGTATTCATTGGTTGATCATACCCTCCATCTCTGCTCTATATTGCTCTTGCAGTTCTTGAAGACAGGACCCAAGACCTTTTTTTTTTTTACAGCCGTTGAAAGAGCAATTTTGAATTTCATTTGACAAAAACAAAAAAACCGGAGGAAAACTAACAATCCTGAATTTAATAAACCAAGAACTAATGTGAAGCTTAGAAGGGAAAATACACATAATACCAAGTCCTTCTAGTTAGAAGCAAATTCTTTATCTGGACACTTTTTTTTGAGATAGAGTT